>NC_026003.2:89622205-89902473 GCF_000442705.2 Elaeis guineensis | reverse complement strand
TGGATTGATTTTGATGATTACAAAGTATTTGAAGGGGTTACTAATGATTTTCGCTTGAAAAAGACTTATTGCATTTCAGGGCAAAATCATAATTTTACCAAATCCTGATTTGAAAGCATCAAGAGCAAGAACAAAAGATTTGTGATCCATTGGAGAAAATTTTATAGTTTTTGGACATGTATTTTGAAAGATATTCATGTTTGTAAATTTGAGTCGACCCCATGAGTCGACTCATGGCACAAAGGGCTGATTGGCACGCAGAATTTTTTGGCTGGCACAGTCTGTGAGTCGACCCCATGGGTCGACCCCAGGCATGAGTCGACCCATGAGTCGACCTCTGCTGTTTTTAGGCCAAAATTACAGAACCATTATTTTCTGCTGTTTTCCACAGAGGTCGACCCCATGAGTCGACCCATGAGCATGAGTCGACCCATGAGTCGACCCCTGTGACGGAAAAGTTCGCAACGGCTAGTTTTTAACCCATTTTAAGTGTATTTAATGCTCATTTAATGTGGTCTAACGGCTCTATTTCAGCCCAGATTACTCCACCATTCCTTAAAGTTATAAAAGGGACAAAAAGGTGGGAATCAAGCATAGAGGGATTTTTGAAAAAGAGGATTTCAAGCATACTTTTCAGCTCTACGCAAGAGCCCACTCAAAGCATTTAAGAAGCTTTAATTCAAGTTCACCAACTCCTCAAGTGCTCATTCAAGTCTCCAACAACCTTGAGAAAATCGAAAGAGCTTTCTTCTATTTGAGTAAAGCGTATTTAAAGCTCATTCGCTCATTAAAGGAGCTTCTTTTGTATTTTCTGTGCTATTAATTGTAATACTCTTTTGAGTTATTATTTTTGTTTTAGAAGGGTTTCAAAACATGGGAAGGTTGATCTGAATCTTGAATCAGATTGTATTGGGTGGCTTGTACCCGAAAAATAAGTGAACTAGCTTGGGATAGCTAGAGTCGGAGTTTTCGACGAGTGTATTCAGGTTGAATACAAGTTAGTGATTGGAATTCTCAAGTAGGAGCTTGGGGAGTGGATGTAGTGCAAGGTTGGCACCGAACCACTATAAATCCTCTTATTTGTATTGTGCCTAATTGCTCTTCTTTAGAACTTCTTTATTTTCTTACATTCTTGCATTTAACCATTAGCCTTGAATCAACTATACTCTCCTTATTTATTTAGCTATTGTTAAATAATTTTCATAAGATATAAGTTAAGGTTAAAATTTTTAGGAACCCAATTCACCCCCCTCTTGGGTTGCATAGCTGGGTAACAGGTGGTATCAGAGCTCAGTGCTCTAGCCCTACTTTGATCTAACCAATCAAAGAGCTAAAGATCTATGACAACTCAAGTTGGCACTTCTCTAGCCGAGGGGCAGTCCACTAACCGACCTCCACTTTTCAATGGGTCCAACTATACCTATTGGAAAGCTCGGATGAAAATCTTCATTCAAGCACTCGACTATGATATGTGAAGTATCATAGTAAATGGCCCTCACACACCCACTAAAATTATTGATGGTGTGGAATCAGCCAAACCCAAAAAAGATTGGGATGAGGTTGATAAGAAAATGGCCCAACTAAATGCTAAAGCTATGAATGTTCTATATTGTGCTCTTGATGCTAATGAATTTAATCACATTTCAACTTGCTTGTCTGCTAAAGAAATATGGGATAGATTAGAAGTAACCCATGAAGGAATAATCAAGTAAAGGAGTCCAAAATTAACATGCTCGTGCATAAATATGAACTGTTTAAAATGAAGCATGATGAGTCTATAACTGAAATATTTACTCATTTTACTGATATTATAAATGGTTTAAAAAGTCTTGGTAAGTCCTATTCTAACAGTGAGCTTGTGAGAAAGATTCTCAGATCCTTACCAAGAACTTGGGAAGCCAAAGTGACCGCTATCCAAGAAGCCAAAGATCTGAACATCCTACCTTTGGAAGAGCTTCTTGGATCACTGATAACACATGAGTTGAGCATGAAAAACATCAAGAGGAAGAAGTCAAAAAGAAGAGAATAATCGCCCTCAAATCTATAGCTCAACTAGATGATGAAACTGATGACACCGAAAATGAAGAGTAGGATGAAGAGATGGCTCTCATTACCAGAAGGTTCAAGAAGTTTTTGAGGAAAAAGAAATAAGGAATGAGGTAGAGGCCACTCACAAAAGGGGAACATAGCGAAGAAAAGGATAAAGACCAACCCCTTATCTGCTATGAATGCAAGAAACTGGGATATTTCAAGTCTGAATGCCCACAACTAAAGAAGGGTCCCAAGAAGAACAAGAAGAAGGCCATGATGGCCACTTGGAGTGGAAGTGATGACTCAAGCTCCAGAGAGAAAGACTCAACTGAACAAGCCAACTTGTGCCTTATGGCACATGAAAAAGAGATAAATTTCGAAACTCCTAGTGACTTTACCTTTGAAGAACTTCATGAAGCTTTTTATGATTTAATTGATGAACTAAAGAAACTAGGGGTAAAGAACAAAGATCTAAAATCAAAAAATCAATCTTTACTGAAAACAAAATGAAAGCATTTCAATTGAAAAATCCACCCTGTTTCAAGAAAATCAAAATTTAAAGAATGAAATTGCCAAGCTAAAATCAATAGTTGAAAAATTCACCTTGAGTTCTAATAAACTTAATATGATTCTTGAAAATCAAAAGACCGTGTATGATAAGGCTGGACTTAGATATAACCCCTTGAAGAAACAAAAGTATCTGAAAAATATCTATGTAAACTCCTCAAGTAACAAGTTTTCTAATATTACTTGCTTCAAATGTGGTAGAGTAGGACACAAGTCATACACTTGTTTCTCTAACAAATCTGTAAACTCAAATGTAAAAAAAATATGGGTTCCAAAAGGAACCATTATGACTAACCAAAAAGGACCCAAGAAAGCTTGGGTACCTAAAGCAAAAACTTGACTTTTGCCTGCAGGTGTGTCTAGCATCCCAAGGAGCAAACAGGAAATGGTATTTTGATAGCGGATACTCGAGACACATGACTGGTGATGAATCTCAATTCATCACACTTGATGCTAAAAATGGAGGGATGGTCACCTTTGGAGACAATGGTAAAGGAAAGATCATCGGTATAGGTAACATTAGTATCACTCCCTCCAAGTACATTAAAAATATTTTGTTAGTAGATGGTTTAAAGCATAATTTACTAAGTATTAGTCAATTTTATGATAAAAGATATAAAGTTATTTTTGAATTTTCTGTTTGCATTGTAACTAGTCCTATTAATGAAGGCATTAAATTTGTTGGACATAGACATGGTAATATTTATATGGTAGATTTGAATGATCTATCCAAGATAAACATGAAATTCTAGTATCCTTGAATGCCAAGATTAATGAGACTAGTTGGTTTTGGCATCGTAGGCTTGCACATATTAGCATGCATTCACTTTCAAAACTTATTAAGAAAGAATTGATTCTTGGTTTGCCAAAATTGAACTTTGAAAAGGATAGAATCTGTGATGCATGCCAACTAGGAAAACAAACAAGAGTTTCATTCAAATCTAAGAACATTATTTCAACTTCTAGACCATTAGAGCTATTGCACATGGATTTATTTGGATCTACTAGAACTACTAGTCTAAGAGGAAAATGATATGGTTTTATAATTATTGATGATTTCTCTCATTTTACATGAGTTTTCTTTTTAGCACACAAGGATGAAACTTTTCAAGTTTTCTTTAAATTTTATCGAAAAGTCACAAATGAGAAAGGATTTTCAATTCAAAATATTCGAAGTGATCATGGAATCGAATTTGAAAATCAAGACTTTGAAAAATTTTATGATGAAAAAGGAATAGGCCATAATTTTTCTGCACCTAGGACAGCCCAACAAAATGAAGTAGTAGAAAGAAAAAATAGAACCCTTGAAGAAATGGCTCGTACCATGCTATGTGAAAGCAACCTTCCAAGATACTTTTGGATGGAAGCTATTAATACAGCATGTTACATTTTAAATCATGCTTTAATTAGACAATTTTAAAGAAAACCCCCTATGAGCTTTGGAAAGGAAGAAAACCTAATATTGCATATTTTTATATTTTTGGTTGCCGATGTTTTGTGTTAAACAATGGTAAAGAAAGATTTGAAAAATTTGATGCAAAATCTGATGAAGTAATCTTTCTTGGTTACTCCTCCTCTAGTAAAGCTTTTAGAGTTTTTAACAAAAGAACTTTAGTAGTAGAGGAGTCAATACATGTTGTCTTTGATGAAACTAACGATCTTCCTTCAAGGAAGAATGAAGGTATTGATGATGCAGACCTCTTATAGAAGGGATGAAGGAGATCACTCTGAAAGATTCAACAATTCAAGATAATGAGAAACATGAAGACAAACAGGATGAGGGAGGTGAAGAACAATAAGAACAACCTCAAGGTACAAATAATCTATCCAAAGAATGGAGGTATGTTCACAATCACCCCAAGGAGCTAATTATTGATGATCCTTCACAGGGTGTAAGAACTCGTTCTTCACTTAAAGATGCATTCAATCATTTTGCTTTTGTCTCTCATCTTGAATCTAAAATATTGAAGAAGTTGAAAAAGATTATAATTGGATTAATGCAATGCAAGAAGAACTTAATCAATTTGAAAGAAATAATGTATGGACTTTAGTATCAAGACCTAAAAATTATTCAATGATTGGCATAAAATAGGTTTTTATGAATAAATTAGATGAACATGGAAATGTAATAAGAAATAAAGCAAGATTGATTGCTAAAGGTTATAATCAAGAAGAAGGAATTGATTTTGATGAGACCTTTGCACTTGTTGCTAGATTAGAGGCAATTAGACTTCTACTTGCATATGCTTGCTTTATGAAATTTAAATTATTCTAAATGGATGTCAAAAGTACCTTTTTAAATAGATATATTGCTGAAGAAGTCTATGTAGAACAATCCCCAGATTTTAAAAATCATGCTTTTCCTAATCATGTTTTTAAATTAAATAAAGCTCTATATGGTTTGAAACAAGCACCCAGGGCTTGGTATGAAAGGCTAAGCAAATTTTTACTTAATAATGGTTTTTCAAGAGGTAATGTAGACACAACCCTCTTCATTAAAAGAAATCAAGATAATATATTAGTTATACAAATATATGTTGATGACATTATTTTTGGGTCTACTAATGAAACTCTTTGTCATGATTTTGCAAAGCTTATGCAGGGGGAGTTCGAGATGAGCATGATGGGAGAACTTACATTCTTCCTCGGACTCCAAATCAAACAAACAAAGGAAGAAATCTTCATCACCCAAAGTAAGTACACAAAGGAATTACTCAAAATATTTGGAATGGAGAACTCCAAAGTAATTGGCACACCCATGAGCCCTTCATGTAAGCTTGACAAGGATGAAGAAGGTAAAAGTGTAGACTTAAAATTTTATAGAGGTATGATTGGCTCTCTACTATATTTAACTGCTAGTAAACCTGATATTATGTTTAGTGTTTGTCTTTGTGCTCAATTTCAATCAAATCCAAAAGAATCACACTTGAATGCAGTTAAAAGAATCCTTAGATATTTAAATGGTACACAAACTCTAAGATTATGGTACTCTAAGGACTCATTAATTGACTTAATAGGATATTCAGATGCTGATTTTGCTGGATGTAGATTAGATAGAAAAAGTACTAGTAAAACTTGCTAATTTTTTGGAGTTAACATAATCTCCTGGTTTAGCAAGAAACAAAATTCGGTAGCACTGTCTACGGCCAAGGCCGAATACATTGCAGTCGGAAGTTGTTGTGCTCAAATCTTGTGGATTAAGCAATAACTCGAAGATTTTGGTATCAAACTTAATGAAACTCCCATAAGATGTGATAACACTAGTGCTATAAATCTTACTAAAAATCCAATTCAGCATGCTAGGTCTAAACATATTGAAATCAGGCATCATTTCATAAGAGAACATGTTCAAAATAAAGACATAATTCTTGACTATGTTTGTACTGAAAAATAATTAGCCGACAACTTTACAAAGGCTCTAAGTGAAGATAGATTTTGTGAAATTAGGAGAGAACTAGGAATCCTTGATCCATCTGCTTAAATGTCTCTCTGATCCCAAGGGATCAATGTCAAAAACTCTTCGAACTCAATTCTCATCATTTCTCTTGGGCTTAAAAGCTCAAAATTATCATTCTCATAATTGATCATTGAGTAAATATACTTCTCCTAAAGTTTCAAATTTTTCAAAAATTATTTCATCATTTTTCTGAATTTCTGTGAGCCATGAATCGACCCCTAGGGTCGACCCAAGGGCAAACTTGTAATTCTTGGTTAAATCCCACGGGCTCTTTCTTTTTGTTGAAAATCCATCCTTGAGCTGACCCATTCTTCCATCTTCTTCCTTCCTCCAAGCCATAGGTCCCCTTCACTTCTTCTCCAAACCCAAGTCCTTCCCCCAAGACTCTTCTTCCATCGCCCCTTACACCTCAAATCGACCCTTAGGAATCAAGTTCTTCCCCTTCTCCTTCCTTATTTGGAGCGGTTTGAGCGTGCCCTAGATTTTACCCGTCTCTTCCAAATAGGGGTATCACTCCTCCAAAAATCCCTATCCTTCCCCTAAAAACCCTCTATCTCCTCACACATTTGATCTCCTAAGATCCTTGCTTGCTTTGGTTGTGGAAATGGCTCCGAAAATGAAGCTTCCACAAAGAAAAAAATCGGTCCGTGGGTTGGAAGAAGGTGTGCGCCGGAAGAGACAGGCAACCGAGACCACGTCAGCTTCAATCCCTGCTCCGGCATCTGCTCCAGCTACTTCTCGATCTCCAATAAGCCCCAGTAAGATTCTCTTATCTGATAGGAAGGTAGAACCCGAAAAAAACATAGATTTCAGATTTTTTGAAAAGGAGGGGTTCTCTATCGGTTCAAAAATCAAGGTTCAAAGTTGGAAATTCTACTGCTCACTTAAAGAAATTACCTATGTGGATCTGGTTAGGGAATTTTATCTAAACTTGAGCTATGGCAATGAAACAGTAAGATCCACTGTTAAGGGTATAGAAATCAGTCTAGATCCTATGCTTTTGGGAGAAATTCTTCATTTACCCTGTGAGGGATACACAAATATGGAACTCCCAGTTAAGGAGGAGGGAATTAATGTGATTCTAGGAAGAATCTTCTCGGAAAGCCTAAACAAATTAGAGGCCAAGATCCTTTTCATTGAGATGAGGATACTACATCAAATGGTAACAAAGCTATTCTTCCCTAGAAGTGGTAGACATGATCTCCTCTCAGGCCGAGACATCTGCATTATGTTTCATGTGATTACCCAAACCCCCTTGAACCTCCCAGCATTAATGATTGAGGCTATGAGAGAAACCCTGAATAGATCCAAGGCACATCTGCCTTTCGGTATGGCCCTCACTTTAGTATTCAGGAGGTTTAGAATCAGCTTTGAGGGGGAGGCAGTAGCTAGGCTTTCTCACTCTGACACCATCAACCAACATACTTTGCACCGCATGGGATTTACTAAGACTGATGGTGGTTGGACTAAAGGTGTGGAAGAGAGAGCTGAGGATAGAGCTGAGGAAGAAGGACCACCCTCACCCCTCCATGATCTCAGGACAGCATCTCCAGATATTCAGTTCATTTTGGATCACGAGGCTGGCCCATCAGAGTCTACGAGGAGGCATACTCCAGTCCAGCAGCCAGACAGCAGAGCACTTCCCTCAGAGATCAGATTGGCTGACAACCAGATAGAGATGATATCTCAGCGCGTGGCTTCTATACTATCTCGTCAGATGGGTACTTCAGCTTTTGCACAGGGATCCACATCTCACGATGTATCTGATCAGGCACTGATCCCCCACATCTCCACTGTGTTCCAGATGATTTCTAATCAGTCAGTTCGCATCGAGCAGCTTGAGGGTTGTGTGGTGAGACTGACTGCCAGAGTATTCGACTTGCAGAGGCAAGTACTGGCTCTAGCCCATCCACAGCCATATGAGGACATCACTGAGGTCTCAGACCTATCTGTGGAGGCAGCCAGACTGCGAGGAGTCTTGGAGAGCGAATTTGACTTTCTGAGGAGAGAGATCAGAGGCTCTAGTGAGCATGCTTCCACCCAGTTTACTGCACTGCTACAGTCTATTTCGAGAGCCTTAAACCTTCTAGACACCATCAGACTCTCTCTTGTAGCTCAGTCTTTTGCTTCTCAGCCTTCAAGATCTTCTCACCCGTCCACTCGTGCCGGCACCTCCACCCGTGGCAGAGGCAGACGGGGTCGAGGTCGAGCCCTTGGTCGTGATCTTTCATCTTCTCATCCCATCTCCGATTCATCTGACTCTGATCCATCCAGTCATGATCTCTACTAGATCCTGTGTAGTTAGTCTTTTCTTTAGTTTTAGTCTAGGATCTATCTTTTGGGCCATGTAATGATGTTGACTGATTGACTTTTGTATTTTGGTATATGTATTGGAACAACTATGTAATCAGTCACTTTTTGATTATAAATATATATACTCTTTGACTTTCAATGAATGACTTTCAAATTAAGTTGCTTTTAATTATGAGTATGCAAAATAACTCCTATCCATGATGTAAAATACTATGAATTGCAATATGGTATCCAATTGGTATATCTTTTATATTTGCTATATTAAGGAGGAGTAAAACAATAAGCAATTAAGAAACAAGCAATAAAGAAGGAAGCTAAATAAGTAAAATTAATCTCATCAAAAGGAAGGAATAGAGAAAATATATTCAATAAAAAGGGAGAGTAAAGAACCTCAATTGATGCTGTCAAAAAAGGAGAGTAAAGAATCAAATGAGCAATATAAGCAAATGAGTAAATTTTCAATAAATTTTCAAATTGTTAAGCAAATGAGTAATATAAGCAAATGAGCAAATTTTTAAATTATTAAGCAGATGAGCAATAAGCAAATTGTTAGGCAAATGAGCAACATAAGCTAATGGGCACATGTGTCATGTGCCAAAGAATCAAAATCATCAGCTCTTCTTTCTAAGCAAATGCATTTATAAGCAATTTTCAAATTGATAGCAAATTTCATATTTATCTTCAAACTATCTATGATGCATTTCATTCCAATGCATAGCTATAATACTTAAATGATGCATCTTCATAAATTTGAAATTCATGCTCAATGTCTTATATATGCTTTTGCTCAAGTATTTTGTCATCATCAAAAAGGGAGAGATTATTGCTCCTTGGATTGATTTTGATGATTACAAAGCATTTGAAGGGGTTACTAATGATTTTCGCTTGAAAAAGACTTATTGCATTTCAGGGGCAAAATCATAATTTTATCAAATTCTGATTTGAAAGTATCAAGAGCAAGAATAAAAGATTTGTGATCCATTGGAGAAAATTTTATAGTTTTTGGACATGTATTTTGAAAGATATTCATGTTTGTAAATTTGAGTCGACCCCATGAGTCGACTTATGACACAAAGGGCTGATTGGCACGCAGAATTTTTTTGGCTGGTACAATCTGTGAGTCGACCCCATGGGTCGACCCCAAAGCATGAGTCGACCCCATGAGTCGACCTCTACTGTTTTTAGGTCAAAATTACAGAACCATTATTTTCTGCTGTTTTCCACAGAGGTCGACCCCATGAGTCGACCCATGAGCATGAGTCGACCCATGAGTCGACCCCTGTGATGGGAAAGTTCTGCAACGGTTAGTTTTTAACCCATTTTAAGTATATTTAATGCTCATTTAATATGGTCTAACGGCTCTATTTCAGCCCAGATTGCACTCCACCATTCCTTAAAGATATAAAAGGGACTAAAAGGTGGGAATCAAGCATAAGAGGGATTTTTGAAAAGAGAATTTCAAGCATACTTTTCAGTCCTAAGCAAGAGCCCACTCAAAGCATTCAAGAAGCTTTTAATTCAAGTTCACCAACTCCTCAAGTTCTCATTCAAGTCTCCAACCACCTTGAGAAAATCAGAAAGAGCTTTCTTCTATTTGAGTAAAGTGTATTTAAAGCCTCATTCACTCATTAAAGGAGCTTCTTTTGTATTTTCTGTGCTATTAATTGTAATACTTTTTTGAGTTATTATTTTTATTTTGAAAGGGTTCCAAAACGTGGGAAGGTTGATCCGAACCTTGAATCGGATTGTATTGGGTTGGCTTGTATCCGAAAAATAAGTGAACTAGCTTGGGATAGCTAGAGTTGGAGTTTTCGACGAGTGTATTCTGGTTGAATACAAGTTAGTGGATTGAAATTTCTAAGTAGGAGCTTGGAGAGTGGATGTAGATGCAAGATTGGCACCGAACCACTATAAATCCTCTTGTTTGTGTTGTGCCTAATTGCTCTTCTTTAGAACTTCTTTATTCTCTTTCATTCTTGCATTTAACTATTAGCCTTGAATCAACTATACTCTCCTTATTTATTTAGCTATTGTTAAACAATTTTCATAAGATATAAGTTAAGGTTAAAATTTTTAGGAACCCAATTCACCCCCCCTCTTGGGTTGTATAGCTGGGCAATAGTTATCAATATAACTTAATCATTTTTAGGACCTAATAATTTTTGAGGATTTTATTAAAGAATAGATGAGAAGATAAATTACCAGCCAATTTCAATCCTCCCACTGACTTCACCAAGTCAGATTAAAAAGGATTTAATTAAGCCAGCATTAGGAGCACCAAAATCAGTCAAACTGATTTACCTAATGACATGGGTGAGCCCTAATCACCAAGTGATCTAATCAAAACTTAATTCACCAGGTTGGCCAGGTAAGTGAGATCAGTGGTGGGGATAAGCCTTTAACTCGTCAGAGATCGAATCACTGCGAGTAGCTTTCGTTTAAAAATCACTGGTCAAACTGCCAAACTTACCTTAGACACCAATCGATTCATTAGTTTTAATTTGATCAACTTAGTAAATAGGGTTCCACCGCGTAGCCATGAATTAAGTCCATCTTGGTCTAGTTAAAGACATGGACCCATTCAACTACAACTATTGGAGTTGAGTCTAGAGTATCCTTGACCTAATCTAATTCAACTTTTGATTAGATTTGACCAATTACTCTAATTTAGTCCATTTCTTTAAGCTAACCTTAGATCTAACCCAGTTATGGACCTAATCCATCTAACCTATTGACCCACAAGTTTATGCAATTGTCTTAGGTCTTAATTTACAATTCTAGACCTACTAGACAACACTTAATTCTTTTAATTAAGTATTTGGACTGATGGATCAGGATTTGGCATTTCGAAAATAATTTTCAAATTTGAAAGATTTTATTTTCTGTTCACCAAATATGTTGACTCATTTCACAAATATATCAGCACATTTCATAAATAGCAATCCTATTGCTAATTACATAACAGAAAATAACTCAATCAAAATAAATTATGAATATTTCTTTCGCTACTTCATTTGCATGGGATATAATCGTATCGGCATCCCTACCACCATAGGAGACCCCATCGAATGAAAAGAGAGGGCCTTTAAACCCTACTTTTCTCCTATGACCGGACGGCCATGGCAACCAACCTAATTCGATTACTTGCTACTTGGATCAAGTATATCTAAATATACCAATTTCAAAATTTAAATTTTAAATTTTAAATTTTGAATTTCAAATTTCAAATTTCAAATTTCAAACAAATTTTAAATTTCAAATTTCAAATTTTTGAATTTTAAATTTTGAATTTCAAATTTGAAATTTCAACCAAATTTTAAATTTCAAATTTCAAATTTTAAATTTTAAAATTTTGAATTTTTGAATTTTGAATTTCAAATTTCAAAATTCAAAATTTAAATTTTGAATTTCAAATTTTTGAATTTTGAATTTCGAACAACTTTCAAAATTCAAATTTTAAATTTTGAATTTTAAATTTTAAATTTAAACTTTTAGATTACAACTTAATCTACGCATGCAAATATATATATCATATCTAAGAATCTGCTCTGATACCATTTATGGGGAAAATTCAGTGCAGGGGTAAAATGGTAATTTTAAATTTTTTAAAAAATTATTATTTTACAGTAGAAATTATTAATTAATATAATTAATTAATAAAATTTGCTCTACACTAGAATCTAAATATGATATATAGCATGCATGCATTTAAATTTAAAATTCAAATTTGAACAGTAAATACTTTACTGTAATATATTCAGGACACAATACCTTTGTGCGGGTAGTAGATCGTCGCAATTTGATCACCGTCAGGAGAGTATGATCATCATGATGTAGCCACACAGCGTGTCTGGCCTCTGTGGATCATCCACACAAAGCTCCCGATCTGATCGTCTCCTCACGAGTGCTAGCTCGTTGTAGAGCTCTTTCGACGGTCGATGCTGATCGAACTCCTTCGATCGATGTCTGCTGATTCTTTGGATACTCCAGATTATCAACAGACGTGCTTGAGAGGATGTTGAAGATCTCTCTAAAATTTGGTGGGCTCACGATACTCGTAGCTTACCTTCTCACTTCCTGAACTTCAGGCTGAAATCTTGAAGAACTCACTGAAACCCTGCGCATATTTTTTCTTTCTTTTCTTTCTTTTTCTCTCGAAAGGATATAGACCTTCACCTTGCACACAAGGATTTCTCACGCCCAGATTTTCTCTCCAAATTTTTTTTTCTTGCACACGCCCCACTCTTCTCCTCCTTTTAAAATAACAACCAAGGTCTTATCTACGTGAGAGGATAAAGATGAGTAATTGCACATTTGAATTCAAATCAAATTTTGAATTCAAATGAAAACTAATTTATCCCTATCCACTAAAGGCATGAGAAGAGGAGGGTGTGGCTAAATTTGTGCATGAGTGATTTCATGAGAAACATTTTCTCGTGTAATAAATGGGGTGCTAAAAAAGGATAAGGTCAAGGTGCTAAGATTGATTGCTCATTCAAATTCAAACTTTATTTTGAATTTGAATGGCCAACCAATCATACTTATCCACTCATTTGGCGTATTAAAGTAGGGTGTGAGGAGTGCTTTCGTGAGGAAAAATTCATGAGAACTTCCTTCTCGTGAATTCAAATGGGCGCAGTGGAAGTGAGGTGGCGCAGGGAGAATAGGTCAAGGTGGTTTCATTATTTAAACCAACATAATTGAACCAAATAAGTTAGGCCCAATTAGACTAATTTAAATTCAACTAAATTAGGCTTAATTAGGCTCAATAAAATTCTAATCAAATCAGGAATTGATTAAGTCCAACTCCTGATCAAATCAGGGACCAAATCATCTCGACGATTAGGTCAACTCTTAACCTAATCGGGTCAAACCCAACTGAATCCAATTTAATTGGACTTGATCCAAAAATAATTACTTAATCAAATTGAGTTAATTAGTGATCAAATCACTAATTAAACCTCTCATAAATATTGAGTCCAAATCCGATGGGTAATCGGGCATCAAAATTCATCGATATGTAACCCTGATCGAAGAGTCCCAAACCAGTGAGACTCTTGACTCCGGTATCCAAAATATGTGGGACTCGTGATCAGAGAATCCTGATTCTCGATCATAGAGTCTCAAACATGTAGGACTCATAGTCCACGAGCATTAGGACTCTTCATCGGCCATCAAATCAGATAGGAACCTCTAATGTGTGTGACCCCGCAGGTTCGAACCTAAGCCAGTAGCCAGGAACCAATTTCTGTACTAATCGAAGTGACCATCTAGTAATGGTACCCGACGATCGGATAGGTCGAATAGTCGCAATCGCAACACTTAGAACCTACGTGAATATGGTTACTGTATAATTCATCCTTTTGACCTCTGTGTTTAGGACGACTCAGGGTTAAACTGTCAACCCTGATTAGATCATCCGAATCGTGCTTAACTCAAACAGTCCTGTGACTCCTCACAAAGACTATCCTGGCCAAGGTTTTGCTAAATTGAAACACGACTGTACACAGCTCCTGAACTGGAGTGGTCAATTCTATCTTGACACATGCACTGACAAGTCAAGTACTTGACTACACCCAGCAGCCTTCGTCACTGAATTAGAAATTCAGGTAGTCCAGTGCCTAAGTACAGTGAGTTGCTTGCAAGTCACCGTGGCGGTCTCAGGTCGGAGGGACATTTATACCCATATTCCATCGGAGCAAATCTTGACAGCAAAAATAGCTCCGGAGTCGGTCACGTTCAGTGCAGATGTACCCTTATATCTTACCTGTATGCCATACCAGTATCTCCACACTCATTGGTTAAGAGGACAACCAACCTATATGGCACACAATGACCTATGCTTGATAAATGTTGTCATCTTTGGTAACAACGTATCATTTGGTCGCAAACAGATTTAAGGACTAAATGATAAATCCTCCTTTGTCGAGTCTAAATAGTCCTAAGGACTTCACCACAACATAGGAGTTCATTAGAAGATGAAATATTTTGTGATGAAAATATCAAAATAATTTTTATTAATTTATAATTCATGTATATATACAAAAATGAGCACAACCGTCAACAGGCTGACGATTGGCTTTGGGATACTATTCCAAAATGGAGGCACCTCCATAATCCCTTTAGCTGGTTGTGGGGGTAAATCCAAACCAGTTCAACACTCTGATATCTAGATACAGATGTTGACCACAGTAGTCAATGACATGTAGCAACCAAATTCACTGCAAGAGGTGCCCCAGTAGTTACCTCCTCGATCTCCACCACAAAGTCCAGATCGAGGAAGGCAAATTGGGCTAAGCCGGCCCCAGAGTACTAAGCAGAGGAGATGCTCACTAATTCCTCTCTCTGATAAAGGATCCACTCCAGGCTGGTCCATATCACATCACATGGAAGTCTTCATGATTTACAATCTTGACATGGACCATAAACTCCAAGAAATGATTTGATGGATTGGGGCACTTTAGCATCAGGCCATGGACCAGAGCAAGCAGGTCTACTTCCACATCGACCCACCTTTTGACAACATAATTATGCAAGAGCCATTGCCTAGTAACTTCAAGATGCCTCATCTGAAAAGCTACGATAGGTCAACCGACCCTATGGATTATTTGGAGAGCTTCAAGGCCCTCATGTTTCTTCAAGGAGCAAGTGCTGGGATTCTATGCCGAGCCTTCTCCTTTACCCTTAAGAAGGTGGCTCGAGACTAGTACTTGGATCTGAAGGCAGGCTCTATCCATTCGTTCGACTAGATGAGCTGATTGTTTGTTGCCCATCATGGCCAACAAAAGACAGTGCCGACAATTTGGCTTCTTGATGAACATTAAGCAGAGGGAAGGAGAACTCCTCCATGACGACATGAATTGCTTCGAAGCGATCATCTTGGAGGTGCATGACTTGGACTAATTGGTCACCTGATTGCCTTTAAAGATGGGCTCCAGAAGAATTTTCTTCTCTACTCTATAGAGAAAAAGTATTCGAAGGACTTTATAGAGATGCTGATCAGGCTAAGACATATGCTCGAGCTGATGAAGCTTTTTAGAAGTATGGCATTTTGGTCAACCTCGAGATCAAGGAGAAAAAGAAAGACCTTAAACTTCCTTCGATCGAAGGCAATCTCCCAAGGGATTAGCAACGATCTAGAACTCCACCTCATCGGTGAAGATCAAAGACCCCTCCCTGAGGCCGATGGCTCGAAAGCCCCCATGGACAGCATCACCAATCACCAAGGCGTCGGTCTTCCTAGAGGTGATTTACTAATTATACTTTTTTAAATGCCTCCAAAACTCAGGTGCTTATGAAGATTAGGGAGCGACTGCCTCGAGCAGTAAGAATGAAGTCTCGATCAAAAAATCATCCATAGAAGAGATATTTTCTGTACTACTGGGACCATGGCCATGACATTGAGGATTATATCCAGCTCCAAGATGAGATTGAGAAGCTCATCCATGGGGTCGGCTAGATCGTTTTATCCGCCAATAAAAGAAGGCCCTGCAGAGCTGCCAAGGGCACCTCAGCACTAAGAGCAGTCTCGACAGTAGTAGCCCACAAAAAATTGACCCATAATTGGGATGATCAACACCGTCACTGGGGGGCACGATAGATTGGGACTTAGGGGATTGGTCAAAAAGCAAAAATTTGAGAAAGTGATCATCTTCTCCAAGGAGGATACCAAGGGAGTCCAGTTTTCGCACAATGATGGGTGGTTGTATCTCTGAATATTGTAAATTATGATGTACATCGTATCTTGATAGACAATGAAAGCTCAATCGATGTTTTATTTTATGATGCATTATGCAAAATGGGTATTTCTCCAAATCAGATGGGTAGGCTCGATTCTTTCCTTGTAGACTTCATTGGAGCTGCAATACCAATCTAAGGGGCTGTCACCTTGCCACTCATAAATGAAAGGGAGCCCTGGTGATCCATGGCAAACATTGACTTTTTGATCGTCAAAACACCCTCAGCATATAATATCATCTTGGGGCGGCCATGACCGAATATCTTTAAAGCTGTGGTATCAACCTACCATCTGCTGATGAAGTTCCCACCAAGCACGGTGTCAGAGAGGTATGTGGAGATAAGGCGCTAGCCTGACATTGCTACACAACTGCCCTCCAGAGAGCCCAATCTTTAGTTGATCTTTCCATCAAAGGATTGGACACTCACGATGAGCTAACTGAAGAGAGAGGGGAGCCCATGGAGGACCTCATAATGATCCCCCTATATGATGGAATGAAGAGCACATAGTTCAGAGAGGATCACATCTAAATGAGGTAATTAGAAACTGGCTAACATCCTTTTTGTAGAAAAATATGGACATCTTCACTTGGCAGTAGCAGATAGATCCTGAATAAATCCAGAGGTAATGGTGTATCAGTTGAATATAAATCATCTACATCGACCCATTAAATAGAAGAAGTGAAGCTTTGCACCTGAGCGACAGAAAGCCATTACCGAAGAGGTCAATAAATTGATTAGTGCTAGCTTTGTTAAGGAGATAACCTATCTGAAATGGCTCGTGAAAGAAGGCTAACAGAAATTGACGGATATGCATAGACTACACTGACCTTAACAAAGTTTGTCCAAAGGATGACTACCTCCTGCCTCAAATTAATCAACTAGTAGATGCCACCTCAGGCCACGAGCTTCTTAATTTCATGGATGCCTTCTCCAGTAATAATCAAATCTCGATGGCACTTGAGGATAAGGAGAAAACCTCCTTTATCACTGGCTGAGGTCTTTTTTGTTGTAGGGTTATGCCCTTTGGGCTGACAAATGTAGGGACTACCTACTAATAGCTGGTGAATAAAATATTTAAGGAGCAAATCGATTGATATATGGAGGTATAAGTGGACGACATACTAGTCAAGAGTTGGACATTAAGGGATCATATCGTGGACCTCAGAGAAACCTTCAACATCCTTCGAAAGTACCAAATGAAGCTAAATTTGATGAAGTGTGCTTTCGAAGTCATCTTCAAAAAGTTTCTTGATTTCATGGACTCACAGAGAGGCATTGAAGCTAATCCAAAAAAAATCAAGGCTATACAAGAAATGAATCCCCTGAAATCTATAAAAGATGTCTAACGCTTGATTAGAAGGATACCCGCTCTCAACTGATTCATCTCTAGACTAGTGGAGCACGGTCTCCCTTTTCTCAAGGCCCTAAAGCAGCTAATGAACTTCAAGTGGAAGAAAGAATGCCAATAAGTATTTGAAGAACTAAAAAATTACCTCAGTTTGTCATCACTCCTTGCTAAGCAAGAATTGAGTGAGGAGCTGTATCTTTACCTGGTAGTCTCCATAATGGTAATAAGCTCGATTCTCATATATGAACAAGAAAAAACTCAAAAGCCAATTTATGACATCAGCAAAATTTTTCATGATGCTGAAATCAAATATACAAGATTTGAGAAATTGATCAACCCCCTCATCATCTTAGTCCGAAGGCTCCAACCCTACTTTTAGGTGCACACAATAGTGATCCTGATGGATCAATCCCTCAAAACTATCCTGCATTAGGTAGATGCAACGAATCAGTTGGCAAAGTGGGCAATTAAGCTCACAGAGTTCGATGTGAAGTTTCGACCTTACCCCATCATTAAGGCATAGGCCTTGGCCAACTTTATCTTGAAATGTATGATTCCAAAGGGAAGTTTCAAGAAAAGTGAACCAACAATGAAGAATCCATCTATAGAAGAACCTCGGGAGTAGTCGGTGGTGCATGTGGATGGGTCATCAAATTCTATTGGGTCTAGAGATGGACTGATCTTTGCCGAATCCAAAGGAACGGTCATAGAATATGCCTTATACTGTCAATTCTCAGCTACCAACAATGAGGCCAAGTATGAAGATCTTATTATCGGACTAAAAATTGCTAAAAAACTCGGGATGTAGGTGCTGAAGATTTGTAGTGACTCACATCTGATGGTTAGATAGGTGAAAGAGGACTATGAGGCTCAGAAAGAAAATATAAGTTATCTATCGAAGTTAAAAGATCTAATCTTGGTATTCATCAGTTTTGAAGTTCAATAAGTATCCGATTGGAGAACTCAAGGGCCGACCTTTTTTTCAAACTGGTGACTTTGGCACCAAGGGATCTACTCGAGAGTCTTTCTTCAAAGTCATAAAAGAACCCAGCATCAAAGAACCTGCTTCGATCCTGCAAATTGATAGTGAGCCAAGCTGGATAAATCCTTTCATCTACTTCTTGAGAGATGGGATATTATCGTCAGATCTAAAGAAGGCACAGAAAATCAGGCATTAAGCACCCCATTATATCTTTTATGAAGGCAAGCTGTATAAGAGGTCCTTTTTCTTGAACCTTTTAGGTATTTGCACCCCTCTAAAGCTGACTATACCTTACGAGAGATGCATAAAGGGATATGTGGGAACCACCTGGGAGACAAATCATCCTTCACTTATAAAATATTTTGGCAAGGATACTATTGGCCTAAAATGTAATAGGACACAACCGACCTGACAAAGCAGTGTGATCAGTACCAGCGAAATGCCAATATCTAACGCCAACCAGCTATGCCGTTGATCTAATCAATGCCTCTTAGCCCTTTGCACAATGAAAAATGGACATCTTTGGCTCATTCCCTCAGGCATCGGGCCAGTGGAAGCTTTTGCTCATCGCCATCAGCTACTTCACTAAATGGGTGGAAGCCCAATCTCTAGCCCATATTACTGAAGCCAAAGGATTTTATGTGAAAATTCATCATTCACTGCTTCAGTCTCCCACAAGTACTAATTAAAGATAATGATTACCAGTTCAATAGTATTCAATTCACTAAATTCTGTCGGTACCTAGACATCTCACACCATTTTACATTGGTAGGACATCCTTAGGCCAATGGGAAGGCTGAGGTAACAACCGAACTCTCTTGTAGGGATTGAAAGTCAGGTTGGACTAGGCCAAGGGATTATGGGCGGATAAGCTTCATCACATACATTGGGCCTATAGAACCACTCAAAGGATACCTACAGGGGAGACTCCCTTCAGCATCTCTTTTGGAATAGAGGTGGGCATCCCTATGGAGATCGGACTTTTTTCTTTATGGATCGAAAACTATAATGATTAGGACAAACTAGAGATGCTATGAGCAAACCTAGATCTACTCGAAGAGGTCCATGAGAATGCCTGGGTAAGGATGATAGCCTACCAATAGAGGATGACAGGGACTATAACTCCCATGTCGAGGGAAAAGAATTCAAGATAGATGATCTGATCCTATATTGTGCCAAAGTATCATAACCAAGTGAATAGAAAAAGCTATCTCCATACTAGGAAGGCCTTTATTAAGTGGACGAGATTATCTACCCCAAAATCTATCATCTGAGGTAGCTAGATGGGGCTCCACTATAATGCCCCTGAAATTTGAGCAACCTTCATATGTACTATCAATAAATGTGAATCTCTCTTAATAAAGCCTTTATTTTTTTTATCCTCAAGCTTTGTAGATAAATAAGGACATCTTATCGAGTCATCTGGAGAGGTGACTAGACTGTCAGGCACTTCGTCACCTCGACAAAGCCCCCCATGATGCCAAGCACCTCATCACATTGATGAAGCCTGCCATGGCACCAAGCACTTTGTCACCTTCACGAGATCCACCATGATGCTTGGCACTTTGTCACCTTGAGGAAACCCATCATAATGCAAGGTACTTCATCACCTCAAGAAAGCCTGTCATGATGTAAGGCACTTCATTACCTCGATGAAGCCCGACATGATGCCAGGTACTTCATCACCTCGATGAAGTGTACCACGATGCAAGGCATTTCATCACCTTGATGAAGCCCTCTACGATCTCAGGCAATTCATCATCTCGACGAAGCTTGCCATGATGCAGCCATGGGAAGGGTGTTTTACTACCCAAACAAATATGCAGCGATAATTCCAACAAGAGCACTTTGGCTCCAAGATGGGTGCCTCAAAAATAGCTATGAATTCCCCAAAGTGCTTTAGAATGACCCAATGACTAAGGGGTAGAATGGATCCTGATAATTTACAACCTAGCAAAAAACCTTTGGGCCTCGAATTCATTCCTAACCTAAAGGAGCAAAAGTTTTACTCTAGGACATCCATGACTACTCTAACAACATAGAGCGACCAGGTCAACCGATGAATGCAAGAAGATAGCACAAAATTCGACCGCAGAAATGAAAAATAAAAATGATGTATACGAATGAAAATAGCTTTTTATTTGAAAAGCTAGAGTAGCTGACTGAGATAGTTACAAGGCTAGTGTAAATCTACAAGCTAGATCAACAAAATAAAAATTTTTACAACTGGGTAGAGACTTCGGGAGCTTCATCACTCCTCACCTGTGAAAGTTTCCCATTATCCCCACCTACCATCCTAATGATGACCTTGGGGAGCTCTGAGTCGTCAAGAGGCATCATCACAAGGAGATCGATGTTGATCCCTGGGGATAATTGCCTGGCCAAGGATGGGTACTTTGTGAAGCCAACATCATAGGCTGTCAAAGCCGACTTTAATGCTCCATGGATGTGCTCGACTTGGTCCTGTGAACTTCGCTTCCATCTACTTGATCTTTTCCTTAATAGAGCAGACCGCCTTCTTGCTCTCTTCTAGTTCCAATTGAAGCTTCGTTGCCATTGACCACCAATAATCAATCGAACGTTCTAAAGAAGCAACCCTTTCTCCCTCCATCAAAAGTTGGTTCTAAAGCCAAAACACCTTCTCGATGCCACCCCACTTCACTTCTTTGGCCACCTTACTTGAATCAATGAAGTGTTCCAAGAAAATGGTTCTCTCTTAGGCAGTGCGAACTTCATTGAGGCATCAGGTGATTCTTTCGATGGCACCCCATCTTGCTTCCTCGATAGCTTTTTTCAATCTTAAACAAGCTTCGATCAAATGCTTCTTCTCCAAATAGTATGACTTGTCTACCCGCCTGATGTTCTCTCAGAGATACTTTATTTTAGTAGAGGCCTTGGTGCACTCCTTCTCCCTCTCCAAAGCCCTTTGATTAGCCTTAGAGGCCATCCTCTTGGCCGAACGCACTTTCTTCTTAAGAGCTTCAATGCAGACCCTGACAGACAAAGTCGTGGCTCACAGAAGGGTTCAGCACAAATAATTATGCAACCACAATGTTCGCATTGATCAAACTATAATAAGAAATGACAAGATACGCAATAAAAATTAGAAAAGAATTTTGGAGGTAAAAAAACTTTTTTTATTAAATTAAAAGTTTTGCTATTACATGAGACCAGAAGAAAAAAAAAGATTACAAGGTTGAAGCTTTGGGGAAGACATTGATCACCTTGATCTGGGGAGCTATAGAAGTAGAAGTCTCCACACCTTCAGGCTCTGACTGAGACTGGGCTTCCTTGATGACCATAGGCCCCAACTGAGGTAGTACTTTGGTGGTGGGCTTGGCTGTCTGCTAATCTTCTCCTACCTCATCCTCATCCAGAGGGATCAAGATTGGGGAGGTGGACAACTATCCACTCTCGAAGCATGTCCTAACCCAAGAAGAAGGCTTCTTTGAAGAAATTCACCTTTGCCTGGGTGAACTCCGAAGAGGACCAAAACACCTCAACTACTAGCCAATCAGCATTAGTGAGCTTCTCATCAGCCTCATGATACCTCTTCCTCTCTTTCAGAAGTTCAGTCTCAGCCCTCTTTAGCATCGTTTCAGCCTTTCCTTATGTAGATTCGACCTTCCTCTGTGCTGTCTCAGCCATTGCCCTCATCGCTTTAGCCACCTCCTTCACCACCTCGGCCATTGTCTTTGCGACTTTGGCCAATGCCTATGCAGCTTCAGCTTTCTCTAGCACCTCCTTCAGGCACTTCACTTAAATGTCAGCTTCATTGGCCCTTGTGCAATAGGCCTTGAACTCCTTACAGGTGCTTGAGACCTCTGACCTGGCCATCTTCATCAAGCTACTGAATAGGCCAATATCATGATTGAGCTATGAAAATGATCTAGTCAACTAATCAAAGATGCAAAGAAAAATAAAAAAAAAGTGGAGGGGGAGGTATTGGAGGACTCACCCAAGTGTAAGTGTTAATGGCATCTCGTTGCTCGACATTCAGGCCTTGCTCCTCTAGCTGGTTAGTGTCCATCGGAAGAAAGAAGTTCTGAACTGCTCACAAGCCACCTTATGGTCTCGCAAGGTAGAGCTAGAGGGAGAGATTGAGATGGCCTGTGGCCCTTGGCTAGGGCGAGGGGCTAACTCAGAGCTGCTCCTCTCAGCTCAGGTAGTTCTGGGACTAGAGGCAGGGTCTGAGGTTGGGGGTGATGGATGAGCTACCAATGCTCAAACTTTCACTATCATAGCTTGGACCACCTCGATCGTCGAAGTCAAGCCCTCCTTGTTGGGCTGCTTTGTTAGGGTAGATGGAGCTTGGTGTGGCTTCTTTGCCACTGTCGTACCAAAAGATGACCTTAAGATCTTCCTCTTCTTTAGGCCTAGCTTCTTCATCACCTCAATCTCTTCAGACCTCATTTCCATGCCAAACCAAAATAAGTTAAAAAAAAAACAACAAAACAATGAGCAAGAAGAGAAGAAGGGGTGTAGCTTGGCCAGCCCGATCCTTACCTCAGGGATCGACTGGACTGAGCCCAATGTTAAAAAGAGTTGGCTCCCATAATAACTCAGACAGTTCTAAAATTTTGTGCTTGCGTAGCGCATTAAAGCACTATCAGTTTGTGTTCCCCAACTTGGAAGCTCGGAGGTCAAACTTCCTAGTTTGGTCCTAGTTTGTGAATCCCCAATCTCTTTTACTTGAATAGGAGATGTAAAGGAAGCACCCCTTCCAACCATGAAAGGACAAGGAAGCACCTTGGATCAAGGCACAAACCCCTTCTTAAGGTGAAAGGTATCGCCAGTCATCAAAATAAAGATATTTTTTGAAAGTGTAGGAGGAATGGACCAGATCGATAGATGACACAATCTCCACTAGGAAATAGGCCGCTAGAAAGCCGATAAGGAAATACCATGAGTTCGGGGCCATCAAATGCAAGGCCATACCAAAAGTAAGAAAAATTTATATGATGAAAGGATAGAGGGAGAGCCTAAGATCAGTTTGAAATGACTTGTCATACAGAGCAAGCCAACCAAGAGGAGGGTTGTATATCCTGCCAGTTGGACCCGACAGCTATAAGTCAAACTCAAGAGGAATACTGAACTATGCCTTATGTATACTGAGGTCCTCTAACTCCATTGCAGAGTAAAACTTACTAGGCATGAAGCTCTCAACCCCATGCTTGACACCAGCATCCCTAAGATCACCTCCTAAGAAAGAATTGGAAGCCGAGGGAGAATTGAAAGGCTTTCTCGCCATTATTTTTTTACCCAACCTACCCATCTTAAGGCTAGCACATGATGCTAAACCCAAAAAAAGGGGGAGTAAAGGAAAGAAGTGCCAAGACAGAGAAAAAAAATGAATAGGCATAGAAAAAAGACTCTAAAAAACTCTAAGGAGTGGGAAGGCTCTAAAAAACCAATATGTATGCCTGAGAACAGACTTGCTAGTGGAGCTTTGGACCTTCTTAAAGGGAACCACTATCTCAAGGAGGGGGAAGGCTTAGAAAAAACAATGAGAAAGAGGGAAAGAGGTAGAAAACACCCCTATTTATAAAGGTCATGGATTACTCCTGATCCTACATTGATTTGACTAAAGCCGCTAGATGACTATTGCATGGTGGAATCGAATTGATCGAAATTATTTTTTTTGGAGGTGTATTGATGGGCATATCACTAAAAGCACTATGACATCTCGAATCTAGTCAAATCTTAAATAAACACCGATTGATAATCCTTCACCCGATGTCTTTCACAAATCCTATCACCTCTCTGATGCGATGGTTCAAAAACTATAGATATGCCATTTTGCCCAAAGAGTGAAAGCTCGGCATGTGTCTTTGATGGACTCAAAGTACTTCATATTCCCTATACTTAACCCCTGCTCAGAGTAGGGAGTAGGGGGCATATGTTATGGGTAGAACCCCGACATCTGACCCGAAGACATTATTGAACCCTAGTCGTGGCTGACCTATGCATTGGCCACTGACCCCCACATCAGCTACCAACCCATATGCAGGTTTCGGCTTCTTACTGGCATTCTCATTCAAAAGCCACCAACCTTCCCTTGAGCCGCGAATGTTGGCATTAGTGACTGACCCCTCTTCAGTCGCATCAAACTACCAATCTACATAGCTGCCATTGCTTGCATCACTAAGACAAGATCAAACATCGGGCATCGATCCATAGAAAGTGTCGACCCCATGTTAGCTCTAACTTAATCACCCACCTCCAGCTCTAATCTCTCACGATATGTGGCTGGACTTCATGCCACACTTTCCCTACTCCCAACCTTGGCTGCCATGCTCAGTAAGGTTGGCGGGAAGCCCTAGTATGGTCCTTTCAAATTAAACCATTAAGAAAAGCCGCCAGCCATACCTAGGAAAAGGTTGTCAAATCTCTAAATCCCAGGTACTTAAACCATGGCCATTAAAGAGAATGGCTGGCCATGCACGGGATAAGGTCATATCAATCACCATGTCCCAAAGGCTTCAACTGGGGTCATTAATGAAAGCGATTGGCAATGTGCCGAGTGAGATGACACCACCCGCCAAGTCCATAAAAATCAAAATGAGAATTTTGAGTGTACGATAGGAAAGTCTCCAACTCTTCCTTCCCATAGCTCTCACCTCTATAAATAGAGATAACCCGAGGACCTCCAAGATACATAAATTTTCACATATGCTCCTTTTCACTTGTTCCAGATTTTTGACTTGAGTGTTAGAGGGTCTCCACCGAAACCATCCCCGACTGGAAACTTATTTTGTAAGTTCGATTACCATTATTTTCACTAGATGCTGCCACACTCCAGTAACTTTGGCCCAAGACAAAAATCTACAGCAACAATGATGATTCATAAGTTATTCTTATTATGTATTCATATTATGTTGTAAAATTTTGCTCACAAATATTTATACTATAGTCACTTATATGTGACAAGATCATATTTTTTAATCGATAGAGTTCTTATTTCGTATGCTAACTTTGTATCTATTGATGGGGTCATATTTCTTATGAATGCCAACTCTGGATATTGATCTTTCTACGTTTAAAGATTCATTTATAGCTATCTGAGAGCTTTTAAAATCTTTATATCTTTTTTTAAAATATACATATACATAGATAAAAAATAATAATATTTACTTCATAAATATATTATTTTCATAAAATACATTCATGAAATTACTTATCATAATAAGATATATTTTTTCATATCTCATATACTGATCTTTATTTTATAAAAATATAATTTATACAACAATAGATCAATTACGTAAAAAATATGATAATTTGAAAATAAATAAAGAGTGTAAGATCCACTTACCTCATTTATTCTAGATTTTTAGGCTTTGTTAGACAAATTTATATAGTCTTATTTAAAATATTAAATCTTAATCAATTTTTATCTAATATAGTTAATAAAATTAAATAATGATAAAAAAGATTGTTGATTAGGTGATCGATCTAATAGACCACCTAGGCACAAAAGTGGTTCGGGATCTTCTTATCGAGGTCAACATTGGTCCCTAGAAGAGGAAGGTATGGCTCGATACTGGGATCTCTAGATTTATTTAGAGAGAGAAAATAGATGAAGAGAGAGGATAGAAAGAGAAAATAGTAGATTAGGGTCCAGTCATCATTTGGAGAGTATAGAGACACTAGAGAGAGAAACACAAAAGAGAGGGATGAGTCTTCTTTCTCTCTCCAATTTTTTTTTTATTTTCTTTCTTTTTTTCTTCTTCTTTATGAAAAAAGGGATGGACAATTAGGGCTTCGATGGGGTGCAGCTACATAGTTGGAGGTTCGATAGTGGGCAATGATGGATGGCCGGCAATGGGCAATGGTCGACGATCGATGGCAGTGACTGGCTGATGAGAGAAAATTAAGGGAAAAGACATGGACGATAGGGGATCTATCCTTTTTCATGCATTTTTCTACTCATTGGCCAATCATTGATAATCAAGACCTCTGAAAAGGATAGTAGAGAGGTCAGGTGTCATGACCTAGGGGCACAACACCTAGGGTGGCGATATTGGTGGCTAGAAAAAGGGAAGAAGATTTGGCTAAAAAGAAGCAAAAATAGGATCTTGATTCTTAGTGGTTTTTTGGTGAAATCAATGGTCGATGGCCATGCACAAGGGCATGGAAAGAAGGTGAAGAAAGAGAGGAAGGAGGGTTGGGGCTTATCTCGAGCTCCGACGATGTCCCCAATCATGATTTCAGATGACACAAGGATGGTAGGCTAAGGATTCAATGGGAGAAAAGAGGGAGAAAGAAGAGAGAAGGTTGATCGGCTAATTGGGATGGAGGATATAAGAGGGGTGATATTGTTGCAAACACCAAAGATAAAAATTTAATCTGACTCAACTATTATGTAAAATAGTGTGAGATCAAGTGTCGAATCCTCAAGGATCAATATGCTAAGTTATATTCAAATTAAAAAATATGGTGAAGGAGTAAAAATTTTAGGATTTAAGAAAGACAAAAGAAACAAGTTGATAGAGATAAAGTTTTAGAAAAATCAAGTAGAAGAAAGTACCTCAAGATTTTTGAATCCATCCTTAATCATAGATTAGTATTTAAGTGAAGCAATCAAGATCACTAAAAACTATAAGCCTTAGTGATGATCAAAAGATAAATTCATGGTTTAGTTCTCAACATAGTTTATTTCGCTGAGCATGAATCATATCTGCAGATCACGACTCATCTCTACATAATTATAAACTATTCAAGAACTATAAAACAAGAAATACTACACTTAAACATATGAATAAAATCATAGGAACTATTCATGTTCATAAAATATTCAATATTGTTTGAAAAGAAAGATGCCTTACAATGTTCAAGTAGTTGATTATATAAAAAAAGAAATACATAATAAGATTCAAGAAATTAAATACAAATATGATCTTATGGAGTTTGTCTACTCCAAGGATGAAGAGTTTAGCTTCTCATCAGTTAGATCTTGCTCGCCGTCAAAAGCTCCATGCTCTTTGAATGTTGGAGAAGAACTTGAAGAAGAAGAAGAAGAACCTCCTTATACCGCCACAAACTCTCTCCCAAAACTCCAAAACCTGGCAACCTCCCTCTCTTCCTCTCTCTTTTCTTTTCTAGAAAATTTCTCCCTTCCTTGGGCCGCCCCACATCCCTTTTTATAGCCTTCAAGATATCCTCAAACCCTAGATACCCCAAATCTTAGTTTCTCTCACACCTCCTATCTTTCCTCTTTAGGCTTTGGTGCCTCAAACCTTTCCTTCTTTACAAACCCTAGCCACCCCTCTCTTTCTCTCTTTTCTTTTAAAACCCTCAAGCCCATCACGTCTATGTCCCAAGCATGTTTAAACTGCACCCACATACATGCTTGAATGCATGAAGCATGCGTGCTATCCTATAAGCTACATGCCCATGCACGAGGACCATGCTCTCGTCCCTATGAGCCACGCACTGGGCCGCATGCCCCTGCCTGTGCACCGCATGCATGAACCACGTGCTCATCTTGTGCACCGCACGTGTGGACCGGGTGCTCTTGCAGGCTGTCTGCTTGCTTTTTTCTGGCCTGGATTGCATATTTACATTGGTTGAAAACTTATCAATAGAGGCAGGCTAACTTGGGCTTTGTTTTGGGCTTGGTGACCATGGAAATATGTGTGACGGACCGGTAGTAATTATTTGTTAGAAACCTTGCTGGTTGGCTTGTGAGTAATTTTTTATGATTAATAATTTTTGAAAAAATAAGAAGCATCAAATACTAAATAATAGAAATTAAATAGCATAGGTTCTAATATTTCTTTTGTCATATTAATGTATTGATAACACTCCCTAATTTGAACTTTACTCATCCTTTAGTAAGAGAAAAGTCAGTGTCATGCATGTACTTTCTTGCTTAGAGATGGATATTCTGTCAGGTAATTTTAAAGAAAAATGATATTCAGTCAGAAAATTAGTGAAGTATGTTATCAAGATATTAATACTATCCAATAGAGTGGTTAAGTAGAGAAAATAAAATTTTTTAGAGCTTTTTCATGACTGACTCCCCACTTTAAGATGGGCTGATGTATTGTCTTCATGCACTTTCATTCCTTCATCATTTTTTTTGCCATGCACAGTCTGTCCAATGCCTTCTTAAATTTTCTATCTGAACCATGTAGTAAGTTTAGGCCAATGACTTCTAAACTAGCTGACTCTAGGGTATTAGGTACAAAATACCTCTCAGACTTACTAACTCGAATCAAGTAGGCTACGGATTAAAACTAGCTGTACAACAAAGTTTCTTCACATTTCTCATTTTTTGATACGAACATCAATGTTTACTTAGATAAAAAAATCCGATTACTCGATGAAAAGTACTTAAAACAAAATTTATTTTTTTATATTCTATGAAGGAATTTTTGTATATATCAATATTTTTCACTCATACCCATGAAAAGTTGATTCTTCGTTAATGCTAATAGGGAGGGTTAGGAATGCTCAAAAATTAATTTTCATTTTAGACCTAACCATTTATTAGGTTTCTTAATATTTGATCTCTCGATATTTTAAAACCCCTCCAGACTATGCATCAATTGTTTCTTAAAATGCATGATTAACCTCAAGTCTAAAGTATAATCAGGTACATAATCATGAATATATTTGAAGATTTATTAATTCATCCCTCTTCCCAACTTAAACGATATTGTCCTCAATAGAGTAAAGAAAACAAAGTGTGACAGGCAAAAAAAAATAGGAGAGATGTCACCTTGGATAAGTATGCTCTTGAGTTGATAGGTATCTTTTTAATTCTTATTCAAGTCTTTACAAATAAATGTAACTTAATCAATTTATTATTATTTTAAAATCTAAAAAAATTAAGATAAAAAAATTTGGTTGCCTCCCAAAAAATACTAAATTTAGAGTCTTTAGCCAGACTTCATGAATCTTAACGTGTCTCATATATCGGATCCACCAAGTTGATGGTGTCAATTTATCCTTCTTTGCGAATTCTATCTACATATGGCTTTAAAGATTGACCATTGACTTTAAAAGTGTTGCCATTTTGGGGATCTTGGATTTTGATTGCTCTATGAGAGAATATTTGGGTGATAATAAATGGTTCATCCCAATGAAAGCGAAGTTTACCAAAAAAAAAAATATAACTTTGAGTTGAAGAGCCACACTTTTTGAATGGGCTTGAATGATGTTTTTGAAATATACTTGTCATGGAATGCTTTAGTTCGAGCTTTGTATATATGAAAACTTCATAGGCATCATTACATAACTCTTCTAGTTTATTTAATTGAAGTCTCCTATTAGAACCTGCATTTGTCATATCAAAATTGAATGTCTTTATAGCCCAAAATGCATGATATTCTAATCCAAGTGATAAATGACACGCCTTCCTAAAAACTAATCGACAAGGAGACATGCCAATAGGGATCTTGAATGAAGTACGATAGCACTATAATATATCATCTAATTGAAGGACTAGTCTTTCTTGTCGAGCCTAACCTTTTCTTCTAGAATGCTCTTGATTTTTCTATTGGATACTTCTATTTGCCCACTGATTTGGGATGGTAAGGAGTGGCTACTTTATGCATGATACAATATTTTCTCATTAATACTTCAAAATGTCGGTTCATGAAGTGAGCACCCCCATCACTAATGATAACCTTGGAAAAGCCAAAGTGTCTGAAAATATACTTTAAATGAATTTGATCACAACCTTGTGATCCTTGGTCCTTGTGGCTATAGCCTCCTATAGGCACCAAAATGTACTCAAACCCATATGAGGGTGGAAAGGGTCTCATGAAGTCAATCCCCCAAATGTTAAACATTTCAACTATTAAGATAGGGGTTGGTGGCATCATATCCTTCCTAGATATGTTCCCAATTTGTTGGCACCTTAAGCAATTATGGCCAAATTCATGTGCATCTTTAAAAAATGTGGGTCAATAAAATCCACTCTATAATATTTTTGCTACAGTTTTCTTCCCACTAAAATGTCCTCCACATGTTAGAGAGTGGCAAAAAGTGAGAAGGCTCTGAAATTCACTCTCAAGGATATATTGATGAATCAATTGGTTAGGATAATATTTAAACATCTTAGGTTTCTCTCAAAAATAGTATTTGACTTATGAAAAAAATCATCCCTCTCCTACTTTGACTAATGAAAAGGAATCAGCCCTATAGCCAAGTAACTAACAATATGGGCAAAGCAAAGAGAATGATTGGAGGAGAGTGTAAAGAGTTATTCGTCTGAAAATCCTTAACCATGTTAGTGTCTTGCATGTGTTCAACTAAGATTCTAGAGATATAGTCTGCTATCATATTTTCAGAATCCTTCTTGTCTGAGATTTTTAAATCAAATTCTTATAGTAGAAGGATCCATCTAATTAACTAAGGCTTGGTATCTTTCTTGAAAAGCAAATGCCTTAAAACAGCATGATCAGAATATACTAAAACTTTTGCCCAGATATGGAGCCCAAGAGGGGGGGGGGGTGAATTGGGTCTTTTTAAAATTTTTGTGATTAGTGCACTCAAGAATGTGCTATACTTGTTGAGTAGAGTAAATTGATTAGCTAAGAAAATGAAATCAACCATAAATGACAAGTAAGCAAGTATAAAGCACAATGAATGAATAAAGAGATGCAAGCACAATAAACATAAGAGACTTATAGTGGTTCGGTGCCAACTTTGCACCTACATCTACTCCTCAAGTCTTTACTTGGGAATTCAATCCACTAAAAGAATTTCAAGATACAACACATCGGATAACTCTGATCCTTGCTATCCAAATAACAACACTTATTTTTTGGGTACAAACCAACCCACAACACTCTAATTTCAGGTTCGGATCAACCTATCTAAGTTTTGAAACTCCCTAAAATTCAAAATTTAAAATACAATAGCAAGTGAATAGTGTATAGAAATTTCAACACAACAACTCCTTAAATGAGCATAATAAATACAATAAAAATATAATACTTAAGGAGAAGAAGCCTTTGTTGAACACCCTTAATTGATTAGCACACTTAAATATAGCTGGAGAGTGGTTGGTGAGCTGATTGAATGCTTCTTTTTTTTCTTTCAAGATTTTTCTCTCTCTTTCATGAATGTGAGCTTGAATGCATGAATCTTAGTTGATTTTTCACCTCTAGAGAGTATATTGCTCTTTGAATTGATTTTGATGATTACAAAGTATTTGAGGAGGTTACTAATAATTTTGGTTTGAAAAAAGATTTATTATTTTTCAGAGGCAAAATCGTAATTTCACCAAGTCCTAACTCGAAAGTCTCAAGAGCAAGAACAGAAGATTTGTGATCTATTGAAAATTTTTTTATAATTTTTGAATATATATTTTGAAATAAAATAATATTTATAAAATTGAATTGACCCCATCAGTCGACTCATGTCAAATGGGGCTGAACGGTATGCTATTTTTTGGCTAGCACACCCAATTGAGTCGACCCCATGAGTCGATCCCTATGTATGAGTCGATCCTATGAGTCAACCTCTATTGTTGTGCACGTCAAAATTATAAAACAATCATTTTTTATTCTGTGCCACAGAAGTCGACCCCATGAATCGACTCATATGTATGAGTCGACCCTTATGACAGAAAAACTTCGTAACGGTTAGTTTTTTAGCTCATTTTGGCATATTTAATGTTCATTTAATGATCTCCAATGGCTCTAAAACTATCCAGATCACTCTCCACCATCATTTGAAGCTATAAAAGGCACTTAAAGGAGGAAATAAAGAAGATTTTTCAAGCATTCATTTCAGTCCTAAACAAAGAGCTTTCTTGAAGTTAAAGAAGCTTTCATTTCAAGTTTACCAATCCCTCAGAGCTCATTCAAGTCTTCAACAACCTTAAGAAGAATCAGAAAAGCTTCTTCATTGTTGTATAAAGTATATTTAAAGCTTTATTTGCTCATTAAAGGAGTTACATTTGTATTTCCATGTGATTAACTATTATACTCTATTTTTGAGTTGATCTTTAGTTTTGGAAGGGTTCCAAAACATGAAAAGGTTGATCCAAACTCTGAATCGAATTGTATTGGGTTGGCTTGTATCCAAAATATAAGTATTCTAGCTTGGGATAGCTAGAGTCGGAGGTACCGATGTTGTATTCTTATTGAATAAGGTTTAGTGGATTTGAATTTCCAAGTAGGAGCTTGGAGAGTGGATGTATGTGCAAAGTTGGCACCAAACCACTATAAATCTTGATTGTTTGTGATGTGCTTACTTGTTCTCTATCTTATTTTTTTTTTCTTCTTGCACTCTTACATCTAATATCTTCACTTTGCTTAAATCACTCACTTCAACTAACTTGCCTTTTATTACTTAATCCTTGTGGTTCTAGATTAATTTTAAATTTTTAAAAATCTAATTCACCCCCTCCTCTTGGGTTGCATAGCTGGGCAATAAGTGGTATCAGAGCTCAGTGCTCTAGTCCTACTTTGATTTAACCATCAAAGAGCTAAAGATCTATGGCAACTCAAGTTGGTGCTTCACTAGCCGAGAGGCAATCCACAAATCGACCTCCACTTTGCAATGGGTCAAATTATACCTATTGAAAAGCTCGGATAAAAATTTTTATTCAAGCACTTGACTATGATATGTGGAGTATCATAGTAAATGGACCACACACACCCACTAACATAATTGATGGTGTGGAATCAACCAAATCCGAAAAAGAATGGGATGAGATTGACAAGAAATATCTCAACTTAATGCAAAAGCTATGAATATTTTATATTGTGCTCTAGATGCTAATGAATTTAATCATATTTCAACATGCATGTCAGCTAAAAAAATATAGGATAGATTAGAAGTAACTCATGAAGGAACTAATCAAGTAAAGGAATCAAAAATTAACATGCTTGTGCATAAATATGAACTTTTTAAAATAGTGCATGATGAATCAATAACTAAAATATTTACTCATTTTACTGATATTATTAATGGTCTAAAAGATCTTGGTAAGTCTTATTCTAACAGTGATCTCGTGAGAAAGATTCTTAGGTCTTTACCAAAGACTTGAAAGGCCAAAGTGACCGCAATCCAAGAAGCCAAAGATCTGAATATCTTATCCTTGGAAGAGCTTCTAGGATCGCTAATGACACACGAGCTAAGCATGAAACAACATCAAGAAGAAGATGTCAAAAAGAAGAGGACAATCACTCTCAAATCCACTGCTCAACTTGATAAGAAATCCGATAATATGAAAAATGAAGAGCAAGATGAAGAAATAGCCCTCATTACTAAAAAGTTTAAGAAGTTTTTGAAGAAAAGAAGACAAAGAATGAGGAAGAGGTTACCTATAAAAAGAGAACATAGCAAAGAGAAGGATAATGAGTAACCCCTTATTTGTTATGAATGTAAGAAGTCGAGACACTTTAAGTCTGAATGTCCACAACTTAAGAAGGGTCTCAAGAAGTACAAGAAAAAGACTATGATGGCTACATGGAGCGGAAGTAATGAGTCAAGCTCCGAAGAAGAAGATTCAAATGAACAAGCCAACTTGTGCCTTATGGCACATAAAAATGAGGTAAACACTGAAACTCCTAATGACTTTATCTTTGAAGAACTTCATGAAGCATTTTATGATCTAATTGATGAACTAAAGAAGCTAGAGGTAAAGAACAAAGAATTAAAATCAAAGAATCAATCTTTACAAAAAGAAAATGAGATTATTTCAAATGAAAAATTAATCTTGTCTCAAGAAAATTTGAATTTAAAAAATGAGATTGCCCAGTTAAAATCAATGGTTGAAAAGTTCACTTTAAGTTCAAATAAACTTCAAATAATTCTTGACAATCAAAAAGATATTTATGATAAAGTCGGTCTTGGATATAACCCTTTAAAGAAATAAAAACTTTGAAAAAATATCTTTATAAACTCATCATGCAATAAGTTTTTAAATATTGCTTACTTTAAATGTGGTAAAGTAGGACACAAATCCTATACATATTTTTCTAACAAATCTAAAAATTTTAATGTAAAAAAAATATGAATTCCAAAATGAACCACTGTAACTAACCAAAAAGGATCCAAGAAAGCTTGGGTATATAAAGTGAAAACTTGATTTTTGCATGCAGGTGTGTCTTGCATCCCAAGGAATAAATCGAAAATGGTATCTTGATAGTCGGTGTTCAAGACACATGACCGGTGATAAATTTTAATTCATCACACTTGATGCAAAAGATGGAGGGATGGTCACCTTTGTAGGCAATAGCAAAGGAAAAATCATCGATATAGATAACATTGGTATCACTCCCTCCAAATACATTGAAAATATTTTGTTAGTAGATGGTTTGAAACATAATCTATTAAGCATCAGTTAATTTTGTGATAAAGAATACAAAGTCATTTTTGAATCTTTATTTTGCATAGTAACTAGTCCTATTGATGAAGGTATTAAATTTGTTGGGTATAGACATGGTAATATTTATATGGTAGATTTGAATGATCTTTCCAAAATAAACATGCAATGTCTAGTAGCCTTGAATATCGAGATTAATGAGACTAGTTGGCTTTGGCATCATAGGCTTGCACATATTAGCATGCATTCACTTTCAAAACTTATTAAAAAGGAATTGGTTATCGGCTTACCCAAATTGAATTTTGAAAAGGATAGAATTTGTGATGCATGCCAACTGGATAAACAAACAAGAGTCTCATTCAAATCTAAAAATATTGTTTCAACTTCTAGGTCATTAGAACTATTGCACATGGATTTATTTGGACCCACTAGAACTACTAGTCTAGGTGAAAAATGATATGGCTTTGTGATTATTGATGATTTCTCTCATTTTACATGGGTCTTCTTTTTGGCACATAAGGATAAAACTCAAAATTTTATCGAAAAGTCACTAATGAAAAAGATTTTTCAATTCAAAATATTTGAAGTGATCATGAAACCGAATTTAAAAATTAAGATTTTAAAAAATTTTGTAATAAAAAAGATATTGACCATAACTTCTCAGCACCTAGGACATCCCAACAAAATGGAGTAGTAGAAAGAAAAAATAGAACCCTCGAAGAAATGGTACGTACCATGCTATGTGAAAGCAACCTCCCAAGATATTTTTGGATGGAAGCAATTAACATGGTATGTTACATATTAAACCGTGCTTTAATTAGATCAATTTTAAAGAAAACTCCTTATGAGCTTTGGAAAGGAAGAAAACTAAACATTGCATATTTTCATATTTTTGGTTGCCGATGTTTTGTTTTGAACAATGGTAAAGAAAGACTAGAAAAATTTGATGCAAAATCCGATGAAGTTATTTTTCTTGGTTACTCCTCTTCTAGCAAAGCTTTTAAAGTTTTCAACAAAAGAACTTTAGTAGTAGAGGAGTCAATACATGTTATTTTTGATGAAACTAACGATCTTCCTTCAAGGAAGAATGAAGGTATTGATGATGTAGATCCTCTTATAGAAGGGATGAAGAAGATCATCCTAAAAGACTCAACAATTCAAAATGAAAAAAAACATGAAAACAAGCAAGGGGATGAATGTGAAGAATAACAAGAACAACCTCAAGGCTCAAATGATCTACTTAAAGAATGGAGGTATGATCACAATCACCCTAAAGAATTGATCATTGGTGATCCTACATATAGAGTAAGAACTCGTTCCTCTCTTAGAGATGCATACAATCATTTTGTATTTGTTTCTCATTTCGAACCTAAAACCATAGATGAAGCTGAAAAAGATTATAACTGGATAAATACAATGTAAGAAGAACTTAATCAATTCGAAAGAAATAATGTATAGACTTTAGTATCAAGAGCTAAAAATTATCCAGTAATTGACACAAAATGGGTATATAGAAATAAACTGGATGAACATGAAAATGTAATTAGAAATAAAGTAAGATTAGTTGCAAAAGATTATAATCAAGAAGAGAGAATTGATTTTGATGAGACCTTTGCACCTGTTGCTAGATTAGAAGCAATTAGACTTTTACTTGCATATGCTTGCTTTATGAATTTTAAGTTATTCCAAATGGATATCAAAAGTGCTTTTCTAAATAGATATATTGCTAAAAAAGTTTATGTAGAACAACCTCCTGATTTTGAAAATCATGCTTTTCTTAATCATATTTTTAAATTAAACAAAGCATTATATGATTTGAAACAAGCACTTAGGGCTTGGTATGAAAGACTAAGTAAATTTTTGCTTAATAATAATTTTTTAAGAGAAAATATAGACACAACCCTTTTCATTAAAAGAAATCAAGATGATATCTTAGTTATACAAATATACGTTAATGACATTATTTTTGGATCTACTAATGAAACTTTTTGTCAAGATTTTGCTAAGCTCATGCAGGGGGTGTTCGAGATGAGCATGATGGAAAAACTTACATTCTTTCTCAGACTCCAAATGAAACAAACAAAGAAAGAAATTTCCATCACTCAAAGCAAATATACAAGAGAACTACTCAAAAGATTTGGAATGGAGGGTTCAAAGCAATTGGTGCACCTATGAGCCCATCATGTAAGCTTGACAAGGATGAAGGAGGTAAAAATGTAGACTTAAAATTTAATTAAGGTATGATTGATTCTCTATTGTATTTAACTGCTAGTAGACCAGATATTATATTTAGTGTATGTCTTTGTGCTCGCTTTCAATCAAATCCAAAAGAATCACACTTGAATGCGATTAAAAGAATCCTTAGATATTTAAATGGTACACAAACTCTAGGACTATGGTATTCTAAGGATTAATGAATTGACTTAATAAGATATTCAGATGCTGATTTTGCTGGATGTAGATTAGATAGAAAAAGTACTAGTAGAACTTACCAATTTCTTGGAGTTAACTTAATCTCTTGATTTAGCAAGAAGCAAAATTTGGTAGCACTGTCTACGACCGAGGTCGAATACATTACAGCCGGAAGTTGTTGTGCTCAGATCTTGTGGATTAAGCAACAAATTAAGGACTTTGGCATCAAATTCAATAAAACTCCCATAAGATGTGATAATACTAGTACTATTAATTTAACTAAAAATTTAATTCAGCACTCTAGATCAAAATATATTAAAATTAGACATCATTTCATAAGAGAACATGTTCAAAATAATAATATAACTCTTGACTATGTATGTACTGAGAAATAATTGGCTGACATTTTTATCAAGGCCTTAAGTGAAGATAGATTTTGTGAAATTAGGAGAGAACTAGGAATCATTGATCTGTTAGCTTAAGTATCTCTCTGATTCCAAGTTCTTAATGCTAAAAATTCATTGAACCAAATTTGTTGAGCTCAATTCTTATCTCTTCTTTTTCTTAAGAGCTCAAAAGCTCAAAACTATCCTTCATATGATCAATCTCTGGGTAAACACCCTTCTCTCAAAGTTTCAATTTTTTTTTTTTCAAAATTTTTCCATCATTCTTTTGAATTTTTTCATGCCATGAGTCGACCCCCAGGGTAAACTTATAATTTTGTCAAAACCCTTCGAGCACTCTCTTTTTATTGAAAAATTTTCTTTGAGCCGACTCAGCCCTTCTTCTTCTTTTTCCCATTGAACCAAAAGCTCTCCCTCTCTTCTCCCTCAAACTAAAGATTTCTCTCAAATCTCTCTTCCCACCGATTTTCACCCTTCAAATCATCCATTTAGGAACCAACTTTCTCTCCTCTTTCTTCCTCATTTGGGCGGTTTGAGCTTGCCCTAGATTCCATCTCTCTTCTCCAAATTGACGCTTCACTGCTCCAAAATCTTGGCTTTTCCACTAGAATCCTTTCCTCTCTACTTTATTTAGTCTCCTAAACTCCTTGCAAGTCCTTCTTGTCCAAATGGCTCCCAAAATGAAGCTCCCACAGAGAAAAAAATCTGTTCGCAGGTTAGAAGAGACTGAGCGCAGAAGAAGAATGGCAGTCGAGCCCTCTCCTGCTTCAATCCCAGCTTCAGGTCCTGCTTCAGCTTCTACATAGTCCCCAATCAATCCAAGCAAGGTACCTCTCTCTGATCGAAAAGTAAAACTCGAAAAGAATATAGATTTCAAATTTTTTGAAAAAGAAGGGTTCTTCATTGGAACAAAGATTAAAAATCAAGGATGGAAGTTTTACTGTCTATTGAAAGAAAATACTTATGTTGATCTGGTCAGATAATTTTATTTGAATTTAAGTTACTTCAATAGAACAGTAAAGTCTACAGTGAAAGGTGTTGATATTATTCTTGATCCTTTACATTTGGGACAAATTCTGTACTTGCCTTGTGAAGCCTATACTAATATGGAGCTCCCAATTAAAGAAGAAGGAATTAATGCTATCTTAGGTAGAACTTTTACTGGTAGTTTAAATAAATTAGAAGCCAAGATACTTTCAGTGGAAATGGGGCTTTTACATCACATGGTGACCAAGCATTTTGTCCCTAGGAGTGGCAGGCATGACCTCCTACCTAGTAGGGATATTTGCATCATGTATCATGTGATCACTGAGACCCCCTTGAACTTTTCTATTCTGATGATTGAGGCCATGAGAGAGACCCTAAATAGGTCTAAGGCTCACTTGCTTTTTGGTATGGCACTCACCTTGGTCTTTAGGAGGTTCGGAGTCAGTTTTGAAGGAGAGGCAGTTGCCAGATTATCTCATTCCGACACCATCAACCGCCACACACTGCACTGCATGGATTTTTCAAAGACTGATGGCGGTTGGTCAAAGGGTGTTGAGGAGAGAGCAGAGGAGGAGGGACCGTCTTCACCTCACGATCACAGAGCATCTCCTGATATTCAGTTTGTGTCTGATCACGAGGCTGGTCCTTCAGAGTCTGTGAGGAGGTATATTTCTGTATCGCAGTCTGGGAGCAGAGTAGATTATTCAAAGATCAGACTGGCAGACGATCAGATTGAGCTGATGTCCCAGCATGTTGCCTCTATTTTATCTCAGCAGTTTGCCACCTCAGGTTTTTCTCAAGGAAGACTTCTCAGGCTGTTTCAGATCAGACCATGATCTCTCATATCTCTACCATCTTTCAGATGCTTACTGCTTAGTCCGTACGTATTGAGCAGCTTGAGAAATATATTTTGAGATCGACAGGCAGAGTTTTAGACTTGTAGGGATAAGTTTTAGCCTTAGCCCATCTCCAGCCGCATGAGGACATCACAGAGGTCTCCAATCTATCTGCAGAGATGGCTAGACTTCGGAGAGCTTTACAGAGTGGATTTGACTTTTTGAGGAGAGAGATCAGGGGCTCCAGTGAGACTGCCTCTACTTAGTTTAGTACCTTGATGTAGTCTGTGTCAAGAGCCTTGGATCTTTTGGACACCATCAGACTTTCTCTTCTAGCACAGTCCGTAGGTTCCCTGGCTCCAGGATCCTCTCGCCCCTCTACTCGTGCCGGTACTTCTACCTGTGGCTGAGGCAGACGTGGTTGAGGTCGTGTCCGTGGATTTGATCCTACATCTCCTCATCATATCTCTGACTCTTCAAATTCTGATCCCTCTAGCTATGATATCTATTAGATCTAGAATAGTTAATCTTTTTTTTATTTTTGTCTAGGATCTATCTTATGGCCTTTATATTTTATTGGCTGATTGATTTTTAGATAGTTGTTATCCATGATTTTTGTATGATCTATGTATTTTGACTTAATATATTCAGTCACATTTTGATATATATATTTTTTATGCTTTGAATTTCAATGAATGTCTTTGGATTAATGTTTATGAATGGGATCAATTAAAATATTTTAATTATATCTGTGATGAAATATTATGAATAGCAATATCTTCTAAATAAGCAAATTGATATGTCTTTTATAATTACTATAGTGAGGGAGAGTAGAGAAATAAACAATGAAAGAGGGAGAGTAAAGAAATAAAATATGATATCAAAAAGGAGGAGTCGAGAAAATATGTCCTTTATGTTATCCTTTTTTTTTCTCTCTTCAAAATTCCTTAAGATCTTAATCGATACTGTCAAAAAGGAGGAGTATAGAATCAAAAATTGAGATTGAGCAATAAGCAATAGAGAAATAGAATTGAGAGCAATAAGCAAAATTGTTAAAGCAAATATGTCAAAGAACCAAAATTGATAGCAATTTTCAAAGCAAATGATCTTATAAGCAAATTTCAATATGATCTTCAAACTACTCATGATGCATTTCATTCAAATAACTGACTATGATGTTTAAGTGATGCATCTTCGTAAATTTAAAATTCATGTTCAATGCTTTATATATGTTATACTTTGCTTTTTTTCAAGTGTTTTGTCATCATCAAAAAAGGAGAGATTGTTGCTCCTTGAATTGATTTTGATGATTACAAAGCATTTGAGGGGGTTACTAATGATTTTGGCTTGAAAAAAAAATTATTTTTTTTCAGGGGCAAAATCATAATTTCATCAAGTCCTAACTCGAAAGTCTCAAGAGCAAGAACAGAAGATTTATGATCTATTGAAGAAAATTTCATAATTTTTGGATGTATATTTTGAAAGAAAATAATATTTATAAAATTGAGTCGACCCCATGAGTCGACTCATGTCAAATGAGGTTGAACGGCATGCTATTTTTTGGCTGGCATATCTAATTGAGTCGACCCCATGAGTCGACCTCTATTGCTGTGTACATTAAAATTATAGAATAATTATTTTCTATTCTGTGCCACAGAAGTCGACTCATGTGTATGAGTCGACCCTATGAGTTGACCCATGCGATGAAAAAACTCCGTAACGACTAGCTTTTCAGCTCAATTTGATGTATTTAATGCTCATTTAATGATCTCCAATGGCTTTAAAACTATCTAGATTACTATCCACTATCATTTGAAGCTATAAAAGATACTTAAAGGAGGAAATAAAGAAAGTTTTTCAAGCATTCATTTCAGTCCTAAGCAAATAGCTTTCTTGAAGTTAAAGAAGCTTTCATTTCAAGTTCACCAACTCCTCAAGAGCTCATTCAAGTCTTCAACAACCTTGAGGAGAATCAGAAAAGCTTCTTTATTATTGTGTAAAGTGTATTTAAAGCTTTATTTGCTTATTAAAGGAGCTACATTTGTATTTCCGTGTGATTAACTGTTATACTCTATTTTTGAGTTGATCTTTAGTTTTGGAAGGGTTCCAAAATGTGAAAAGATTGATCCAAACCCTAAATCAAATTGTATTAGATTGGCTTGTACCCAAAAAATAAGTATTCTAGCTTGAGATAGCTAGAGTCGGAGGTACCGACATTGTATTCTTGTTGAATACGGTTTAGTGGATTTGAATTCTCAAGTAGGAGCTTGGAGAGTGGATGTAGGTGCAAGGTTGGCACCGAACCACTATAAATCTTAGTTGTTTGTGGTGTGCTTACTTGTTCTCTATCTTATTTTCTTTTCTTTCTTGCACTCTTACATCTAATATCTTCACTTTGCTTAAATCACTCACTTCAATTAATTTACCTTTTATTACTTAATCCTTGTGATTCTAGATTAATTTTAAATTTTTAAAAATCCAATTCAACCCCCCTCTTGGGTTGCATAGCTAGGCAATAGAGTATTTATAGCCTTTATTTGGATTTGAGAGTGTCTTAATATTTGTTAAGAGCCATTGGAGAGTATTTAATGCACATTAAATATATCAAAAATAGGCTGAAAAATAGTCGTTATGAGGTTCATTCAAAATGGGTCGTCCCACTATGACTAGGAAGTCCCATGAGTCACTTTATTAGGCCTATCTGAAAAACAGACTCTCTGTTTTGATCTCAGGATCTTAGGGGTCGATCTATGGATCGTCTCACTGCATGCCAAAAGCCAAAAATAGAACATGCCGGCTACCCAATGGAAGGGGATGACTCACTCAATTGGGTCGCTCCATTTTGTTCCAATCCAATTTTTTCATACATTTAAGATCTAAAACTTACCAGAACACTACCAAATACTCTTAAATAAATTTGATACTTCCAAAAAGCTTCAAAAATGGCTTCAACTTACAGAAACATCAACTTTAACACACTTGATGAAGCTTTTTAAACTCAATATTTTGGACTACTTGAAATATCACTAAAATATTCTTCAAAGATAAGAAACTCATTAGTAGTCTCCTCAAATAGTTTGTGATCATCAAAATCAATTCTTGAAGCAATAATCTTTTCTTTTTTGATGATGACAAAATATTTGAGTATTCATAAAAAAGATCCATAAAGCTCAAGGGATTGAGTTTGTGAAGTACTTGTAGGAACATACCAAAGATTAAGCATAGAATATCATGGGATATATATTTTCAGCAAGTTATAATGTTTTAAATCATTTTATTGAAAATTATTTGTAAAGGTGTTAGGATTTTTCAAAAATTATTTCTAATCAACAAATTTTTTTTTTCTTATATGAAAAAGATGAAAGTAACCATTTTGACCATTTGAAAAAAATTCTCCCCCTTTCTTATATAAAAAGTGGTCAAGTTGTAAAAACTTTTCTTATATTTGTTGTTAGAGCAAAAATAGTTCATAATTTTTTTTTCTCTTCCTTATTTTTAGTATCAGAGCAATATGTATATAAAAATAATCTTTCTTTCTCTCTTTCTTATTTTGGTATTAAAGCAAAGATGAAAGTATCAGAGCAAGAATAAAAAATAGATGTATCAGAGTATTTTACAAAATCAAAAATAGATGTATCAGAGTATTTATAAAAATATCAAAATGAAAGTAAAAATAGATGTATCAGAGCAAAAAATAAATATATCAGAACAAAATTCAAGAAAATTCACAAAAATTCAAGATAGACTACCTTCTCTCCCTTTTTGACATCATCAAAAATAGACTAAAGAGAGTAAGATTTTTAATGAGGTATGATGGTACATCAGGTATTAGAGTAATTTTAAATATAATAGACATTTATTCATTCACATATAAACAGAAGTTGGCCATACAAAGTGATGATAATAGATAATCTCATACATTAATTACAACAAAATAAGAGGTTACAAGAGTCAAGTACATTCATTCATTACAATGATCAAGTCATAATATATATCTATAAGCATAAGGCTCTCATACATTCAACTACTAAAACAAAATACAACAACTAAGTAGTATGTAACCTAAAACTACTAATACAAAATGATCCGATCAGGGAGCGTGGGCATCGAGCTCAAGATCAAAACAACTGAAACAGAATCAGCCTCGACCTTGATTGGATGGTCTGGTCTGAGTGGAAGATGTCGGGGGACAGAATGTGATAGGCTAGACAAAAGCGAGCTCACTGAATGCGGAAGGTCTGGACTGGAGCTGAGTCCTAATGGTATCTAGCTAGGACAAAACTCCTCTAATTGAAACTCAGAGCCCCTCAAGATCAGAAGATATAAAGTCCCTCGAGTCTCTGATATCAATCCGGATCAGCTCAAGTATCGAACGAAGCAGGCTATGGAGTCTCTCTACCTCTCGAGCCAAATCAGTCAACTGAGATGAAAAGGTGCTCGATGTGCTCGCTCCTACTGATAGAGAATCTAGTATCAGTCTGATCTCCCTCTCAATGTCAAAGATCCTGCTACTAAACCTGAGCATGGAGCTCTCTACACTCTCCAGTTTGGAGCTCAGGTCAGACAAAAGTTGTACCAGTGAGGAAATGTGTGGCATGACTGAGAGATCTGAGGAAGAGGCAAAAAAAGAACTCAGGTGAGGTGGGTGATACTACTGCTGCTGTACCTACTGGAGGATCTGCTGCTGATACTGCTGAAACTGATGGAGCTGTTGAAGGACCTACTCTTGAAACTGCTGCTGTTGGATGGTATACCTGCTACTTGCTCAGCTACCAGTCCTATCTCATCCTCCCCTAATCTAAATGAAGATGGCACAGCACGGCTCATAGATGGGGGTGCACTGACTGAGGGTCCTACCTCAGGTTCAGATACAAAGTGAACATCAGAGCTTTGCCTGGGCTCAGGTGGTGATGAGGGACCCTCTCCCTCAGCATGCTTCTCCTCCTCCTCCTCGACTGCAACTCTTCGGCCCTTGGTCCAACGACCATCCACTCTGATAAATCCCATGCATTGAAGGGAGTGATCATTGTAGGTGTCAGTGTTCATTAATCTGCAAACAACCTTTCCCTCAAAGCTCACTCCAGATTTCCTAAATATCATTATAAAAGCCATACCATAGGGCAAGGGAGCCTTGGATCTATTCAAGGCCTCCCTCATGGCATCAATCATCAGGAAAGGCAGATTTAGTGGAGATTCGGAGACTATATGGTGCATCAAATAGATGTCTCGATCAGTCATCAAATCATATCTACTCCCTCTGGAGAAGAAAATTTTGGAAATCATGTGGTGGAGCAATCTCATCTCCATACTCAAATCTTTAGCTTCAATTTTTATAAACCCCTCCACATCCTCTCTTCCTAAGATGGTCCTGAGCCCAATTTCTTTTCTTGGAAGCTCATCGAGGCAACTACCTTCAAAGGGCATCTGAAGAAGTCTACCCAGCCTAGGAGCATTTAGTATAATTTGGACACCCTTAACTATTGATCTTAGAATCCCATCAGTGAAAACTAGATTAGAATAAAACTCCTTGACCAGATCAATGTCTACGGGCTTAGACAAACTACAAAAAAATCTCCACTCTTATTTGATTAATTTTTCACCAATAGTAAATCCATTACTTCTTAAGAACCGACAATCAACATTTCTTTCCAAGGCAACCTTTCTTGCAGACAGAGGGATCTTACTTGGGGTTATGGGAGGAGAGGCTTGAACTGAAACTTGAGCAATCTTCTTCCTTCTTTCTTCAGCCTCCAAAGACCTCATTGACTTCCTTCTCTATGGCAACTGAATCTTGGGGGCCATTGTCCTAATGAGAGCAAGAGAACCGGTCGAGAGAATAGAGGAGGGTGAAGGATGAATGAAAATGAAGAGAAGTAAGGGATTTTAAGGTGATTGTCTCAGATTTTGGAGATTAGGGCTTAAGATTTTGATGGAGAGCAAGAAGGAGAGGGTTTTGATCCGAGATATGCCGAGAGGATGTGTTTATCCTAGATTTTGAGATAGAAATCAAAGATTTTTGGGTGGATAAGGGGATGGATTTGGGAGATTATGGCCGGTGGAGAGTTTGGAGAAGGATTTCGATTTGGGATGAGAAAAGGAAGAAGCATAGCAAATAAGTCACCCTACTTAGGTTTTATGAGAGGAATTTAAATGGATCGGCTCACACAAAATTCATTTTCCCAAACAATTGGGACGCCCCATGGTTCGTCCAATCCAGGAAAAAATCAGGCGATGAAAGAATAATTAAAAAATGAGAGAAAAATCAAAAAAAAATTTGAAAAGAGTTGTATCGACTTGAGATGATTATGTAGAGTTCAGATAAATTTTGGTATGATTTTTGATGAAGAATTTTAATAAAAAGAATCTGGGATCATATCTGAATAATACTGATAATTTTTTTTAATTGACTTGAAATAATCCAAAAAAAAAATAGATGCCTCCCAAAATTAAGATGATGAAGTCAAGAGATTTTTGATAGATTTTGAGAGTAAAATTATGATTAGAGATCAAGCAGAAGGATCTAAGATGCCCAATTCTCTTCTAATTTTATAAAATCTATTTTATTTAATACTTTAGTAAAAATGTCAGCTAATTATTTTTCAGTATTTATGTATTCAAGTGCTATATCATTATTTTGAATATGTTCTCTTATAAAGTGATGTCTAATTTTAATATATTTTGACCTAGAGTGTTGGGTTGGATTTTTTATCAAATTAATGGCACTAGTGTTATCACATCTTATAGGAATGTCTTTAAGTTCAATTTCAAAATCTATGAGCTGTTGCTTAATTCACAAGATTTGAGCACAGTAATTTTCGACTGCAATATACTCGACCTCAGTCGTAGATAATGTCATCAAATATTGTTTCTTGCTAAATCAAGAGATTAAGTTGACTCTTAAAAATTGACAAGTTCCACTAATATTTTTTCTATTTAATTTATATCCAGCAAAGTCTGCATCTGAGTAATCTATTAAATCAATAGAAGATTGCTTAGAGAACCAAAGTCCTAGGTTTTGTATTTCTTTTAAGTATTTAATTTTTTTTTAACAGTATTTAAGTGAGATTTCTTAGGATTTGATTGAAATCTAGTACACATATATACACTGAACATTATATCAGGTCTATCGGTAGTAAGATATAACAAAGAGCCTATCATGCCTCTATAAAGCTTAGAATCAATATTTTTGCCATGTTTATCTTTATCTAATTTAAAGAAAAGGGTCATTGGAGTACTTTCACTTTTGAAGCTCTCTATTTCAAATTTCTTTAATAGTTCTTTTGTTTACTTACTTTAGGTGATGGAGATCCCTTCATTTGCTTGACTTGAAGTCTGAGGAAAAAAGTGAGTTCTCCATCATACTCATCTCAAACTCTCCTCGTATGAGCTTGACAAATTCTCAGCACAAAGCTTTCTTAGTAGATTCAAATATAATATCATCAACATATATTTATATAACTAAAATTTCTTTATCTTTTCTTTTTATAAAAAGAATTATATTTACTTTTTCTCTTGAAAAATTTTTTTCTAGTAAGAACTTACTTAATCTTTCATACCAAGCCCTAGGGGCTTGTTTTAAACCATACAATGCTTTGTTTAACTTAAATACATGATTTAGATATTTATGATTTTCAAAGCCTGGGGGTTTCTCTGCATATACTTCTTCGGTAATATAATCATTTAGAAAAATATTTTTAACATCTATTTGAAATAATTTAAAGTTTATGAAACATGCATAAGCAAGCAGCATTCTTATGACTTCTAGTCTAGCAACAGATGCAAATATTTCATCAAAATTAATTTTTTCTTATTGATTATATCCTTTAGCAACTAATCTTGCTTTATTTCTGATTACATTACCATCTTCATCTAATTTATTCTTATATACCTATTTTGTTTCGATTATTGGATGATTTTTAGGTCTAGCAACAAGAGTCCATATATTATTTCTTTCAAACTGATTTAGCTCTTCTTGCATAGCAATTACCTGGTTATGGTTCTGTTCAGCTTCTTCTATTATTTTAGATTCTAGTTGTGAAACAAAAGTTACATAATTATATACATCTCTAAGAGAGGATCGAGTTTTTACCCTTTGTGTCAGATCACCAATGATTAATTCTTTGAGATGATTATGGACATATCTTCATTTTCTTGAAAGATTACTTGTATCTTGAGGTTGTTCTTGAATGTTTTGATTATTGGTGCTTTCATTTTCATATTTTTCTTCCAACTATTTTTCACTTTGCTCATTTGAATCATTGATGGTGAGATCTTTCATTCCTTCTTCTATGATACCTGCATCGTCAGCATCCTCTCTCTTCTTTGATAGAAGATCATTAGCTTCATCAAAAACTATATGAATTGACTTTTCTACTATTAGTGTTCTTTTATTAAATACTCTAAAAGTTTTGCTAGAAGTGGAATAGCCAAGAAAAATAGCTTCATCAGATTTAGCATCAAATTTACCTAAGCTATCTTTGTCATTATTTAAAATAAAACAGCGACAACCAAAAATATGAAAATATCCTATGTTAAGTTTTTTATCTTTCCAAAATTCATAAGGTATTTTCTTTAAAATTGATCTTATTAAAGTACGGTTTAAGATATAACATACTGTGTTGATTGCTTCTATCCAAAAATATTTTGGGAGCTTGTTCTCACATAGCATGGTACCGGCCATTTCTTCAAGGATTTTATTTTTCTTCTCTACTACTCCATTCTGTTGTGGTATTTTAGATGATGAAAAGTTATGATCTATATCTTTTTCATCATAAAATTTTTTAAAATCTTTATTTTCAAATTCAGTACCATGGTCACTATGAATTAAAACAATTGGTAAACTTTTTTCATTTGAAACATTTCAGCAAAGCTTAAAAAATACTAAAAATGCTTCATCTTTAGCTGCTAAAAACAAGACCTAAGTGAAATACAAAAAATCATCAATAATTATAAAACTATATCTTTTATCTCTTAGACTAGTTATCCTTGTAGGACCAAACAAATCCATATGTAAAAGTTCTAAAGGTTTAGAAGTTGAAATAATATTCTTAGATTTAAAAGAAACTCTTATTTATTTACCTAATTGACATGCATCACAAATTTTATCTTTGTCAAAACTTATTTTTGGCAAACCAAAAATCAACTTCTTTTTGATAATTTTAGATAGTGTGTGCATACTAATATATGCAAGCCTACAGTGCTAAAGCCAACTAGTCTCATTAATTTTAGCATTCATGGCCATAAGATATTACATATTTTGTATAGAAAGATTATCCAAATCAACCATGTAAATATTGCTATGCCTATGCCTAATGAATCTAGTGCTATCATCAAAAGGACTAGTTACAATGTACATAGATGAGTCAAAAACTACTTTATAATCTTTGTCACATAATTGACTAATACTTAAAAGATTATGGTTGAGACCATCTACAAGTAATACATTTTCAATATAAGTGGAGAGAGTGATACCAATGTTACTAATACCAATGATCTTCTCTTTTTCATTATCTCCAAAAGTGACCATCCCTCAATTTTTAGCTTCCAAAGTGATGAATTGAGATTTATCAACAATTATGTGTCTTGAGCACCTACTATCAAGATACCACTTACATTTTATTGCTTGAGATGTAAGATACACCTGCACACATAAAGTCAAGTTTTAACTTTAGGTATCCAAGCTAACTTGGATCCTTTGGGGTTAGTCACGATGATTCCTTTTCGAACTCATATTTTCTTAATATTTGGATCAACAAATTTATTTGACAAGCATGTATAAGTTTTATATCCTACTTTGCTATATTTAAAATAAGTAATACTTGATAATTTATTTATGGATGTATTAACAAAAATATTTTTTAAAAATTTTTATTTTTTAAGAATATTATAGCCAAGTCTGATTTTATCATATATAGCTTTTTGACTGTCAATAATCATTTGAAGTTTATTTGAACTTAGAGTAAATCTATCAACTATTGGTTTCAATTTGGTTACTTCTTCCTTTAGATCCTGATTTTTTTTTACAAGAGTTTTGTTTAAGCTTGAACTTTCATCTTTTTCTTTCAATAGAGTTTGATATTTTATTTTTAAATCTTTACTTTTGCTGTCTACTTCTTCCTTTTCTTTAGCTAATGCTTGGTTTTTCAATTTTAGATTTTTATTTTTCAATCCTAATTTTCTTAGATCATTCAACGGTTCATGAAAAGTTTTTTGCAGTTTATCATAAGAAAATTCATTTTGAGTTTCAAGAGTTACCTCATTTTTATGTGTCATAAGGCATAAGTTAGCTTCTTCATGGGATTCTTCATTTATAGTGGAGTCATGACTGTCGCTCCACATAGCCATCATTGCTTTTTCTTTTTGAACTTCTTCTAATCTTTCTTGAGGTGGGGACAGTCTGATCTGAAGTGGTCTGACTTTTTGCATTCATAACAGAGGATGGACTGCTTTATTTTCTTTTCTTTACTTGGCTCCTCCTTAACTGGTGGTCTTCTCTTGATCCCTTGTCTTCTTTTTCTTATGAAACATCTGAATTTTCTGGTGATTAATGCTAGGTCCTCATTTTCTTCACTATTTTTCAATTTTTCTAAATCTTCTTCTTCTTGCACTGTTATTTTGAGAGCAATTGTCTTCTTTCTTCTAGTCTCTTCTTCAGATTGTTGCTTTATGGATAGTTCGTGGTCATGAGGGATCCAAGTAGCTCCTCCAAAGGTAGAGTGTTTAAGTCTTTGGCTTCTTGAATCACTGTGACCTTTGCCTCCCACGATCTTGGTAGGGACCTAAGTACTTTTCTTATAAGATCACTGCTAGAATAATACTTTTTAAGACTTTTTAGACTGTTTATGATGTCAGTGAAATGAGTAAATATTTGTGTTATAGACTCTTCAGATTTCATTTTAAATAATTCATAGTTGTACACAAGCATATTAATTTTAAACTCTTTTACTTGGTTTGTACCTTCATGTGTAACTTCTAACCTGTCTCAAATTTTTTTAGCTGAATTGCAAGTTGAAATACGGTTAAATTCATTTGCATCTAAGGCACAATATAAGATATTCATGGCTTTAGCATTGAGCTGAGCCATTTTCTTGTCAAATTTATCCCATTCACCTTCCGACTTAAGAAGAGACACACCATTAATCAATTTAGTGAGTGTGTGGAGTCTATTTACTATGATACTCCACATATTATAGTCAAGTACTTGGATAAAAATTTTTATCCGAGCTTTTCAGTAGGTGTAGTTAGACTCATTGAAAAGTGAAGGTTGGTTTGTAGATTGCCCCTCGACTAGAGATGTGCTAAATTGGACTGCCATAGATCTTTGGCTCTTGATGATTAAATCAAGCAAGGATTAGAGTACTGAGCTCTGATACCAATTGTTGCCCATATATGGAGCCTAAGAGGAGGGTTGCATTGGGTCTTTTTAAAATTTTTATGATTAGTACACTCAAATGATGTGCTATACTTGTTGAGTGGAGTGAATTGATTAGCTAAAAAAATAAAATCAACCATAAATGATAAGTAAGCAAGTATAAAGCGTAATGAATGAATAAAGAGACGCAAGCACAACAAACATAAAAAAATTTATAGTGGTTCGGTGTCAACTTTGCACCTACATCTACTCTCCAAGTCCCTACTTGAGAATTTAATCCACTAAAAAGATTTCAAGATACAACATGTCGGATAACCCCGACCCTTGCTATCTAAGCAAGAACACTTATTTTTTAGATACAAGCTAACCCATAATACTCCGATTTCAAGTTCGGATCAACCTATCTGAGTTTTAGAACTCCCCAAAACTCAAAATCCAAAATACAATAGTAAGTGAATAGTGTACAGAAATTTTAGCACAACAGCCCCTTAAATGAGTACAATATATGCAATAAAGATACAATACATAAGGAGAAGAAGCCTTTGCTGAACACCCTCAATTGATTGGTATACTTGAATGTAACTGGAGAGTGGTTGGAGAGCTGATTGAATGATTCTTTTTTTTTTTTATTTTTTTTTCTTTCATGAATGTGAGCTTGAATGCATGAATCTTAATTGATTTTCTACCTCTAGAGAGCATTTATAGCTTCTATTTGGATTTGAGAGTATCTTAGTGTCAGTTAAGAGCCGTTGGAGAGTGTTTGATGCATATTAAATATATCAAAAATAGACTGAAAATTAGTCGTTATGAGGTTCGTCCAGAATGGGTCTTCCCATAGGTTATCCCACTATGACTGGAAAGTCCTATGATGTGGGAAAATTCAGTGCAGGGGTAAAATGGTAATTTTAAAACTTTTCAAAATCATGATTTTACAGTGAAAAATATTAATTAATCTAATTAATTAACATGAATTTATTCTACACTAGGATCTAAATATGATATATAGCATGCGTGCATTTAAATTTGAAATTTGAATTTGAACATTAAACACTTTATTGTAATGTGTTCAGAAAACAATACCTTTGTACGGGTAGTAGATCGCCGTAATCTGATCACTGTCGGGAGAGTCTGATCATCATAACATAGCCACACATATGTCTGGCCTCTACGGATCATCCACACGAAGCTTTCGATCTGATCGACTCCTCACGAGTGCTAGCTCGTTGTAGAGCCCTTTTGACGGTCGATGCTGATCGAACTCCTTCGATCGATGTCTGTCGATTCTTCAGATGCTTCAGATCATCAACAGACATGTTTGAGAGGATATTGAAGATCTTCCTAAGATTTTGTGGGCTCACGATACTCGTAGCTTACTTTCTCACTTCCCGAACCCCAGGCTAAAACTCTAGGGAACTCACCAAAAATCTTGCACCCACTTTTCTTTCTTTTCTTTCTTTTTCTCTTGGAAGGATATGGACTTCCTTCTCACACACAAGACTTCTCACACTCCAAAATTTTTCTTCAAAAATTTTCTTCTTGCACGCCCCACTCTTCTCCTCCTTTTATAACAACGTCAAACATCTTATCCAAAAGAAAGGATAAAGATGAGTAATTGCACATTTGAATTCAAATCAAATTTTGAATTCAAATGGACACCAACTCATCCCTTATCCACTAAAGGTGTGAGGCGTGGCTTAAATTGTGCATGGAGTGATTTCATGAGAAATCTTTTCTCATGTAATAAATGGAACGTAAAAAAAGGGATAAGGCGCAAAGATTGATTGCCCATTCAAATTCAAACTTTATTTTGAATTTGAATGGCCAACCAATCATCCTTATTCATTTTGAATTTGAATTTGGCACATTAAAGTGGGGCGTGGAGAAGGGCTTGGTGTGAGAAAAAAATTTATGAGAAGTTCCTTCTCATGAATTCAAATGGGTGCAATGGAAGTGAGGTGGCGCATGGAGATTGGGTCAAGGTGGTTTAATTATTTAAACCAATCTAATTGAACCAAATAAGTTAGGTCCAATTAGACTAATTTAAACCTAACTTAATTAGACTTAATTAAGCTCAATAAAATCCTAATCAAATCAGGAATTGACTAAGCCCAACCCCTGATCAAATCAGGGACCAAACCATCTCGACAATTAGGTCAACTCTTAACCTAATCGGGTCAAACTCAACTGAATCCAATTCAATTGGACTTGATCCAAAAATAATTACTCAATTAAATTGAGTTAATTAGTGATCAAATCACTAATTAAACCTCTCATAAATATTGAGTCCAAATCCGATGGGCAATCGGGCATCAGAATTCATCGATATGTAACCCTGATCGAAAAGTCCCAACCAGTGGGACTCTTGACCCCGGTACCCATAATGTGTGGAACTTATGATCAGAGAATCCTGATTCTCGATCACTGAGTCTCAAACATGTAGGATTCTACACCAGCCATCAGATCAGATAGGAACCTTTAATGTGTGTGATTCCGTAGGTTCGAACCTAAGCCGGTAGCACAGGAACCAATTTCTGTACTAATCGAAGTGACCATCTAGCAATGGTACCTGACGTCTGGATAGATCGAAGAGTCACAATCGCAACACTCAGAACCTACATGAATATGGTTACTGTATAATTCATCCTTTTGACCCCTGTGTTTAGGATGACTCAGGATTAAACTGTCAACCCTGATCAGATCATCCGAATCGTGCTCAACTCAAACAGTCCTGTGACTCCTCACAAGGATTATCCTGGCCAAGGTTTTGCTAAATTGAAACATGACTATACACAGCTCCTAAACTAGAGTGGTCAATCCTATCTTGACACACACACCGATAAGTCAAGTACTTGACTACACCCAGCAGCCTTCCGTCACTGAATTAGAAATTCAGGTAGTCCAGTGCCTAAGTGCAGTGAGTTGCTTGCAAGTCACCGTGGCGGTCTCAGGTCGGAGAGATATTTATACCCATATTCCATCAGAGCAAATCTTAACAGCAAAAATAGCTCCGGAGTCGGTCACGTTCAGTGCAGATATACCCTTACATCTCACCTGTATGCCATACTAGTGTCTCCACACTCATTGGTTAACAGGACAACCAACCTATATGGCACACAACGACCTATGCTTGATAAACATTATCGTCCTTGGTAACAACATATCATTTGGTCGCGAACAGATTTAAGAACTAAATGACAAATCCTTCTTGCTCGAGTCTAAATAGTCCTAAGGACTTCACCACAACATAGGAGTTCATTAGAAGATGAAATATTTTGTGATGAAAAATATCATGATAATTTTTATTAATTCATAATTCATGTACATATACAAAAATGAGCACAACCGTCAACAGGTTGATGATTGGCTTTGGGACACTATTCCCAACAATCTCCCACTTGGCCTAAAGCCAATCGGTGCAGTATCTAATACCCATCTTCGACTTGTAGTTGTCGAACTCCTTCACCGTAATGGCTTTAGTGAATGGGTCAGTCAGGTTCTCCTTCCCATTGATCTTCTGAAGATTGACGTCACCTCGATCCATAATTTTTCGGATGAGATGGTAGCGGCGTAGAATATGCTTCGTCCGCTGGTGTGCCTTTGATTCCTTCGCCTGAGCAATGCTCCAGAGCTGTCACAGTAGAGCAGAACTGGACCAACAAGAGAGGGTGCTACTCTGAGCTCGATGATGAATTTTCTCAGCCACACTGCTTCTTTGGCAGCATCTGATGTGGCGACATACTCCGCCTCGCAAACTGAATCAGCCACTGTGTGCTGCTTGGAACTTTTCCAGCAGATAGCCCCACCATTAAGGATAAAAATAAATCCCGACAAATTTTTGCTGTCATCGTGATCAGACTGAAAACTAGAGTCTGTAAACCCTATAAGTCTCAAGTCCGATTCACCATAAACAAGCCTCTAGTCCTTAGTATTTCTTAAATACTTCAGGATGGTTTTAACAACCTTCCAGTGATTCTCTCCTAGATCAGATTGGTATCTACTCACTACCCCTAGTGAGTATGCCACATCTGGTCGTGTATATGTCACGACGTACATGATAGATCCCACTACCGAAGCATATGGAATCCTACCCATACGCTCTCTCTCTTGAGGTGTTGTCGGACAATCCCTCTTTGAGAGAGAAATTCAGGGCCTATCAGAAGATAGCCTTTCTTGGAATTCTCCATGCTGAACCTCTTCAGTATAGTATCAATGTACGTGGACTGAGATAAACTAAGCAACCTTTTAGATCTATCCCTATAGATCCTCATCCCTAGGATGTAGGAAGCTTCTCCCAGATCCTTCATGGAGATCTGTGACGACAGTCAAATCTTTATTCCCTATAATGCAGGGACATCATTCTCGATTAAGAGAATGTCATCCACATACAATACAAGAAATACTACTACTGGACCATTAGCCCACTTATAAATGCATAGCTCTTCTCCGTTCTTAACGAAGCCATACGTCTTGATCATCTTATCAAAACGTATGTTCCAACTCCGTGATGCCTGCTTAAGTCCATAAATAGACCTCTGTAGCCTGCACACCTTAGACTCATCTGTGGATGTGAATCCTTCAGGTTGTATTATATACATCTCTTCATCTAGCTCTCCGTTTAGGAAAGCTGTCTTCACATCCATCTGCCAGATTTCATAGTCCAGATGGGCAGCTATCGCAAGCATAATCCGAATGGATTTGAGCATTGCCACAGAAGAAAACATCTTGTCATAGTCTATACCATAATGTTGACGATATCCCTTGGCAACCAGACGGGCTTTATAGGTTTCCACCTTTCCATCTGCGCCTCTCTTCCTCTTGAAGACCCACTTACACTCTGTGGGTTTTACTCCTTCGGGTGGGTCAACCAATGTCCACACATCGTTGACCTTCATGGACTCCATTTCGGATTTCATGGCCTCCAACCATTTCTCAGAGTCGGATCTCTGCATTGCATCCATGTAGGTGATCGGATCCTCATCATTTTCATCAAGTTTGATAGGATCGCCATCCCAGACCAAGAAACCATAGTATCTGTCTGGTTGACGTGGTACTCTACCAGATCACCTTAAGGGTGCTTGAACAATGGGCTCCGGATCTGATCTAACCAAATTCGATTCAGGTTCAGCAACTTGTGTCAGTTTTTTCACCTGCCGAACTTCGTCAAGTTCGATCTTAGAGGCAACAGTCCCTTCACCAAGGAACTCCTTTTCCAAAAAGATTGCCTTAAAACTGACAAACACTTTTTGCTCATCAGCTAGGTAGAAGTAATACCTTTTGGTCTCTTTTGGATACCCTATAAAATTACACTTGTCAGACCTAGGTCCTAGTTTGTTCGTAAACATTTAAAATAAGCCGGACACCCTCAAACCCTAAGGTGCGAGAGTACTGGCTTACATCCTATCCATATCTCATATGGTATTTTGGTTACAGACTTACTCGAAACTCTATTTAGAAGTTAACAAGCCGATTCGAGCGCATATCCCCAAAGGGAGATCGACAGACCAGCAAACCCCATCATGGATCGAACCATGTCCAACAAGATCTGATTCCTCCTTTCAGACACACCATTATGCTGTGGTGTTTCAGGAGGAGTCCATTGAGAGAGAATCCCATTCTCCCCAAGATATGTCAGAAAATCATTGGAAAGGTATTCACCTCCTCGATCAGATCGAAGAGTTTTAATACACTTTCTAGTTTGTTTTTCTACCTCATTTTGGAATAGTTTGAACATTTCAAATGACTCCGATTTATGCTTCATTAAATAGACATATCCATACCTCGATAGGTCGTCTGTGAAGGTTATGAAGTAGAAATATTCACCTCTTGCACTTGAGCTCATGGATCCACATACATCAGAATGTACCAAACCCAAGAGTTCACTGGCTCGCTCACCTTTTCCAGTAAAAGATGATTAGGTCATTTTACCAAGAAGATAGGACTCACAGGTTGGAAGTAATTCACAATCACCTACTTCAAAATTCCTTCTTGAGCCAACCTGTTTATCCTGTTCTTATTGATATGACCTAGCCTACAGTGCCAAAGGTAGACTTCTGACACATTATCTATTCTAGGATGTTTATCAGAGGTTTGAACCACATTAACAGGTTGTGATAGAAAGTAAATTTCATTATTAAGTTATCCAACAAATATTGTAACACCATTCAAAATGATATTGCAAATATTTTTTTTTATTAAAAATTGATAACCGTTCATGGCTAAAAGGCCTACAGAAATAATATTTAATAAAAAGCTTAGATAATAGTGACATTCACTCAGAATTATATTTCGAGAATTGATTACAAGGTTCATGATTCCTAATGCTAGAACTGAAACTTTGCTTCCATCTCCAACGTTCAGGAATCTATTGCCTTCATCAAATCTCCTACTGACCTGCAGACCCTGCATCAAATTGCAAATATGATAAGGGCTTTCCGGTATCCAATACCCAGGCAGTAGTATTACAAATAAAAAAGTTGTAAGGTGTTATCATATAAGTACCTTGCTTCTTCTTCGGCCTATTCGGGTCCAGGGAGGCAATGTATAGAGGACAGTTCCTCTTCCAGTGCCTTTGCTTCTTGCAAAAGAAGCACTCCGCCCGGCTCTGGTCGGGCTTGCGCTTCTTGGTCTGACCCTGTGCAGACGTCCCAGCATGCAGCTGCACCTTCTTATTCTTCTTCTTCTTGTTCTTCTTCTTCCCTTTCTTAAAGGGTCGACGATCAGAAGAAGACCCTCCCACAACATTCACCGACTCCTTATGGAGCTGGTGATCATTCTCAAAGTTCTGCAGTAACCCCAACAAACCGTGGTAGTTCACTGCAGGCTTTGTCATCCGAAAATGAATAAGGAAGGGGAGGAAGGACTTGGGCAATGAATTAAGGATCGCATCCTTACCGAGCTGTTCGTGCAAGGGAAAGCCCAGTTTACTTAGGTGCTCAATCATTTCGATCATGTACAGTACATGATCAGTGACTGAGGCTCCATCCCTCATCTGAGCATTGAAAATGGCACAACTAGTTTTGTGCCTTTCAATGTCGTCAGGCGTGCCAAAGGAGTCGTTCAACATTTGAAGCATTTCCTGTGGCTGGGCATTCTCGAACCTGCGACTGAACTCATCATTCATTGCCACCAGCATAATGCACCGAATGGTGGTGCGGTCGTTGAACCCTAAAAGATATAATCAAAATTTATCTAAGATGAATACTACCGCTAGTAACTTTTTTTCAGTGGTAGTATAATTGAGCTAGGTATTAGAAAGAATTTTACTAGCATAATATATCATGTGTGAGTGTTTATTTACTCTTTGTCCTAAGATTGCACCTATTGCAAAATCAAATGCATCACATATCATTTCAGAAGGAAGGGATCAATTAGGGGACATAATAATCGGAGTTGTTGTTGGGGCAGCATGAAGTTTATAAAAGGCTTTCAAACAATCATTATTAAAGACAAATGGAGTATCCTTAGCAAGTAAGTTGCAAAAGGGTCTAAAAATTTTACTGTAGTTTTTGATAAATCATCTATAGAATTTGGCATGACCAAGAAAAGATTGTATTTATCGGATCGAGATTGAGGGTGGGAGTTTAAAATTACCTCAACTTTGGTCATATCTACCTCAATCTTTCTCTCAGATATGATGTATCTGAATACAATCTCTTCTCAAACCATAAAATAGCTCTTTTCTCAATTTAAGATCAAATTTATCTCATGAAATATTTTAGGACTTTAGAAAGATTTTAGAGACAGTCCTCAAAAAAAATATCAAATACAAAAAAATCATCTATGAAAATCTTCAAAAATCTATCTACCATATCAAAAAAAAAATGTTATGCATCGCTGAAATGTAGCAGGTGCATTACAGAGTCCAAAAGGCATGCACTAAAAAGCGAAAGTACCATAAGGGTAGGTGAAGATGGTTTTCTCTTAATTATCTAGGAATATAGGTACTTGCTTATATCCTGAATAACCATCTAGGAAGCAAAAGAAGCTTTAATCCACTAACTATTCTAGGATTTGGTCAATGAATGGAAATGAAAAATGATCTTTCCTAGTAATGATATTAAGTCTCCTATAATCTATGCACACTTACCAACCTGATACTATGCGAGTAGGGAGCAATTCACCTTCTTCATTTTTTATAATAGTAATATCTAAATTCTTAGGTACTACTTGGGTGGGACGACCCATTTGTTATCCAATATTGGGTAGATGATTCCTGCATCTAGCCACTTTATCACTTCTTTCTTAACAACTTTCTGTATGTTTGGGTTTAGCCTCCTCTGCATGTTCCTATGTGGGTTGGTATCTACCTCACAATTAATATGATGCATGCAAATGGAGGGGTCAATACCTTTCAGATCGATAATGATCCATCCAATAGCTTCTTTATGTTCTTTTAGAATACCTATAAATTGAGCTTCCTGATCAGAGATCAAATTTGATGCAATGATTACCGGGAGGGTGTCATTGAGTCCTAAGAATACATACTTGAGTGTAACAGAAAGTGGCTTCAATTCTAGAGTAGGTGGTGATTCTAATGAGCAAACTATTAGAGTGCTAGATATAGCGGATAGTAGCTCATATTTTATAGTCTATGGTGGGATAGTTTTGGATTAGAGCGTATCTAATAAGACATTCATTTTTTTGATATATCTATCTACATCAAAGTCATCCACCCGAAAATGAGCTAAACATGTGTGTAAGGGGTCCTGAGAAAGAATTGTGGGAGTAGCTTCCTCCATGATATCTTCAAGTATATCCACTTCAAAACAACTATCAGTTTGTGATTTTTGGGAAGCATTGAATACATTCAATCTCAACTTTTTATTCCCAAAAGAGACATTCACGACTCCTGTCCTATAATTGATACATGCATGGGTCGTAGTTAGGAAGCATTAGCCTAAAATGATGAAAATTTGTCTAGGATTGCTGCAAAATTCTATGTCAAGGGTAAGAAAATCAACTGAAAAGTAAAACTTATCTACCTTGACTAGAATATCTTTAATCATCCCATATGGTACCTTAATAGATCAATCAGCTAGTTGCAAAGTAATAGAAGTGGATTTTAACTCATCAAATCAAAAAGTTCATACACTGAGCTAGAAAGAAGATTAACACTTGCCCTCAAATCTAGAAAGTACTTTTTCGATATGAAAGTCTCCTATAACACAAGAAATGATGGGGGCACTTGGGTTCTTAAATTTAGGAGGGAGAGTGTGCTAGAAGACTAAACTAGTTTCTTCGATGAGACAAACTTTCTTTGAGATTCATGATCTGGATTACCATTTCTGTATGCACAAATCTTTCTGAAATCTGGCATAAGTTAGGACCTATTGATTGCATCCAGAAGGGAGAGATTAATCTGAACTATGAACAATTTTAACATTTCATCTATCTTTTCTCTCTTCTTATTAAAAGGAACAGGAGATTCTAGAGCACTTGGAAATGGGGCCTTGGGTGAATGAAGAAGTGCTAATGGAGTTGGTTCATCCCTCAATTTTGGATTCTCCTTACCTTTGAGTAATCCTGACCTAGTCAAAGTTTCATTATTGGTTTTGCTAGGTTGCTTGATGGTCTTTTCATTTCAAAAAGTCATAATAGATTTAGCATGTTCTGAAAAAATTTCAGAGGTATTGGAACTATCAGCCATATATTGTCCCTTCGAATTACTCTCGAGTTGACTAGGCAACTTTTCTATTAAATATAGTAGTTGATCAATTTGGATCTATAGCTTAGCTATGGATTGTGTATGAGAGTGAAGGATCTGGGTGTTGTTTTCTAGCCTTTTCAATACTTGTAAAACCTTCTCTTCAAAAGTCAAATTATGGGTAATTGGAGTTGGTTGAGGAATATTTTGAAACTGTGGGTAGGGCATTTGCCTATAGGTTACATCCGAGTGACTTGGTCTTTGTATAGTGGGGTTATCCACTGATTATGGTTTCCAAGAAAAGTTTGGGTAGTTTTTTCAGCATGGATTTTAAGTATTGGAAAAGGGTTTAGTACCTGATCTATAAACAATTTGGGTTGGGTTTGTAGAACTTGCTCTTGTACAAACTCAAAAAATTGGGGTATGGCCGGACATTCACTCATAAAGTAGGTGTACTTCGAATATAAAGTACAAACATCTTGAGCAGGAAAAGATGGAGCAAAAGAGTGTTTGATATTTAATAAATGATCTAGTTTTTCTGACAACTCATCCACTTTAATGTGGATATCTATGAAATTTTCAACTTCATAGATTCCACCTCTCTTTTGAACAAACATGGTTTTATCTCTACAAGAGGCAGATAAGTGATGCAAAGAATTTTCACTAAGGGTTTCAAGTAACTGTCATGCGTCATCCTCACCTTTTAGTATAAATGTCGCTCCGCATGAGGCGTTGATCAGTTGTCAGTATTTCTCTGATAATCTATCATAGAAACATTGAACTAATTGCCATTTAGGGACAGTATGGTACGGGTATTTACGAATGAGATCCTTAAGTCTCTCCCATGTTTCATGGAATAGGTCTCTATCCATTTGGAAAAAAGTAATAGTGATGGCATTTCTAATTTGATTGATATTTTCGATTGAAAAATATATCTTGAAAAATTCTCTTTGGAGTTGGTTTCAGATTGAAATGGTCACTAAGTCTAATGAATTTAACCAATGTTTGGCATTATCCTTGAGCGAAAAAAAAAATAATTCCAACCTAAGAGCATCATCAGAAAAATTCTAGATTTTAATAAAGAAAAAGAAAGCCTGTTTCTAGTGGATAATCAGGGTTGCATCAAAAAATTTTTTGTATATTGAACTAAATAAATATCAAATCTTTACTAGATTGCAGTAGAATGGGAATCAAGTCTCTAAAATTTGGATTCAAATCCTCATGTAAGCCTGGATCTGCAGGCTCTCTACGTTGTGCACACGTCAAGCTCCGTAGGAAAGCGAGATGAAGCCTCGGATTGAAATGCCTTCACAAGGCCACCAAGGGAGGAGAGAGATGCCTAGGTGTGATGCCTCACACCAGCAAAGGGATGCCCACAATGGAGCCCATGGCAAGGAGGAGAAGGGGAGGCAAGGAAGAGGATGCCAAGAGGGGATGCCCACTAGTCTCATGCCTCTCTCTCTCTCTCTATCTTTTTATCACACAATTTGATTACTATGGATCATAGGTAGAGACTGTCCCTATTTATAGATGATTCTTCATAACCTAATAAGAATAGGACTTCTAATTCAAACAAGCTTTGAATCAGTCTACAACTTATTAAAGCAGAACTCCTAATTGAGAAAAGATTGGCGCCTCACTTGGTGCCTACTTGCACCCACGCCCACACCCATGTGGGATGGCCTATAACCAGCACCATATCAGGTGCTGGTTGGCCATGGAGGTGAGAGAATTTTAGTAAAAATAGACTCTAAGGATCTCATCCAAAGTTGGATTAATTCGAATCCAATTCGAAGCTGATTCGAAATAATTTCGAAAGGCCGCCAATCTTAAACTATTTTAGGATTTAGGATCAAGTCTAACTTAGAATTTTGAATGTAATTAAGTCTAATTAAATCAGATCTAATCTAAAATTAATTAATACTTAAATTCAATCTCTCATAGGCTCCTTGGATTATACATCAAAAACTGTTCACCCTTGGGATTGAATCTGAACCTCATGTGTAGTGCTAGCTAGACATAGTCAATTTTTCAATCTTGTTTGATCCATAACTTAATTCTCAATCAAATTAGTCTATATATTCAATCAAGTCAAGTACTTTCAAATTAAACAAATAAATATAGATCAATACTTTTTTACATCGTCTGACTTTTATGCGTGACTTCATAAATTCGAATACTAAGTCGGTAGCATAGGAACCATTTTTTGCACTAATCGAAGATACCATCTAGTAATGATTCCCAATGTTCAGATAGATCGAATAATTATAAAAAAATATTTTAGAATCTATGCATATGATTACTACATAATTTATTCATTCGACCCTAAATACTCTAAGATGATCTAGGGTTAACTATCAATCCTAAGTGTTTCATCCATATTATATTTCAACCTTACAAATCCATCTCATGGATTACCTTGGCCAAGGCTTTACTAAATCAAAATATAGTAATACATCAGCTCTTATAATCTGGAGGGGTCAATCCCATCTTGATCCATACACAGATTTTGTAAGTACTTAACTATATCCAGTAGCCTTTCGTCATTGTATTAGAAATCTAGATAGTCCGGCACTAAAGTACAGTGAGTTGCTTGTAAGTCATTATGATGATCTCAAGTCTGAGGGACACTTATGTCCATATACTTCACAGACAAATCTTGATAGCAGAATATTCAACAGGTGGTCAACTGTTCAGTGATGATGTACTTTTATATCTTATCTGTATGCCATACTAGTGTCACCATACTCTTCGATTAAGAGGACAACCAACCTATATAGCATATAACGACTTCCACTCGATAAATATCATCATCCTGTAATAATGTATCATTTAATTATGAACATGTTTAAGAATTATATAATAAATCTTCTCTTTATCGATTATTAATATAGTTCTAAGAACTTCATCATAATACAAGAGTTCTATAAAGAAGATGCAACTTTGTGATGAAAAATATCAAAATAATTTTTATTTATCAATAAGTAATTCATATACAAAAAAAACTCAATCATCATATGATTGATTTTAGGATATATTTTTTAAGAATTTCTACTTGGACTAAAGTCAATTGGGGCAGTATTTTATACCCATCTTTTATTTGAAATCATCAAACTCTTTGATCTCGAGAGCATTAGTGAAGGATTGGCTAAGTTCTCCTTTCCATCGATCTTCTGAAGTTTGATGTCACCTCAGTCTATGATCTCTCATACCAAATGATAGCAACATCGAATATGCTTGGCGTGCTGGTGTGACTTTGATTCTTTTATCTGAGCTAGGCACCAGAGCTGTCACAGTACTGTAGGACAGAACCATCAATAGAAGGTATAACTCTTGAGATAAATTTTCTCAACCACACCATCTCTTTTGCAGCATTGGATGTAGCAATATATTTTATTTCGTATACAGAATTGACCACAGTGTGTTGCTTGAAACTTTTTCAGCAAACAGCTCCTTCATTCAGTAGCCCGATATGCTTCTACTGTCATTACAATCTGATTGAAAACTAAAATCTATATATCCCACAAGTTTCAGATCAATATCTTCATAGATAAGTCATTGGTTTTTAGTATTTCTCAAATATTTAAGGGTTGTCTTCACAACCTTCCAATAATTTTCATCCGGATCAGATTGGTACCTACTCACTACCCCTAGTGAATAAGCTACATCCGACCTTGTACATGTCATGGTGTATATGATAGATCCACTGCTGAAGCATATGGTATTCTAGCATATGCTCTCTCTCCTGAGGGATTGTCAGACAATCCTTCTTGGAGAGAGTAATTCCATGACCTATCAGAAGACACCCTTTCTTAAAATTTTCTATGTTGAATTATTTCAATGTGGTATCAATGTACATGGATTGGAATAGTTCAAGCAATATTTTAGATCTATCTCTATAAATCTTCGTCTCTAAGATGTAGGATGCTTCTCCCAAATCCTTCATAGAGAATTATAATGATAATCACAGTTTCACATTCTGCAAAATTGGGAAGTCATTTTCTATTAACCGTATGTCATCTACATACAGTACAAGGAAGATGACAACAGAATCGGTAGTCTACTTATAAATGCAAGGCTCTTCTCCATTCCTAATGAAGCCATACATTTTGATCATCTTATCAAAATGCATGTTCCAACTCCTAGATGCCTGCTTAAATCTATAAATAGATCTATTTAGCTTGCACACCTTAGACTCGCCTGTGGATGTGAACTCTTTAGGCTGTATCATATACACCTCTTCTTCTAGCTCCCCGTTAAAGAAAGTGATTTTGACATCTATTTACCAGATCTTATAATCTAAGTGAGCAGCTATAGCAAGCATAATCTGGATAGACTTGAGCATTGCCACAAGAGAGAATGTCTCGTCATAGTAAATACCATAATACTGATGGTAATCCTTGGCAATTAGATGGACTTTATAGATCTCTACCTTTTCATTTGCTTCTCTTTTCTTTTTGAAAATCTACTTGCATCCTATGGATTTTATCCCTTTGGATGGATCAACTAGTGTCTATACACTATTAATTTTCATGGATTCTATCTCGGACTTCATGGCGTCAAGCTATTTTTGAGAGTTGAATCTTTGCATGATTTTCATATAGGTGATCAGATCCTCATCATTCTCATCTAGTTCGATGATCACCATCTCAGACCAAGAAATCATAGTATATATTTGACTGATACAGTACTCTATCGAATCTCCTCAACGGTATCTTTACTGGCTTTGAATTTGATTCTCCAATCAAATCTAATTCTGTATGTCTCGATCTTTCCACCTCTTAAACTTCACCAAATTCAATTTTATAGGCATTAGTTCCTTCTCTAAGGAACTTCTTTTTCAAAAAAATTACTCTGTTGCTAACAAATAGCTTGTGCTTTTCAGTGAGGTAGAAGTAATATCCTTTAGTTTTTTTTAGGTACCCTATGAATAAGTATTTATTGAACTTAGGTCTAAACTTATCTGTCTTTAAATGCTTGACATAAGCTAGACACCCTCAGACTCTAAGGTGTGAAAGTTCTAGCTTACGCTCAGTCCATATCTCATATGGAGTTTCATGAACAGACTTGCTCGGTATCTTATTCAGAATATAACAGGCAGTTTCTAAAGCATATCTTCAAAAAGAGATAGACTCATAAAGCCCATCATGGATCGAATCATGTCTAACAAGGTTCAATTTCTCCTTTTAGATACTCTGTTATATTGTGGTGTTCTAGGTGGGATCCACTATGAGAGAATTTTATTCTCTTCTAGACTTGTCAAGAAGTCACTGGTGAGGTATTCACCTCCTCGATCTGATCGAAGGATCTTAATACTCATCTTAGTCTATTTCTCTATTTCAGTATGAAATCATTTGAATATTTCAAATGATTCTGATTTATACTCCATAAAATAGACATACCCATATCTCGATAGATCATCCATAAATATAATGTAGTAGTATCCTCCTCTGGCACTTATGTTCATAGGTCTGCATACATTAATATGTATTAGACCTAGGACATCATTGGCTCTTTCACCTTTTCTCTTAAAAGGTGATTTAGTCATCTTACTAAGTAGATAGGATTCGCAGATTGATAATAATTCACAATCATCTATTTGAAGGACACGCTTTTTGATTAACCTGTCAATCCTATTCTTGTTCACATGAACAAGCCTACAATGCCAAAGGTAAGATTTACTGACATTGTCTATTTTAAGGCATTTACTAGATGTGTATATTACACCAATAGGCCGTGATATTATGTATATGCCATATCTTAATTATCCATACATAATTACAGTATCATTCATAACGATATCACAAAAATCATCTATTATTATAAACTTAAAACTAAATTCGGTCAAAAGGCCTATAGAGATGATATTTATCAGAAAAGATGGATAATAATGATAATCATCTAATATGACACTACTAGACTCAGAGACAAGCTGCAAAGTTTTCAAAGCCAATACTAGAACAAGACTTCCATCTCCAACATTCAAGAATCACTCGCCCTCTCGAAACTTTTTACTTACCTGCAATCTCTGCAATGAATTATGTATATTAATTAATTTTTGATATCCAATATTCAGATAGTAGTATCACAAATAGAAAAATTATAAAGAGTTATCATATAAATACCTTGTGAAACAACTGTTTGGCCTGTTTGGATCAAGGGTGACTATATTAGTAGGATAATTTCTTTTTCAATGATTCAGCTTCTTGTAAAAGAAAGATTCTACCTGGCTCTTGTTGACTTTCGATATTTTGCTCTACTTAGGATCGACGGCATGAGTTTTCTGCACCTTCTTCTTCTTTCCTCTCCTAAGGATCGATGACCTACAGATGAACCCATAACATATAGTAGCTCCTTTTGAAGCTGGTGGTCCTTCTCAAAAATCTGCAGCAATCCTAGCAAACCCTGGTAGTTCACTATAGGCTTCATCATTCTATAATGATTGAGAAAGGATAGGTAGAATTTTAGCAGCGAGTTGAGGATAGCATCCTTGTCTACCTGTTCATGCAATAGAAAGCCAAGTTTGCTTAGGCATTCAATCTGCTCAATCATGTATAGTACATGATCGATGAGTGAAGCCTCCTTTCACATACAGACATTGAACATTGCACAAGAGATTTTATATCTTTTTGTATTCTCAGGGGTGCTGAAGGACTCATTCAACATTTGAATGATTTGCTCCGACTGTACATCCTCAAACTTATGGCTAAGTTCATCGTTCATGGCTGCCCTCATCACACAATGTACAGTCGTATGGTCATTAAGCCACTTCAGAGTAAGTGTCTCTCACAGCACGAGGAGCATTGACAATAGGTTCTTCAGGTGCCTCATCCGTAAGGACATATAGTGTCCTCTGATGCTCCAAGATGATCTTTAACATTCGATACCAGCTATGGAAGTTGGGTCCGATAAGCTGGTTGTTAGGATTTGACACCTCAAGCTTCAATCTACATTGAGCCTATAGTGAGATCCACGATGAAAAATGAAGTCCAACGAGATCAAGATCACCTTAAATGGAGTTCAGATGTCCAAGATATGCATGAACCTAGAGTGGCGGAGGACCATCTGTAGTGGGTCGGTGGAGCGCGACGGCGTGGTCACACATGGTAGGGTGTGGCACAGTGCGCAGGCTGTATTGGATGTATACCCTAGAAGCCAATCTTGGCTAATATATTTCATATCTCTAGGATATAATTTTGTACTTATTGGATAGTTATATTATCATTCATGTTTATGTGTCTATGAATCATTCAAGGGATTAACAAGATGATGACACATATTCTCAAAGAGCTGAGAATTTAAAGCATGTGTCTTTGATGGTTGATTTCTAAATTGCTCATGATCATAGGATCATCATGGGGATGGTGATTGATCTGGATAGACCAGTACACGGATCGCTTCCTTCGGATAGATGGGTCTCGAGTCTATAGTGTAGAGACACTAAAGCGAGAGTGTAAGTGGTTGTTAGAGAATAACTAGTACTGAGCTGACCAATATGAGAAGTCACATGGATGTCTGCTCACTCGTTAGTGACTTTCTCGATGCTGCAGTTATATGACTGATCCTTTGATATGAGATAATACTATTGCTCGCAGTGAGGCTGTTGGAGTTTGACTGAAACATCAATATGGGTCTCAAGGAGTCCTTGTAGTGGATGTTGGCGATAGTTGATCCACTGTAGGAGTAGGATGTGTATCAAGATGGGATCTATCGATCCTAGCAGAAGGAAGTAGTCCTATGAGATTTAAGAGGCTGAGTCCTTAAGTCTATGGCCATAGCAGTGTGATTGATAGAAAAAAATTTTCATAGAGTCACATATGGACTCGAGCTGATTGAATCTATCATATGATCGATTATGATCGATGATGAGGTTTGACGATTTATCCATAACTTGTCATCTGGTCGGGACTCATGATAGAGAAACTGTATCATGCGCTAACTGCACCTAGAGGTTCATCTTTTATTCTGCTGGATTGTCACTACATACTGCTAGGTGTCACTAGTGAATTGTGAGACTCATGAGGATCATCTTGATGATCAATGATCCTTAGTGGGCAGAGTTGGAATTGTTTCAATCCATTGAAAAGTGTTTCAATGATATTGTGATAGAGATCACAATATATCTCACTATCAGACAAAATAGAACCTATGGGGTCACATACAAAAGAGGCTTTTGACTGATCAGATGGTTGAATTACGATTATAAATCAAAATAAGATTTGATTATCAATTTGATTGATAATTGATCTAATGCAAATATTGTATTGTGTAACTTACTAAAGAGTTAGTGAGTTATAGGAGGATTAATTAGTAATAGGATTGCTAATTGGCTCAATTTGATTGAGCAATGGGGCTTGCATTAAGTCTAATTTGATTGGATTTAATTTGACTCAATTTGGATTTGATGTAATCAATCCCAATAGGGTCATAGGATAACCCCAAAAGGATTGGATGATTAGTCCCAATTGAATTAGGATTTGGATTTGAACCAATTTCTAATTAGACTAGGATGTATGGATTTTTAATTGGACTAGGAATCCTCATTTCCATGGGTGTACTAAATCTTAATTAGATTAGGATTAAAAATTGAGTTTGACTCAAGCATCAAGAAAGAGTCCAATTGGATTAGGACTCCTCTTCCAATTAGGAGACATCTAATCTAAATAAATTGGACTCTAAATCAGATTTAATTTTTCATCCTTTTGAGCCTAATCTAGTTCTAATTTGATTAGAATTTATTGATATTTTATTTGATTTAAAACAGCCATCTAATGATAGAGTCCCGTGAATCTTAAACTCTTCCCTATCCATGCACCTTAGGAGTCCCATGCCACCTTGTTTTCATGTGCTCAAAAGACCCATTCCCCAACCATTTTGATGCTAATTCTCCACTCCCTTTTAGTGTGTACGAAGGCTTTTATATCCCCTTGAATTCATGTGTAATAGTTGGGCATAATCCTAGTTATGGGCGGCATCCAAAATTCCAAGAGTCCTAGATGTTTTTGACTCTATCTCCTACTCAACTTAGGACATCCCTTTAGCCTATAAATACCCCACCTTGGGATGTTGAATTGAAGAGATTAGCTTTAGATTTTGACATCCAAAGTTAGAGGAATTTGCGTGGAGAAAACCAAGGGAGAAAGGGGCGGTGAAGGGCCCATTGCGTGAGGTGAGTTTGTTTCAATCCCTTCTTTCTTACAATAACCAAGGGTTGGTTGTTAGGACATCTCCTCCCTCTTGTCCATGTTTAGACATGGTTGTCTCCTCTTTTCTTTGTCCAAAAGTTGAAAAAAATTTCTACATCTCTATTGTAGAGATTTGGTGCATGAATTTTAAGAAGAAAAAAGAAGAAATGGTTCTTCTCATTATCTCTAGCATAGAGATCAAGATCCTCCTACATCTTTTTGTTCTCTAAGAGTATCTTAGGAGAAAAGAAGATTTTCAACCATCAAGATACAATTTCTGCAAGGGAGCTAACACCCTGATAAGATCAAAAGATTTCTGATCAGATCAGGGTCTCGTGTGAATACCCGTAGAGGTCGGATGTTTGTGCGGCTACAAGGACCTTCAAAGGACATCCATGATCATCTGTTCACGGTGAAGATTGATCCATATTCAGGTATATTTTATATTTATTTATTTTTTATTTCTGTATCTGAATCTTATCTCACATATAAAGATCCTGTTTATGGTTTGAAAATTTGATCTTATGCATGCTTAGATTAAATTAGATTTAATCTGAAAATTTTTAAAATTTTACTGTGTACTCATTTTATAAAATCATGCCTGTATGAAATCATAAAACTCTAATAGTAGTACCAGAGCTACATCATATGTATGAGATTTAGATTTAAATTTAAAATCTGTATAGAAAAATTTCAGATCTAAAAAGTTTTGATATCGTTCTAACATAAGGTTGCTCTGGCATAATTTATTATACTGTATGGTTATCTTAGAACGATGTTAAAATTTTTAATTAGATTAAATTTTTAGATCTAATTTTTACAATATTTATATGATATGTCTTTTGTTATTTAGATCTGAAAAGAGTTTTAAGATCTATTTTGATTCATATATATGATATATGAAAGTAAGTCTAGGACTGAAATTTATTTCTATGATCTGAACTTGTTTATGTATGTGATATATATTTGTATGCATGATCTAAAATTATTTTGAGATCAAAATTTATCTTCATGCAAAGAATTTAGATCTAAAAATTTTATTCTAAGATCTGAATTTAGTGTTTGTGCATGAGGGATTGGTCATGGGTAGATCAAATTAGGTCATGTAATTTGATTACATTAAAAAAATTTTGATTTGATCATATTGGGTCTAAATCGATTTAGCAGTTGATTGAACCGAGTCAAGTATTGATTAGGGTGAGGTCAATAGAGCTTAAGATCATACAATTATTTTGGATCGAATCGATTGACACCCATATGTAGAATCAATTAACCAAAGGACCTAATTCGGCTCTATGGCTCAAGCCTGATTTGCTTAAGCTAACCTATTCGGATAAATTATCCAATTGATATCTAAGGTAAGTAATTGAAAAGTGATTATTTAATTGATTCTGTTTGCTTATCTGACCAAATTATTGGTGTCTAAGAAAAGCAACGGGGGGACCCCCACCAATCTCTACTTACCTGACCAATTTGGAAGATTGAGTCTCAAATATGGTTGCTTGATGATTTGATCTAGCCCATGCCAATTACATCAGTCATGTGATGACTGATTAGATGAGACATAAACTAAAATCTCTCCACCAAATATTAAGTCCAAGATCTTCCACCATTGTAGATGTGCGGGTGTGCTACCAGTGTTGATTGTTCTTGACTGATTATAGTGATTCAGTTGCATCGAGGACACGTAACCTCTCTATTAGCAAAGAGTTGCTGCTGGGTAAAGATGGGGTTGGACTTAATAATTGTTAGGTGAGGGACCTAATGATGGCTTTGTACTTGCTTGTGAACGGTGTGTCTGACTTAACTAAGAAGTGCCGGCAATAATTGTTAGGTAAGCCCACATGACTTAGAGACTAAGTGATTGTAATATGCTTAGAAAAGTATCTGGACAAAGAGTTATCCATGCATTGGTATTTATTCGTGTTACCAATAACTATTAGGTGAGGTGCATGAAATCGGTGGGACCACAGCACCCACTAAAAATCTAATTATCACGTTAGAATTTTTGTTTCTCCACCCAGAGAGTGTGGGAGATCTGATAAAATAGTGAAAGTCTCTTTTTACATCTAAAAGTTTTTAAAGCAAATTATAAAATAAGTACAAGCATTCAATTAGAATCTTTGCTTTCTGTTGTTCAATGTATCAGCTTCCAACTCTCTAGCTTGAATTCTAGATATCAACTGATTAATTGAAATCGATTACATAGACTGGCTCACAAATTTAAAAATTATTTTTAATTTTAAAAAATTAAGTTATGTTCTCTACCAGATTATTCTAATGTTAACAACTCGTCCAATCCATAGTCAACGAGCAATACTTGATGAGTGGATGGACAATGACAATAAAGATAAGTGCTATGCATGAGCATATGTTCACTGCCAATGACGTGTTGATTCATCTGCAAGTGTTATGAGGTGATCAGAGTCGCACAGCGTATGTGATGCATGATGGCAGTCAGTCTATGATCGTTATTTGATAATGATCTAAGATATTAAGGAGCTTAAAAGGCTCGATATGATCATGCATAAGGAATTAGTTATGAATTTGATCCTATGATCTCTGATTAGCTTATATGGGTAGTTTATTGTAAACTACCATATGAAAGACCATCATGGCACCTGATCTGAATTGGTCAAAGTGTTGATAATATAGGAACCTTGAAAGAGTTCAGAGGTAAATACCTGGAGAGCCTAAAGAAACAAAGACACGTCTAGAGTAGGCATATCAAAATTACTCAATACTATCCTTAAGATTTTCTCTTCTCTCAGTTGAGCTATGGACTCTAGTGTAGAGTCGATGGGAAGGTAGAGGGCTGAGGAAGTAACCCTTAAATTGACTATAGGACAATAGTTGCTGCTGTGGCTATGATATCTATCCTTCACGATCATCGTTTGGATTTAGTTCTGAGAGACGGTCTCTATCATTTGCATGGTGATGCATTTGTGAACTTAATTAAGCAAATAGTGAATGCCATTGATTCTAAGAGATCTAGAATTGAGATAAATCTAAAGTATATGTGGACCCTTATGCTAAGTCGTATTAGAGAAGAAATGATTAACAAACTAGAGAATATGGGCCTTTGGGCTCATTGATTGGTGAGTCAAATCTAGTTTGTGTATCATCTCTTTGAGAAAATATGATCAAGCTACTCTTGTGCGACAAAAAAAAAAAAGACCACTAAGATACTTATCCTTATACACATTTGATATGTGTAGCCCATGTGATGTGCTAATCAAGGAGTTGTCTCTATTTTGTATATGAGATACAAATCTAAAATTTTTGAAAGGTTCAAAGAATTCAAATGTAAGTAGAGAAGCAAATCAAAAAATTTCTAAAGGTACTTCGATCGGATCGAGGATGCAATACTAATGAAAAAAATTTCTCGATTATCTCATAAAATAGTATTATTTCATATTGAACTGCTCTTAGTATATCTCAGTTCTACGAGATAAGAAAAGTCAAGGGACTATATGAGATATGGTCTGGTTCATAATGAACTTCACTGATTTATATTTCTTTAGGGACATGCTTTATTTCTATGAAACTGGATTCTCTCTAAACCTGTTTCTACCACACCATATGGGATATGGCATGGTGAGAATTGAATCTTGATTATTTTAAGATTCAAAGATGTCCAGCCTGTATCTAGGACAGTGGGTGGATATGTTAGAGAATAGATCTATAAAGCTCTTCCTAAAAGAGTTTGGGATACTACTTTCTGAAAAAATTGCAATGTGATTGTGACCCAATATGCTATCTTCTTGAAAAATTATTTAACGAAGATAAAGTAGTGGGAGAAAAGTTAAGCTCAAAAAGAGTGTCTCTGAAGAGCAATGAGCTACAGGACCTTAAGAACCTATTTATCATGAGCCAATAGATGTATATTCCTCCTCCACTTTGTACATATAGGAGGATCTCTAATCCTCTCGAAAAGTACTCGGGTATACTTAGCAGAGGATGTAGAGAAAGTCGTTTCTTATAGGAGATGGGGAGCATAGAGATGATCCCAGAACCTACAACTAGGTGATGTAAGACATCGACACCAAGAAATGGATGTGAAATAGCTTTTCTGAGAAGAGATCTTTTGAATATTTCTGTATAGAATAGCCTATGGATTTCACTTTTTGTGATAGGAGATCATAAGGTCTATAATAATCTTGGAGTTGGAACAAGTCATTTTGATGACATGATCAAATTGTTTGATCAGATATGAAGAATTATGATTTTCAAAAGGGATCAGTGGGAGTGTCAACTAACGTTGGTTAAAATATGATTAAATATAGATTTCTTCATAAAAGATATAAAGAGAGCATCCTAAAGATCTATAGAGATAGATGCAATTGGATACTTGTGTTTTCATAGATAAAGTACAGAGAGTTGATGCTGAAAGGGTTCAGCATAGAAATCTCAGAGAGGGGTCTGCTACTCTCTTGGGCATAGTCGTATGCCATAAAGTACTTGAATTGATATAGTTATTACTGTGAATGTCACAAGTAGATACAAGTTGTATCCAGACTGTGAGCACTGGATTGCTGTAAAAACATCCTTAAGTTCTTAAGAAGAACTAAGGATATGTTCTTAATTTAGAGAAGGATCAAAGCTAGGAGTGGGAGGATACACCAATTCAGATTTTATGTCTGATATTGATGGTAGAATGTCTACATCATGGGGTGTGTTCCTATGTTGATATTTTGGAAAGGTTCTAAATAATCTATCGATAGAAGCTAAGTACACTGTAGATGCGTAGGATGCATTTTGGTTTTAATATTAGTTGCAGAATTGGTTGTCATGCCATTAAATATCGTGACATTATACTGCAAAGATAATGGCACCATAGCCCTTACTAAGGAGTCTAGGTCTCGTCAGATATCCAAGCATATAGAGTAGCAGAACATGCGATTACCTCAAGTAGAAATACATAAGAGGTGCAGAAAGCAAACTTCACATTTGATGTGGATGACCCATTGGTAAGTCACTTACCTAGCCTAAGATTATAGCCTATCTTGTGTAGATAGGGCATGGTACATGGCAGATTGGTTTTAGTGCAAATGAGAGATTGTTGGATGTATGCTCTAGAAGCCAATCTTGACTGACATATTTTATATCTCTAGGATATGATTTTATACTTATTGGACAGTTATATTACCATTCATGTTTATGTGTCTATGAATCATCCAAGAGATTAACAAGATGATGACACATATTCTCAAAGAGTTGAGAATTTGAGGCTCGTGTCATTGATGGTTGATTCCTGAATTGCTCCTAGTCATAGGATCATTATAAAGATGGTGATTGATCTAGATAGATCAATGCATGGATCGCTTTCTTCAGATAGATGGGTCTCGAGTCTGCAGTATAGAGATACTGGAGCGAGAGTGCAGGTGATTGTTAGAGAATAACTAGCACTAAGCGTGACCAACATGAGAAGTCAAATGGATGTCTGCTCACTCGTTAGTGACTTTGTCGATGTTGTAGTTATATGACTGATCTTTTGATCTGAGATGATACTACTGCTCACAGTGAGACTGCTGGAGTTTGACTGACATATCAACATGGGTCTCAAAGAGCCTTTGTAGTGGATGTTGGCGACAGTTGATCCACTGTAGGAGTAGAGTGTGCATCAAAATGAGATCTATCGATCCTAGTAGAAGGGAGTAGTCCAATGAGATTTAAGAGGCTGAGTCTTTAAGTTTATGACCATATCAGTGTGATCGATGAAAAAAATTTTTCATAGAGTCACAAATAGACTCGAGCTGATTGAATCTATCATATGATCGATAATGAGGTTTGACAATTCATCCATGACCTGCCATTTGGTCGAGACTCACAATAGAGAGACTGTATCATGTGCTAACTACACCTAGAGATTTATCTTTTATTCTACTAGGTTGCCATTACATACTGCTAGGTGTCACTGGTAGATTGTGAGACTCATGAGGATCATCTTGATAATCATGATCTTTAGTAGGTAGAGTTAAAATTATTTCAATCCATTGAAAAGTGTTTCAATGATATTGTGATAGAGATCATAATATATCTCACTACCAGACAGAATAGAACCTATGGGGTCACACACAAAAGAGACTATTGACTGATCAGATGGTTGAATTACGATTATGGATCGTAATAAGATTTGATTATCAATTTGATTGATAATTGATCTAATGCAAATATTGCATTATGTAAATTACTAAAGAGTTAGTGAGTTATAGAAGGATTAAGTAGCAATAGGATTGCTAATTGACTTAATTTGATTGAGCAATGGGGCTTGCATTAAGTCTAATTTGATTGAATTTAATTTGACTCAATTTGGATTTGATGTGATCAACCCCAATAGGGTTATAGGATAATCTCAAAAGGATCGGATGATTAGTCCGAGTTGAATTAGAATTTGAGTTTGAACTAATTCCTAATTAGACTAGGATGTATGAATCCTAATTAGACTAGAAATCCTTATTTCTATAGATGTACTAAATCCTAATTGGATTAGGATTAAAAATTGAGTTTGATTCAAGTACCAAGAAAGAGTCCAATTGGACTAGGACTCCTCCAATTAGGAGACATCTACTCTAAATAAATTAGGCTCCAAATCAGATGTGATTTCTCATCTTTTTGAGTCTAATCTGGTCCTAATTTGATTAGGATTCATTGATGTTTTATTTGATTTAAAACAGCCATCTAATGATAGAGTCCTATGAATCTTAAACTCTTCCCTATCCATGCACCTTAGGAGTCCCATGCCACCTTGTTTTCGTGCACTCAAAAGACCCACACCCCAACCACTTTGACACCAATTCTCCACTCCCTTTTAGCGTGTAAGAAGGCTTTTATATCCCCTTGAATTCACATGTAATAGTTAGGCATAATCCTAGTTATGGGCGGCATCCAAAATTCTAAGAGTCCTAGATATTTTGGACTCTATCGCCTACTCAACTTAGGACATCCCTTTAGCCTATAAATACCCCACCTTGGGATGTTGAATAGAAGAGATTAACTTCAAGTTTTGACGTCCAAAGTTAGAGGAATTTGCATGGAGAAATCCAAGGGAGAAAGGGGAGGTGAAGGGGCCATGGTGTGAGGTGAGTTTGTTTCAATCCCTTCTTTCTTACAACAACCAAAGGTTGGTTGTTAGGACATCTTGTCTCCTCCCTCTTGTCCATGTTTAAATATGGTTGTCTCCTCTTTTCTTTATCCAAAAGTTGGATAAAATTTCTACATCTCTATTGTAGAGATTTGATGCATGGATTTTAGAAAGAAAAGAAAAGAAAAGAAAGGGTTCTTCTCATGATCTCTAGCGTAGAGATCAAGATCCTCCTACATCTTCTTGTTCTCTAAGAGTATCTTAAGAGAAAATAATACTTTCAACTGTCAAGATGCGATCTCTGCAAGGAAGCTAGCACCCTGAGGAGATCAAAAGGTTTCTGATCAGATCAGAGTCTCGTATAGATATCCGTAGAGATCGGACGCTTGTGCGGCTACAAAAGACCTTCAAAGGACATCCATGATCATCTGTTCATGGTGAAGATTGATCCATGTCCAGGTATGTTTTATATTTATTTTTCTCTATTTGATTTTTGTATTTGAATCTTATCTCACATATGATGATCCTATTTATGGTTTGAAGATTTGATCTTATGTATGCTTAGATTAAATTAGATTTAATCTGAAAGTTTTTAAAATTTCACTGCATACTCAATTTATAAAATCATACGTGCATGAAACCATAAAACTCCAATAGGATGGGTGTGGCTGGGTGCGGCTCAGCGTGCGGCACCCAGCCCAAGCCCAAGCACCAGCACGCGCAGGCTGGCCTAGGCCCAGGCGTGCGAGTGCGCATGCCAGCCCAGGCCCAAGCATGTGAGTGCAGCCCAGGCCCAGGTGCGTAGTGCAGGGGTGGCCCAGGCCCACACATGGGTGCAGTCGAGGCCCACGCGCCACCCAGGCCCACACGCAGGCGCGACCCAGGCCCACGCATGCCCTGGGAGCCTGATAGCCTGATCCACTGTGGATCGGGCGGTGCACAGGAGGCTGTGTGGGAGCCTGATAGCCCGGTCCACTGTGGAACGGGCGGTGCACAAGAGGCTATGTGGACCGCATGGGCATTTTTCATGCATTTCTCATAGTCCACGGCACTGTTTCACAAACCGGCACGCGATCGAAGGGTGTGGGTTGATTCTGATGTTGATCCAACAGCTAATGGGGTTTTATGGGCTTGATTGGGCCTGATTAGGACTCTCAAACAGATTCTAATGGGTTGTTTAAAGCCTATAAAAGCCTAATACCATGAACAGGGTGTTGTGTGGCCGTGATTTTGGTGGACATGCAGATAGCTCCGTGCATGAACCAGAGAAGAGGACCTGTGGAGAGAGTGCACGCGACACTGAGAGGAGCAAGGAGGCTCTGGACAGCAGACAGCAGTCGTTTTAGGGGTTCAGGAGGGTCTTCTAAGAGAGAGAGCTTTTATGAGGGAGAACTTTCTATGAGGGAGAAATTGGATGTACGAGGGTTGAGGGTGAGATCTCCTCTTGTAATATTTCTTTTTTATAGTGAAGTTTGCATGCCCCGTAGAGATGAGCCCTTTTTTGGCTGATTCACGTATTTGATTGTTTTCTATTTTATTTCTTCTTTCTTCCTGCTGCATCACGTAGTATCGAAAAGATCCTAAGGGATGGTGTCCTGGCCAGACATATACCAATAAATAGAATCAGAGCGAGGTGGTACAAAGATGCAAATTACAGCAGTGGTGAGCAAGACTGAAGATGGAGAAGACAAGAACAATCAAGATGGAGATCAATAAGTTTGATGAAAAGAGCAATTTCTCCTTGTGGCAGGCAAGGGTGAAGGACATGCTCATCCAACAAGGGTTGATCGATGCTCTCTTGTGCGAGGAGAAGCCGACCACCATAGAGGTGCAGAATTGGAGATGGCTACAGATGCAGGCGGTGAGTACCATTTGCATGTACCTAACGAATGAAGTGGTGCTCCATGTGCTTAGCGGGACGTCCTCGATGGTGCCCCGATGGTGCTATGATCGAAGCTCGAAGAGTTGTATATGGTGAAGTCTCTCACTAACACTCTCTTCCTTTGGAGGCATTCTACCAACTATGGATGGCTGAGAGACAGAGCGCGCAGGAGCATCTAAGCCACTTTTTGAAGATTCTCACCGACCTCCTCAGTGTTGGCAAGAATGTTGAGGAGAAGACCAAGGTATTGATCTTGCTAGCATCACTTCCATCTTCGTATGAGTCTTTGGTGACTGCTTTTCTAGTAGAAAAGAACACCATCAAGATGGACGAGATCATCGCCGTGATACTCCAGAATGAGATTCTCAAGAGGAAGAAATCGGCTTTGAGCTCAGGTGGTGGTAGCTCAGCTCTGATGATTTCTGGAGGAGCAGGAGGTGGTAGACGGAGTAATAGAAGATCGCGACGAGGAGATCCAAGTCCAAGAGGGACTTGAGCAAGATTAGGTGTTACTGGTGTGATGAGTTGGGGCATCTAGTCAGAGATTACTTTCAACTCAAAGATCGGACGATGGCTGCTGCGGCGATGGCCAGCAGCGATTTAGAGGGAGATGTCCTGAAGATATCTGACAAGGTATCTACTTCTTTCAAGCAGTAGATTTTAGATTCTGTATACACCTATCATGTATGTTGTAGAGATGAGCAGTTTGACTCCCTGGAGAATAGTGAGGGCACTGTTTATCTGTCGGATAGATCGAGCTATGCGATCAGAGGCATTGAAACGGTCAACTGGAGGACACATGATGGTGCAATGAGGAGATTGGGGGAGGTCTGATACATATCCAATTTCAGACAGAATCTTATCTCACTGAGCAGACTGGATTTGAGAAGCGACAGGATGGTAGCTGATGGAGGAATCCAGAAGGTGCTATACGGTGATAGGATTATTCTGAAGGAGAAGAAGGGAAGGAGAGGACATTATTATCTGATCGAAAGCCCAGTGTGAGGTGGAGCTTCAGGAGCCAGTTGGAGCTCAGAGTGAGGTGAAGCTCCAGGTAGAGGTGGATTGGGCACAAGACAGGAGACTCAGAAGGATGAGAAGCGACGTCATAAGGTGAGATTCCTATTACCGCAGGATGATGCCCCGAGCAGATCTCAGGTCAGGAGGAGCACAACATACGATGGAGATGGGATCAAGCAGTCTGGCTCGACTCTCATGTTTGTCCATCTTTGATTAGCAGATGATTGTCCCAGGGCATGGGGGCGAGGAGATCCAAAAGCTCTCAGAGTTAGGAGGAGGCCAAATATCAAGTTGAGATGGAGATTGTTAGGATTTGATACCTTGAGATTTGATCTACATTGAGCCTACAGTGAGGTCCGTGATGAAAAATGGAGTCCAATAAGATCAAGATCACCTCAAATGAAGTTCGGATGGCCAAGATACGCATGAGAGAAGTCGGCACAAAACTCGAAGCGATGGAGGACCATCGATGGTCGGTGGCGGGTAGATGGAGTGACGGCAGCACGGTCGAGTGTGGTGGGGCATGGCCCAGTGCAAGGCAATGCGTGGGCTCGGCGCGGCCCAGCGCGCGGCACCTGGCCCAGGTCCAAGTGCCAGCGCGTGAACGCCGGCCCTGGCCCAGGCTCGGGTGCATGGGGCGTGGCCCGAGCCCGGGTGTGCGGGGCATGGCCCAGGCCTGAAGCCAGGCGCACGGTGCTGGGCGTGGCCCAGGCCCACGCATGCCCTAGGGGCCCGATAGCCTGATCCACCGTGGATCGGGTGGTGCACAAGAGGCTGTGTGGACCGTGTGGGTATTTCCCACACATTTCTCACGGTCTACGGCACTGTTTCATAGACCGACATACGATTAGAGAGCATGGGTTGATTCCAATATTGATCCAATGGCTAAGGGGGTTTTGTGGGCTTGATTGGGCCTGATTGGGACTCCTAAACAGATTCTAATTGGGTTGTTTAAAGCCTATGAAAGCCTGATACCATGAACAGGGTGTTGAGTGGCCATGATTTTGGTGGACGTGCGAATGGCTCCATACGTGAACCAGAGAAGAGGACCAGTGGAGAGAGAGAGCACGCGATGCTGAGAGGAGCAGGGAGGCTTTGGACAGCAGACAACAGTCACTTCAGAGATTCAGGGGGATCTTTCAAGAGAGAGAGCTTTTATGAGGGAGAACTTTATGTGAGAGAGAAATTGGATATACGAGGGTTGAGGATGAGATCTCCTCTTGTAATATTTCTTTTCTCATAGTGAAGTTTGCATATCCCATGGAGGTGAGCTCTTTTTTGGCTGATCTTCATATTTGATTGTTTTCTATTTTATTTCTTCTTTCTTTTTGCTACATCGTGTGGTACCAAAAAGGTCCTGGGAGGTGGTGTCCTGGTCAGACATCCACCAACACTTGTTGCTTTCCAACAGTGAATAGAGGGATAGTGTGTTGCTCATAGCTGAAAGAAAAAATAAAAGCCTATTAGTATATGGATTACTTTTAATCCCAAATATATGGACTTTAGTCTAAAGGTTTTCTCACTATGTTATACAAATTGATAGACTCTATCTCCAACTTGAGGAGTTACATAATTTCTTAATGGGTACTAGAATCCACACAGACTGCATTCGGACCTGAGTATGGCTCGGCCAACCCTAGTGCATCCATGGGTAGGTTCATAACTAATTATTTCTCTAAACAACTTCTAGCAATTAGGTTTTGCTCTAAACATCCCTTCAGTAGGTGTATGGTGCCTCCACCAAAAATTTTGATTAGGTCTAACTATTAATATAACAACACCAAATGCATCTAACAAATGGATGTTCAGGCCCGAGTGTGGCTCGACCAACCTAAGCATTGATCTAAAGGTATAACAAGATGGTCATATGATGGATGATAATTCCAATATATAATACACACCAGGCGTGTGGTGCCTCCAATGCCTATTTGGAATATTAGACTCATTATCATGTATCTTAATGAGAGGCTATGAACAAGTTATCACCATAACTATATTATTTTATGGATCTAATAATTTAAAAAATTTGATTTTGCTGATTTGAGAATAAGAAAAGAAGTTGACCTGTAAGTTGTAAATCCTTTTATTGACTTCACCAAGTCATGTAGAAGATTAAACATAAGTTGGTCTAAAGACAGCTAAATCAGTCATACAGATTTATCTTGATGGCATGGGTCAGCTCAAATCGATTAGTGACTTAATCAAAACATAATCTACCATGTTGGCCATGTAAGTGAGATCAGTGGGAGGGATAGGCCATTAACTCACCATAGATGCCATCTAGGTGAGTAGCACTCAATTAATAACCATTTGATCAAATTTATCAGACTTTCCTTAGACATTAATTGGTTAATTAGTTTCAATTTGGTCCACCAGAAGATTTGGGCTCAACCATAGAGTTATGATCATGGTTCATTTATTAAGGTCAAAAATATAGACTTGATCAAACTTCAACTATTGAGGTTGATCTAGAGAAATTCTGATTTAATCTAATTCAACTCTTGATTAGATTTAACCAATTTTTCTACTAAGTCCATAAGTGTTTCTAACCCAAGGTCTAACCCATTAAAAGGACCTGATTTATGCTAACTTATAGCCCATTGATTTATATGGTACCTTAATGATCTTCAATTCTCAAATCTAGATCACTTAAACTTAATTCAAAATTAAGTGTCGAAAATGTGTACTTCAGTTTGTAAAACTATTCAATCAGAGTTTCAAGTGAAGCATACTATATGTTTCAACTCATGAAAATAAATTTTCATAATATGTTTAACAATTAAATATATATAGATATGATCTAAACTTCATACATACATCATATATATTATGATAACTTTTAGGTCAATACCAATTACATCTAATGTAATATACTATTCAAATTCTCAAATAATTTTATATTTAAATTTATCTTATTGTAATAAGTTATAAATTATTTTAGATCTAATCTAAATATATTATGATCAAAATAATTTATAAGAATCTATTCATCTTTTTTTTCATAAAATCAGATCATAAGAACACTCCTACACATCATAAAAGAACCCATCGAATGGACAAAAGAGGGAGATTAATCTCTTTGATCTTTTATGATCGGACGGTTTGGTGATCTCATCAATTTGAGTACTGGGCTACTAAGATTTAAAATCTAATTTTATGTGCAATCACATCAATATGCAATTTTGATAAAATAATTTATGTCATGGATATATCTTTGATCTTATCAATCATATTCTTTATCTATCTAATTAGATTTGATGCATCATATACATTACATCAGATCTAAAACATATCTTATATTGATTATAAAATATTAATTTCAAATTTGATATTATATTAAAAATTAATTAGATATAAATATGAATGTATAAAGATTAATTTTCTGATTAAATCTATTTTGATATTGTATAGAATTTTATTAGAAATCAGACCTAAAATTCTATCAAAATAGATTAATTCAAATCTAAAATAAATCCAACTTCATAACCAAAATAATAATATTAAAATTTTATTAAAATTAATTTAAAATAGATTTTAAATTAGATTGTTATTTCAATAAAATTTAGCAATAATAAAATTTTGTTATAACAAACTTATAACAAATCTTAATCAATCATTGATTAGATTCATCTAATCTAATCAAAATCAGATCATAAATTTTATTTAATTATATTTAAATCTGATTTAATATCTAACATAAAATTTTAATTACATACAATATATAAATAATCTAAAAAAATCAGTTATGCATCTATATATCAAAGTCTGGCTTGGATACCAATTAAAGGGAAAGAAAGCTTGTTTCTAACAAATAACCAGAGCTGCATCAAAAATTTTTTATGTATTGAACTAAATAAAGATTAAATTTTTATTTAGATTGCAGTAGAATAGAGATCAAATCTCTAAAATCTGGATTCAAATTCTTGCGTAAGCCTAGATCTGCAGGCCCTCTACTTTGCGCGCACGTCAAGCTCTACAGGAAAGTGGGATAGTTTCAGATTGAAATGACTTCGCAAGGCCACCAAGAGAGGAGAGAGATGCCCAGGGGTGATACCTCATATCAGCAAGGGGATGCCCATAATGGAGCCCATGGCAAGGAGGATAAGGGGTGGCAAGGAGGAGGACGCCAAGAGGGGATGCCCACTAGTCTCACTCCTCTCTCTCTCTTTCTCTTTTTCTCACATAATATGATTGATATGTATCATAGGTAGAGATCTTTCTTATTTATAGATGATTTTTTATGATGCAATAAGAATAAGACTCCTAATTCAAACAAGCTTTAAATCAGTCAACAACTTATTAATGCAGCACTCCTAATTAAGAAAGGATTGGCACCTCACTTGGCGCCTACTTGCACCCACACCCACATCTATATGGGATGGCCCACAGCCAGCACCATACCAGGTGCTGGTCAGCCATGGAGGTGAGAGAGCCTCAGTGAAAATAGACTCTAAGAATCTCATTTAAAATTGGATCAATTCGAATCCAATTCGAAGCTGATTTAAAATAATTTCGAAAGGCTGTCAATTCTAAACTATTTTAGGATTTCAGACCAAGTCTAACTTAAAATTTTAAATCTAACTAAGTCTAATTAAATCAGATCTAATATAAAATTAATTAATACTTAAATCTAATCTCTTATAGACTCTTCGGATCATAAATTTAAAATTATTCATCTTCGGGATTGAACCTGAACCTCATGTATAATGCTAGCTAGACATAGTCAACTCTTTAATCTCGTTTGACTTATAACTTAATTCTCAATCAAGTTAGTCTATATATTTAATCAAATCAAATATTTTTAAATTAGATATATAAACATAGACCAATACTTTCTTACATCGTCTGACTTTTGTGCGTCACTCCATAGGTTCAAACACTAAGCTGGTAGCATAGGAACCGTTTACTGCACCAATCGAAGATACCATCTAGCAATGGTTTCCAATATTCGAATAGATCGAATAATCACAAGAGAATATTTTAGAACCTATGCATATGGTTACTACATAATTCATCTCTTTGACTTTGAATGCTCTTGGATGATCTAGGATTAATTGTCAACCTTGAATGTATCATCCATATTGTATTTCAACTTTTCAAATCCATCTAATGGATTACCCTAGCCAAGGCTTTATTAAGTTGAAATATTGTGATACATCAACTTTTATAATCTGGAGGGATCAATCCCATCTTGATCTACACACAGACTTCGCAACTACTTGACCGTACCCAATAGCCCTCCATCACTGCATTAGAAATTCACATCGTCTGGCATCAAAGCACAGTGAGTTGCTTGCAAGTTACTAAGATGACCTCAGATCTAAGGGACACTTATGCCCATATGCTTTGTGAGCAGCTCTTGACAGCAGAACACTTAGCAGGTGAGTCTCCTATTTAGTGATGATGTATTTCTATATCTCATCTGTATGCTATACCTGTGTCACCATACTCCTAGATTAAAAAGACAACCAATCCATATGGCTACAGTGACCTTCACTCAATAAAAATTATCATCCTATAATGACGTATCATTTAATCATGAATATATTTAAGAACTATATGATATATTCTCTCTTTATCCATTGCTAACATAGTTCTAAGGACTTCATCACAATACAAGAGTTATACAAAAAGATATAATTTTATGATGAAAAATATCAAAATAATTTTTATTTATCAATAAATAATTCATACATAAAAGAAACTTAATCATCATATGATTGATTTTAGGACATATTTTTCAGTATTTAATAGTGGAGCATATCTCAAGAAATTCATCTAGATGTTTGTATAGATCCTTATTACTAAGTCCATAGAAAGAAGGCAGCAATTGAATGACACTGGACATAAGCTCGTATTAGGAGACCTCTACAAGAGGCACCTGAATACAAGGAGAATATGTGTATGAGGATGGAGTAAAATACTCCTTCAATTGATGAGGAGGGTTGGCTTCATCGTATGCAGCCATGTTCCTAAAATGGATAGTTCTGATAGTCTTTTCAATTTCTTCATCTAATGGTTGTAGATCTGATTATAAAGATCGATGACCAAGCATACAACCAAGAGTTTTAGATCAAAAGAATCTTTTTTTTCTATAATTTTAATTGCAAACAAGTTTCACACAAAAGATAAACTCTAGCTAAGGTTTAACCTAAATCTATACAGCTCCTAACTGTTCCAAGTTTACCTTCAAACACTCTAAGTTTAAAGTTAACCAACCAAGTTGTTTAGATAAGTATAAGATTGATAGGAGGCTCTCCGTACTTTCGCAATGGTTCTAATTAAATAACCATCATTCTTCAGGATTGTATATCACCAAACCACTTTTCTTAAACACCAATTGATTAATCAATTCCATAAATTTGATCTAACTTTTAGGTTCTCTTATCCTAATGAGCTCGAATTTTTTAGGGGCTAATGTCTAGTTAATTTTATTTAAGATTAGGTTAATACAAAATGAAATGCACTTATTTGTGGGCCAAAGAAGAGTGATGAAATTCATCTTATCTTGTGTTCAGATTTGTACACTTAAGATTGATTTAAAAATGATATTCAACAAATAAGATGTCCAAACAAAAAGTTTTTTTTGTATTTTTATTTCTAATGTCACTATATATATTATGATATTTTTTTATGTTGAAACAATCATGCCAATGATCTCCAATAATGACACCAAAATTTGATGTTGTCACAAGCATCGAAGATAAAAGTTTAATCTGACTCAACTATTATGTAGAATAATATGAGATTAGGTGTCGAATCCTTAGAGATCAAGAGGCTAAGTTGTGTTCAAATTAAAAAGTACGATGAAGAAATAAGAATTTTAAGGTTTAAGAAAGATAAAAGAAACAAATTGATAGAGATAAACTTTTATAAAAATCAAGTAAAAGAAAGTATCTTAAAATTTTTGAATCCATTCTTAAACACAGATTAGTATTTAATTGAAGCAATCAAAATCACTAAAAACTACAAGCCTTAGTAACGATCAAAAGATAAATTCATGGTTTAGTTCTCAAATAGTTTATCTCGCTAAGCACGAATCCTATCTTCAAATCATTACTTATCTCTACATAATCATAAACTATTTGAGATAACTACCATAAAATAAGAAATACTACTACTTAAATACATGAATAAAATCACAAAAACTATTGATGTTCATAAAATATTCAATATTGTTTGAAAAGAAAGATGCCTTACAATATTCAAGTAGTTGATTGCATAAAAAAAATACACAATAACATTCAAGAAATTAAATACAAATCTAATCTTAGGGAGTTCATGTACTCTCCTAAGGATGAAGAGTTTAGTTGCACATGGGTTGGATCTTGCTCACTACCAAAAACTCCATCTTCTTTGAATCTTGAAGAAGAACTTAAGAAGAAGAAGTAGAACCTCCTTATGTGCCACAAACTCTCTCCCAAAACTCCAAAACTTGGCAGCCTCCCTCTTCCTCTCTCTTTTCTTCTCTACCAAATTTCTTCCTTCCTTGGGCTGCCCCATATCCTATTTTATAGCCTTCAAGATCTCCTCAAACCCTAGGTGCCTTAGGTCTTGGTTTCTCTCACGCCTCCTCTCTTTTCTCTTTAGGCTTTGGCACCCCAAACCTTTCCTTCTTAACAAACCCTAGCCACCCCTCTCTTTCTCTCTCTTTTTTTAAAACCCTCAAGCCCATCTCATCTGTGTCCCAGGCATGTTTAAACTATACCCACATGCATGCTTGCATGTATGAAGCACATGCTGTCCTGTGAGCCGCATGCCCATACGCAAGGACCGTGAGCTCATCCCTATGAGCCATGTGTGTGGACCATCGCCCCTACCTATGTACTGCATGCATGAACCACATGCTCATCCTATGCGCTGCACATGTCGATGGTGCACTCTTGCAAGTCATGCGCTTGCTTTCTTTTGACCTAGATCGTGCATTTACATTGGCTAAAAATTTGCCGATAGAGGCAGGCTAGGCTAACTTGGGCTTTATCTTGGGCTTGATGACTGTGAAAATGTGTGTGACGGGCTGATAGCATGTATTCATTAGGAATCTTATTGGTTGGTTTGTGAATAATTCTCCATGATTAATAATTTTTGAAAAAAAAAGAAGTATTTAATATTAAATAATAGAGATTAAATAGCATAGGTTCTACTTATGTTACATTAATGCATTGATCAAAAGATAAGGGAGTCTTTTATAGAAGAGATTTAGGATTTTGGTTGCCTAAGCTTCAGTTTTCCTTGATGGAATTGAAGAGGAAGAAGACTCTTTTAGGGAGTCTTCTTTCCTCCTGTTTGTTTGCCCATATCCAGCTAGATCATGGTTGGGACCTAGCCGGTCAAGTAGATCAGGCCGGTCCAGGATATTATATTTGATACAATCACGATGCTGTTGTTAGGACACCATGATTATCAATTAAATTCTGACTTCAATAAAAATTAAAAACACATAGAAAGTAATGAGTCGGGTCGAATCCACAGAGAAGGTAGGATTTTGATTTAAAATTTTTGATTTTGTAAAAAAAATAAAATTTTGAAGAAAGTAATTTAAGTCGAAAAATAAAAATTAAAAGTATGAAAAATAAATCGGGTACTAAGATCTACTAACTAGATCCTAGCATCTACTTGCAATAAAAATAAATAATAAGAATTTAAAAAGTATAAAATAAATCAAGTACTAAGATCTACTCATTATATCCTAGCATCTACTTACGAAAAATAAAAGATAGAAATTTAAAGTACAAAAAAATAAATTTTACATTAATTGAAATTGAAATTCAAGTATAAAAAATTTAAAAAAAATAATAAAATAAAATAAAACTGTAACAAAGATCTGAAGTTGATCAGCTCAACCTCATCGGGAAGATGGTTAATGACCTCTCCAACTTCCGTCGTACTTTGTAGAACGAACCAACTTTTCTCCTTCTTTTTCTTGGGTCCCTAAAGCTATTTAATTTTTTTCTCTATATTTTTCTACACTTTCTACTTAATATTTTTGCTCACAAAGCTTATTCCCGGACCTCCTATTTATAGATGAATTTTTTATAATTTTTTGGTAGGAAAAAGAGTCCTAAAACTCTTAAAAATTATATTAATCTCCTTAAGAATATTTTTGGCCGTTAGATGGAGCTTGAACCACCCAGATCTGATCAAAATCAACCGTTTTAATCTTTATCAAATTCAGATCAAATCACAGCCATCCGATCACGTGATCGATCACTTCTAGGCCGTCGGATCGCACAAAAATCCTTCTCTCGCTGTGAGCCGCACCTATAGACCATGTGAAGTTTCCTGTGGATCATGCCCTGGCTCTGTGGACCGACCGACCGGTCCACCGTGCATCGAAGGTAATATTTTTTATTTTTTAGGATATTTTTGCTCAACTTTTGCTTCGATTTTTTTCCTGAAAAATAGAAAAAAAATATGCATTAAATTTTTAAATATTTCTTATCATTTTGGTGCTTAAATTGCTCAATTAAATTAACACCTATTTTTCATAAATATGCTCTAATTTTATTTTTTTTCAAAATTATTTATTTTTATAAGAAAATTTAATTTATTCATAAAATTAGATTTTTAAGAAGATGTTAGCACCATAAATTACCAAAAATATCTTCAATAAATACAAAAATATATCACTTATCATACCCCCTAATTTGAACTTTGCTCGTCCTCGAGGAAAAGAAAGAATTTAGAATCAAGTACCATTTAACTTAAAATCTTAAATTTTACCAAATAATTTTCAAAAGGACCACTGATATTCAGTAGAGTATAAATGAGGTATGTAATTGAGGTATTAATACTAGTTAATATGAAAGTTAAACTAAGAATACTAAATCTTTTCTGAACTTTTTCAAATTATCGCTACCTTTATCTCCAAGTCATTCACCTTCACATGGACAAGTATATTGTTACTTTCATCTTTTATTTATTGATTGATTTTTGTTTTTAAATGTTGAACTACTATTGAGTGTCTTAACCCCTTAAGCTTTCTGTTTGACCCATGTAGCGAGTTTTCAGTCAATGACTCCCGAACCAGATAGCTTTAGGGCATTAGATATAAAATATCCTTCGAACTTACTTGCTCGAATCAAACAGGCTACGAGTTAAAACTAGCTTTACAATAAAGCTTCTTTACCCTTCATACCTTTTAACGTGAAACTCAATGCTTGCTTAGGCAAAGAGGCCCGGTTACTCAGCATGCAGTACTTGAAAACTTTTTTTTTTAAATATATGAAGAAACGTATAGTTACTTTACACAAGTCCATAAGAAGTAAACTCTTCTTTGATGCTGATAGAAAAATTTAAAAATACTCAAAGAAAACTATTTAAGTTCTAAACTTAACTCTTTATTGAGTTTTTCTTAATACTTGATCCCTTAATATCTCACAAACTTTCTGATTTGTACATCAATTTTTTTTTTAAATGCTTGGTTTAACTTGATTCTTAAGTATAATCAGATGTTTAAATACTAAATACTAATTTACTTGAGGACTTTAAAAATTTAAAAATTTTTATTATTCTTCCCCCCAATTTAATCAACATTGTCCTCAATGGAGTAGGAAATATGAACGGAACATGTAAAGAGAAGGAAAAGGAGAGATATCATCTGAGCTATAAGTCTTTTCAAAACTGGTTTTTCCCTCAACTTAGTCAAGATTATTTTTAGATCCCTACAAAAGACATAAAGCAAGACTCAATTATCCTAAATAAAATGCAAAAGATAGCAAAAAGTAAAAGCAAAAATTAAAAACTTGAAAACTGGGTTGCCTCCCAGGAAGCGCTAAGTTTACCGTCTTCAGCCAGACCATGCTGATTCTTTCACCTATCCCATGTCAAATATTGGATTGATAAATTTTAATGATTTTGAATTGCCAATCTCAGAAAGATGGTCTATAATAAATTTTAATATTTTATTATCAATCTTCAGAAAGTAGTTCACATCTCCGTTCTTAATTTTAGAAAGATAGTTCACAAACCCATTCACAGACCTTTATTTGTTGAGAATTTCTCCTATTTGTTCTTCTAAAATGCTCATGAATTGAGTTTTTAGGTTAGGAGTTGAGTTTGAAGTAATAAGTGCTGGAAGGGTATCTTTTGATTTAAAACATGCGTTCTCAAGTGTGACCAAAGATAATTTTAATTCTGAAGGAGATGGTAATTCTAAAGTGGAAGAACTGTTTTCTAAGGCTGAAGAAAATGAGACTCTTGATGGATATATCTTAGGTAACTCATCTGCTCTCTTCTCATTATCACTTAGATCAATATCAGTACTGGGCTCAGGTTCTTTTGTTGGACTAGTGTCAGTACTAATCTCCTCTTCTAAATTCTCTTTTTGGCTAGCATCAGTACTAGCCTCACTCACCTGGACTTGATATGGGTCCTTAAGAATCTTATCACTTTTAAGTTCAGTAATTGCTTTTACATTTTCAAATTGGAGATTCTTAGGTAGGACATTGGATTGATGACTAGGTCTAGATGATTGGTGGATTGGTGGGTTATTTTCAAAATTTGATATTGGTTCGTTTGACAATTGACCTAGTTCTCTCCTCATAGTAGATTCAGTTAATTGATCTATTTATGCTTCTAGCCTAGTGAGAGATTGCTGTTGAATCATGATCATTTGTTGAAGTTGGCTAAATATATCATCGGCTAGATTGGTCTGTTGAGGAGGTGGGTATGATGGCTGATGGATGGCTGAATAGGCTGACGACTATTATAAGTATAATTTTGGTATTGGGGCCCATTCTGAAAGTTCTGCATAGAAAAAATTTGGATCTGAGCCTGAGTCTGTTGGGGTCTCCAAGAAAAATTAGAATGGTTCCTTCAGCCTGAATTATATGTGTTAAAGAATGGATCATTGACAGGTTTGGAGTAACCTTGGGCAGCTTGAACTTGTTCTTGAATGAAAGGTGGAAATTGTATAGCCGTTGGACATTCGCTCACATGATGGGCCGGGCTAGCACAGATAGAACAAATCTCCTGATAATTAGGTGGTGGTGTGTATTGTGCAGGAGATTGTTGACCTAACGCTAGGAACTGATCAAATTTCTGGAAAGAAGGTCGACTTTATCTAATCTTTGGGCTATTAGGTTCAAATCGGCCTTAGGACTAGAGTTTGTTTGCTTGATCTCAAAAATTTTTGCCCGCTTTTGGTGAGGGATTGATCTTTCGTAGGAGGATAATGAAGCATGATTGATTGAATTTTCATTCAAAGTTTCAAATAAAGTGTAGGCTTCATCCTCACTTTTACTCATGAATGCACCCCCACAAGAAGCATCTACCATCTGTCTGTATTGATCACCTAAACCCTCATAAAAAGCTTGAACAATTTGCCACTCAGATCGACCATGGTGTGGGTATTTTCTAAGAAGTTCCTTAAGTCTCTCCCATGATTCATGAATTTGTTCTTCTGGAAGCTGAGCAAATCCAGTGATGGCTCACCTCATGGTGTTGGTTCGACCTATGGTATAGAATTTCTTAAGAAACTCATGCTACATTTTAGCCTAAGTTTGGATGGGTCTCCCTATTGTGCCACGCCAGTACTTGGCTTTGTCTTTAAGTGAGAAGGGGAATAAGGTCAATCTAAGTGCATCATTAGTAAAATTTTAAATTTTTACCGTGGAATAAATTTCTAAGAACTCATCCAGATGCTTGTAAGGATCTTCATTAGTATTCCCATAGAAAGATGGAAGCATCTGGATTATGGTCAACTTGATCTCATAGTGGCTTGCAGGGATATCAGGTAAGTGGATACAAGTTGATGGGTTATAAGTGGAAGGAATAAAATATTCCTTCATCTGCCTAGGTGGTTCTCTAGGATCTCCAGCCATCTGATTTTCATGTTTAATATGAATCAACTGTTCAATCTCAGGATTGGGTTCAACTAGGTCAAGATAGAGAGATCTTCTACCTTACATATACCAGTGCAAACTCTAATGTATGATTCAAGTTTTATTTTTGTTTTATATTTTTTTTAAGAGAAAAAGGAGAGAGAAGAAAGAAAGAGCCCTAGACCTAAATACGTAAGGTGGAAAGAATTAGTTGTGGTTTAGTGTTAATTACAATCAAGTTAGCAAACAATTAAACCTAGACACCTATGAGTTTCTTAGATTTAACAGTTCGATGTAGAGTGGCTTAGTCTGATACAAATTGAGTTTGTTCTCACTTCCTTCAACTAGCCAGATAAGAGATGGGATCGTGGGGATCCCCCCGTTGCTTGCCTTAGATACCAATTGAATTGGCCAGGTAAGCTAACGGAACCAATTAAATAATTATAAATCCACTTAGGCTGAGCCTTTATAACCTCTAGCCTTAGACACCAGTTTCAAGAGTGAGTCTGGACTTACTTTGCACTTGACTTAACCACAATACTCAGAACTAAACTTGATTAATACTAGGGGCCAATGTCTACTTGATTTTAGTTAGGCTAGGGTTAATATGGGATGCTGGTTGGTTGTTTTTGGGCCAAGAGAGGGTGATAAAATCTCCACTTTATCTTGTTATGGGGGTGTTGCTCTTAAATTGATTTGAGATGAATATGCACAACCAATTTCAAACAAGGGGTTCTATGCAACTAAATTAAATGCATGAAACTAATAAAACTTGAAAGCTTACCTTGTCTCCAGCGATCACCAAAAATAAATCTACAATGATGAATGCTCCTAAAAATTAAGTTTCTAATCTTGTCATGTAATTTTTATTAGGTTTATGTGGATGAATTTTAGGTTAATTAAAAAAAATAATAATTAATACTAAAAAATAGTTAAGGCTAGGGTTAGGATTGATCTCACCAACTTGGTAGCTTTCTATTTCTTTTTTTTTAAAATTTTTGATTTTTTTTGCAAAAAAATAAAAAAAGTTAGCAAGCAATAGTCATAAGAAAATCAAAAAAATCAAACATTAAAATTGATGCCTTCTCCGGCAACGATGACAAAAATTAATAGGGTCAAGATGTTGTCGTTAGGACACTGTGATTATCAATCAAATTCTAACTTCAATAAAAATTAAAAATACATAAAAAGTAGTGAGTCGGGTCGAATCCACAGAGAAGGTAGGATTTTGATTTAAAATCTTTGATTTTACAAAAATAAAATAAAATTTTAGAGAAAGTAATTTAAGTCAAAAAATAAAAATTAAAAGTGTGAAAAATAAATCGGGTACTAAGATCTACTAACTAGATCCTAGCATCTACTTGCAATAAAAATAAATAATAAGAATTTAAAAAGTATAAAATAAATTAAATACTAAGATCTACTAACTAGATTCTAGCATCTACTTATGAAAAATAAAAGACAGGAATTTAAAGTATAAGAAAATAAATTTTATATTAATTAAAATTAAAATTTAAGTATAAAAAATTTAAAAAAATAATAAAATAAAATAAAAATAAAACTGTAACAAGGATCTGAAGTTGATCAGCTCAACTTCATCGAGAAGATGGTTGATGATCTCTCCATTTTCCATCGTACTCCATAGAGCGAACTGACTTCTCTCCTTCTTTTTTTGAGGTCTCTAAAGCTATTTTATTTTTTTTTTATTTTTTTCTATACTTTTTACTCAATTTTTTTGCTCACAAAGCTTATTCTCAGATCCTCTATTTATAAATAAATTTTTCATAATTTTTTGATAGGAAAAGGAGTCCTAAAACCTTTAGAAATCATATTAATCTCCTTAGGAATATTCTTGACCGTTGGATGGAGCTTGAACTGCCCAAATCTGATCAAAATCAACCATTTTAATTTTTATCAAAGTTGGATCGAACCATAGCCATTCGATCATCTTGAGATTGGCTCTGGACCGTCGGATCACATAGTTTAACTCCTTATCAAAATCGAAAGCGATAACAGTCATTGGATCATGTGATGGATTGCTTCTGGACCGTCGGATCGTGCAAAATTTCTCTTATAAATCGATAACGAACAGCAGCAGTTGGATCAATCTTCAGATTAAATCTTAGCAGTTAGATCGCGCAAATTAGCTTTTGCTGCCCGTAGACCGTGCCTGTGGACTGCATAGCATTTTCGATGGATCGTGCCCTGGCTCTATGGATCGAGCGACCGGTCCACCATACACCGAAGGCTATTTTTCTTATTTTTTTAGGATATTTTAACTCCATTTTTGCTCTGATTTTCATCTGAAAAATTGAAAAAAAATATGTATTAAATTTTTCAAAAAAATTTTTCATTTTGATGCTTAAATTGCTCAATTAAATTAACATCTATTATTTTATAAATATATCTAATTTCATATTTTTTTTCAAAATCACTTATTTTTTAATAAAATTTAATAAATTCATGAAATTAGGGTTTTTAAGAAGATGTTAGTAGCATAAATTATCAAAAATATTTTCAATAAATATAAAAATATACCACTTATCACACTCTCCAACTTGAACTTTGCTCGTCCTCGAGTAAAGAAAAAATTTAGAATCAAGTACCCTTTAACTTAAAATCTCAAATTTTATCAAATAATTTTCAAAAAGATCACTGATGTTCAGTAGAGTGTAAATGAGGTATGTCATTGGGGTATGCTGTCATTAGGACACCATGATTATCAATTAAATTTTGCCTTCAATAAAAATTTAAAATACATAAAAAGTAGTGAGTTGGATCGAATCCATAGAGAAGGTAGGATTTTGATTTGAACTCTTTGATTTTGCAAAAAGAAAATAAAATTTTGAAGAAAGTAATTTAAGTCAGAAAATAAAAATTAAATGTGTGAAAAATAAATCGGATACTAAGATCTACTAATTAGATCCTAGCATCTACTTGTAATAAAATAAATAATAAGAATTTAAAAAGTATAAAATAAATCAGATACTAAGATCTACTAACTAGATCCTAGCATCTACTTGCAAAAATAAAAGATAAAAATTTAAAGTATAAGAAAATAAATTTTATATTAATTAAAATTAAAATTTAAGTATAAAAAATTTAGAAAGAATAATAAAATAAAATAAAACTGCAACAAGGATCTGAAGTTGATCAGCTCAGCCTCGTCGGAAAGATGGTTGATGATCTCTCCATCTTCCGTCGTACTCCATAGAGCGAATCGACTTTTCTCCTTCTTTTTTTTGGGTCCCTAAAGTTATTTAATTTTTTTTTCTATTTTTTTCTATACTTTTTACTCAATTTTTCTACTCACAAAGCTTATTCCCGAGCCTCCTATTTATAGATAAATTTTTCATAATTTTTTGATAGAAAAAGGAGTCCTAAAATTTTTAAAAATTATATTAATCCCTTTAGAAATATTTTTGACCGTCGGATGGAGCTTGAACTGCCCAGATTTGATCAAAATCAATCATTTTAATCCTTATCAAAGTCGAATCGAACCACAGCCGTCTAATCGCATGATGGATCACTTTTGAGCTATCGGATCACGCAAAATCCCTTCTCTCGCTGTGAGGCATGCCTGTGGACTGCATGAAGTTTTCTATGGACCATGCCCTGGCTCTGTGGACCGACCGGCCTGTCCACCGTACACCAAAGGTAATATTTTTTATTTTTAAGATATTTTGGCTCGATTTTTGCTCTGATTTTTTGCCAAAAAAATAAAAAAAAATATGCATTAAATTTTTTTAAAATTTCTTATCATTTTGGTGCTTAAATTGCTTAATTATATTAATATCTATTTTTCATAAATATGCTCTAATTTTATTTTTTTTAAATTATTTATTTTTGTAAGAAAATTTAATTTATCCATAAAATTAGGTTTTTAAGAAGATGTTAGCACCATAAATTATCAAAAATATCTTCAATAAATACAAAAGTATACCACTTATCACACCCCCCAGCTTGAACTTTGTTCGTCCTCGAGTAAAGAAAAAATTTAGAATCAAGTACCGTTTAACTTAAATTTCATCAAACAATTTTCAAAAGGATCACTGATGTTCAGTAGAGTGTAAATGAGGTATGTCATTGGGGTATTAATACTAGTCAATATGAGAGTTAAGCTAAGAACACTAAATCTTTTCTGAATTTTTTCAAATTATCACTACCTTTATCTCTAAATCATTCACCTTCACATGGATAAGTATATTGTTACTTCCGTCTTTCATTTATTGATTGATTTTTTTTTTAATGTTGAACTACTATTGAGTGTCTTGATCTTTTAAGCTTTCTGTTTGACCCATGTAGTGAGTTTTCAGATAATGACTCTCGAACCAGACGGCTTTAGGGCACTAGGTATAAAATACCCCTCGAATCTACTTGCTCGAATCAAATAAGCTATGAGTTAAAATTAGCTTTACAATAAAGATTCTTTATCCTTCATATATTTTTTTGATGCGAAACTCAATGCTTACTTAGGCAAAGAGGCCCGGTTACTTAGCATGAAGTACTTGAAAACTTTTTTTAAAAAAATATATGAAGAAATGTATAGTTACTTTACACAAGCCCATAAGAAGTAAACTCTTCTTTGATGCTGATAGAAAAATTTAAAAATACTCCAAAAAAAATATTTAAATTCTAAACTTAACTATTTATTGAGTTTTTCTTAATACTTGATTCCTCAATATCTCACAAACTTTCTGATTTGTACATTAATTTTTTTTTAAAAATACTTGGTTTAACTTGATTCTTAAATATAATTAAATACTTAAATACTAAATACTAACTTACTTGAGGACTTTAGAAATTTAAAAATTTTTATTATCCTCCCTCCCAACTTAATCAACATTATCCTCAATGGAGTAGAAAATATGAACGGTGCATGTAAAGAGAAAGAAAAGGAGAGATATTACCTGATTCATAAGTCTTTTCAAAATTGATTCCCCCTCCAACTTAGCCAAAATTATTTTCAGATCCCTACAAAAGATACAAAGCAAGACTCGATTATCCTAAACAAAATGCAAAAGATAGCAAAAAGCAAAAGCAAAAGCAAAAATTGAAAACTTGAAAACTGGGTTATCTCCCAGGAAGCGCTAAGTTTACCGTCTTCAGCCAGACCATGCTAATTCTCTCACCTATCCCGTATCAAATATTGGATTGACAAACTTCAATGGTTTTGAATTGCCAATCTCAGGAAGATGGTCTATAATAAATTTTAATATTTTATTACCAATCTTCAGAAAGTAGTTCACATCTCTGTTCTTAATTTTAGAAAGATAGTTCACAAATCTATTCACAGACTTTTATTTGTTGAAAATTTTCTCCAATTTGTTCTTCTAAAATGCTCATGAATTAAGTTTTTAGGTTAGGAGTTGAGTTTGAAGTAATGAGTGCTAGAAGGGTTTCTTTTGCTTGAAAACATGTGTTCTCAAGTGTGACCAAAGATAATTTTAATTCAGAAGGAGATGGTAATTCTAAAGTGAAAGAACTGTTTTCTAAGGCTGAAGAAAATGAGACTCTTGATGGATATATCTTAGGTAACTCATCCGCTATCTTCTCATTATCACTTAGATCAATATCAGTACTGGGCTCAGGTTCTTCTATTGGGCTAGTCACAGTACTAATCTCCTCTTCTAAATTTTTTTTTGGCTAGCATCAGTACTAGCCTCACTCACCTGGACTTGATATGGGTCCTTAAGAATCCTATCACTTTTAAGTTCAGTAATTGCTTTGGCATTTTCAAATTGGAAATTCTTAGGTGGGACATTGGATTGATGACTAGATCCAGGTGATTGGTGGATGGGTGGGTTATTTTCAAAATTCGATATTGGTTCGTTTGGCAATTGACCTAGTTCTCTCCTCATAGTAGATTCAGTTAATTTATCTATTTGTGCTTCTAGCCTAGCGAGAGATTGCTGTTGGGTCATGATCATTTGTTGAAGTTGGCTAAATCTATCATCGGCTAGATTGGTCTATTGAGGAGGCAGATATGATGGCTGATTGTAATAGGATGGCTGAGTAGGCTGAGTAGGCTAACGACTATTATAAGTATAATTTTGGTATTGGGGCATATTCTGAAAGTTCTATACAGAAAAAATTTGGGTCTGAGCCTGAGTCTGTTGGGGTCTCCAAGAAAAATTAGGATGGTTCCTCCAGCCTAAATTATATGTGTTAGAGAATGGATCATTGATAGGTTTGGAGTAACCTTGGGCAGCTTGAACTTGTTCTTGAATGAAAGGTGGAAACTGTGCAGCCGTTGGACATTCGCTCACATGATGGGCCGGGCTAGCACAGATAGAACAAATCTCCTGATAATTAGGTGGTGGTGTGTATTGTGCAGGAGATTGTTGACCTAACGCTAGGAACTGATCAAATTTTTAGGCAAGAAGGTCGACTTTATCTAATCTTTGGGCTATTAGGTTCAAATCGGCCTTAGGACTAGAGTTTGTTTGCTTGATTTCAAAAATTTTTGCCCGCTTTTGGTGAGGGATTGATCTTTCATAGGAGGACTGATTGATTGAATTTTCACTCAAAGTTTTAAATAAAGTGTAGGCTTCATCCTCATTTTTACTCATGAATGCACCCCCACAAGAAGCATCTACCATCTGTCTGTATTGATCACCTAAACCCTCATAAAAAGCTTGAACAATTTGTCATTCAGATAGACCATGGTGTGGGTATTTTTTAAGAAGTTTCTTAAGTCTCTCCCATGATTCATGAATTTGTTCTTCTTGAAGCTGAGCAAATCTAGTGATGGCTCACCTCATGGTGTTGGTTCGACCTATGGTATAAAATTTCTTAAGAAACTCGTGCTGCATTTTAGCCCAAGTTTGGATTGGTCTCCCTATTGTGCCAAGCCAGTACTTGATTTTGTCTTTAAGTGAGAAGGGGAATAAGGTCAATCTAAGTGCATCATTAGTAAAATTTTAAATTTTTACCATGGAATAAATTTTTAAGAACTCATCCAGATGCTTGTAAGGATCTTCATTAGTATTCCTATAGAAAGACGGAAGCATCTGGATTGTGGTCGACTTGATCTCATAGTGGCTTGCAGGGATATCAGATAAGTGGATACAAGTCGATGGGTTATAGGTGGAAGGAATAAAATATTCCTTCATCTGCCTAGGTGGTTCTCTAGGATCTCCAGCCATCTGATTTTCAGGTTTAATATGAATCAACTGTTCAATCTCAGAATTGGGTTCAACTAGGTTAGGATAGAGAGATCTTCTACCTTGCATATACCAGTGCAAACCCTAATGTATGATTCAAGTTTTGTTTTTGTTTAATTTTTTTTAAGAGAAAAAAGAGAGAGAAGAAAGAAAGAGCCCTAGACCTAGATACATAAAGTGGGAAGAATTAGTTGTGGTTTAGTGTTAATTACAATCAATTAGCAAATAATTAAACTTAGACACCTATGGGTTTCTTAGACCTAATAGTTCGATGTAGAGTGGCTTAGTCTAGATACAAATTGGATTTGTTCTCACTTCCTTCAACTAGCCAGGTAAGAGGTGGGATCGTGGGGATCCTCCCGTTGCTTGCCTTAGACACCAATTGAATTGGCCAGGTAAGCTAACGGAACTAATTAAATAACCACAAATCTACTTAGGCTGAGCCTTTATAACCTCTAGTCTTAGACACCAATTTCTAGAGTGAGTCCGGACTTACTTTGCACTTGACTTGACCACAATACTCAAAACTGAACTCGATTAATACTAGGGGCCAATGTCTACTTGATTTTAGTTAGGCTAGGGTTAATGTGGGATGCTGGTTGGTTGTTTTTGGGCCAAGAGAGGGTGATGAAATCTCCGTCTTATCTTGTTATGGGTGTTGCCCTTGAATTGATTTCAGATGAATATGCACAATCAATTTCAAATAAGGGGTTCTATGCAACTAAATTAGATGCATGAAACTAATAAAACTTGAAAGCTTACCTTATCTCCAGCGATCACCAAAAATAAATCTATAATGATGAATACTCCTAAAAATTAAATTTCTACTCTTGTCATGCAATTTTTATTAGGTTTATGTGGATGAATTTTAGGTTAATTAAAAAAATAGTAATTAATACTAAAAAAAATAGTTAAGGCTAGGATTAAGATTGATCTCACCAACTTGGAAGCTTTCTATTTCCCTTTTTTTTTTGAATTTTTGAATTTTTTTTGCAAAAAGGTAAAAAAAGTTAGTAAACAATAGTCACAAGAAAACCAAAGAAATCAAACATTAAAATTGATGCCTTTCCCGATAACGGTGCCAAAAATTGATAGGGTCAAGATGTTGTTGTTAGGACACTGTGATTATCAATCAAATTTCGACTTCAATAAAAATTAAAAATATATAGAAAGTAGTGAGTCGGGTCGAATCTATAGAGAAGACAGAATTTTGATTTGAAATCTTTGATTTTGCAAAAAAAAATTAGAGAAAATAATTTAAGTCGAAAAATAAAAATTAAAAGTATAAAAAATAAATCGGATACTAAGATCTACTAACTAGATCTTAGCATCTACTTGCAATAAAAATAAATAATAAAAATTAAAAAATATAAAATAAATCAGTACTAAGATCTACTAACTAGATCCTAGCATCTACTTGTGAAAAATAAAAGACAAAAATTTAAAGTGCAAGAAAATAAATTTTACATTAATTGAAATTGAAATTCAAGTGCAAAAAATTTAAAAAAAATAATAAAATAAAATAAAAATAAAACTATAACAAGGATCTAAAGTTGATCAGCTCAGCCTCGTCGAAAAGATGGTTGATGACCCTCCGTCTTCCGTCGTACTCCGTAGAGCGAACTGGCTTCTCTCCTTTTTCTTAGGTCTCTAAAGCTATTTAATTTTTTTTTTATTTTTTTTATACTTTCTACTCAATTTTTTTGCTCATAAAGCTTATTCCTGGACCTCCTATTTATAGATGAATTTTTCATAATTTTTTGATAGAAAAGGATTCCTAAAATCCTTAGAAATCATATTAATCCCCTTAGAAATATTCCTAGCCATCGGATGGAGCTTGAACTGCCCAGATCTGATCAAAATCAACCATTTTAATTCTTATCAAAGTTGGATCAAACCATAGTCATCCGATCGTGCCTGAGATTGGTTCTGGACCGTCAGATCACATAGTTTAACTCATCAAAGTCGGAAGCGATAACAGCCGTTGGATCACGTGATGGATCGCTTCTGGACCGTCGGATCGCGCAAAACCCCTCTTATAAACCAACAATGAACAGCAGCCATTGGATCAATCTTCAGATTAAATCTCAGCGGTTGGATCATGCAAATTAGCTTTCGCTGCCGATAGACCATGCTTGTGGACCGCGTAGCATTTTCGATGGACCGCCCCCTAGCTCTGTGGACCGAGCGACCGGTCCATCGTACACCGAAGGCTATTTTTTTTATTTTTTTAAGATATTTTAACTCTATTTTTGCTCTAATTTTTATCTAAAAAATTGAAAAAAATATGCATTAAATTTTTCAAAAACTTTTCAACATTTTGGTGCTTAAATTGCTCAATTAAATTAACATCTATTTTTTTATAAATATATCTAATTTCATATTTTTTTTTCAAAATCACTTATTTTTTAAGAAAATTTAATAAATTTATGAAATTAGGATTTTTAAGAAGATGTTAGCACCATAAATTATCAAAAATACTTTAATAAATATAAAAATATATCACTTATCACACTCTCCAACTTGAACTTTGCTCATCCTCGAGTAAAGAAATAATTTAGAATCAAGTACCGTTTAACTTAAAATCTCAAATTTTACCAAATAATTTTCAAAAGGATAACTGATGTTTAGTAGAGTGTAAATGAGGTATGTCATTGGGGTATGCTGTCGTTAGGACACCGTAATTATCAATCAAATTTTGACTTCAATAAAAATTAAAAACACATAGAAAGTAGTGAGTTGGGTCGAATCCACAGAGAAGGTAAGATTTTGATTTGAAATCTTTAATTTTATAAAAAAAAAAAATTTAAAAAAAATAATTTAAGTTGAAAAATAAAAATTAAAAGTGTGAAAAATAAATCGGGTACTAAGATCTACTAACTAGATCCTAGCATCTACTTGTAATAAAAATAAATAATAAGAATTTAAAAAATATAAAATAAATCAGGTACTAAGATCTACTAACTAGATCCTAGCATCTACTTGCAAAAAATAAAATATTAGAATTTAAAGTGCAAGAAAATAAATTTTACATTAATTGAAATTAAAATTCAAGTACAAAAAATTTAAAAAAAATAATAAAATAAAATAAAACTATGACAAGGATCTGAAGTTGATCAGCTCAGCCTCATCGGAAAGATGGTTGATGACCTCTCCATCTTCCATCGTACTACGTAGAGCGATCTGACTTTTCTCCTTCTTTTTCTTGGATCCCTAAAGCCATTTAATTTTTTTTTTCTATTTTTTTCTATACTTTCTACTCAATTTTTCTACTCACAAAGCTTATTCCCGGACCCCTTATTTATAAATAAATTTTTCATAATTTTTTGGTAGGAAAAGGAGTCCTAAAACTCTTAGAAATCATATTAATCCTCTTAGGAATATTCCTGACCTTCGGATGGAGCTTGAACCATCTAGATCTGATCAAAATCAACCGTTTTAATCCTAATCAAAGTCGGATCGAACCACAGCCATCTGATCGCGTGATGGATCACTTCTGGGCTGTCAGATCATGCAAAAACCCTTCTATTGCTGTGAGCTGCACCTGTGGACCGCGTGAAGTTTCCTGTGGATTGCACGCTGGCTCTGTGGACCGGTCGGCCGGTCCACCGTGCACCGAAGGTAATATTTTTTATTTTTTAGGATATTTTGGCTCGATTTTTGCTCTTATTTTTTATCTGAAAAATAAAAAAAAATATACATTAAATTTTTCAAAATTTTTTTTATCATTTTAGTGCTTAAATTGCTCAATTAAATTAACATCTATTTTTCATAAATATGCTCTAATTTTATTTTTTTAAAATTATTTATTTTTATAAAAAAAATTAATTTATTCATAAAATTAGATTTTTAAGAAGATGTTAGCACCATAAATTATTAAAAATACCTTCAATAAATATAAAAATATACCACTTATCAACATTCTTTCTCTCTTTAAAAAAATTTATCCTCGAAACTTGATGTACTTTTATTCTCAAACAAATGAGGATACTTAGTCTTTATATCATCTTCAGTCTTGTAAGTAGCTGTTGCCCAGCTATGCAACCCAAGAGGGGGGATGAATTGGGTTTTCAAAAATTTAAACTTAACTTACAACTTATGAAGAATATTTAACAATAGCAAGATAAGTGAGGAGAATGTAATTGATGCAAGGGTAATGGTTAGATGCAAGAATACAAAAGAATAAAGAAATTTAAAAAGAGAGCAATTAAGCACAACACAAACAAGAAGATTTATAATGGTTCGGTGCCAACCTTGCACCTACATCCACTCTCCAAGCTCCTACTTAGGAATTTCAATCCACTAAATTGTATTCAACCTGAATACACTCGTCGGAACCTCCGACTCTACCTATTCCAAGCTAGAACACTTGTTTCCTGGATACAAGCCAATCCACTACAATCTGATTCAAGGTTCGGATCAACCTTCCAATATTTTGGAACCCTTTCAAAATAAAAAATAATGACTCAAAAAGAGTATTACAGTTAATAGCACAGAAATATAAATGAAGCTCCTTTAATGAGCAATAAGGTATTAAATACACTTTACATAATTTGAAGGAAGCTCTTTTTGATTTCCTCAAGGTAGTTGGAGACTTGAATTAGCACTTGAGGAGTTGGTGAACTTGAATTAAAAGCTTCTTGAACGCTTTAAGTGGGCTCTTGCTTAGGGTTGAACAGAGTGCTTGAAGAACCTTTTTCAAATTCCTCTATTTCTTTGATTCCCTCCTTTAAGTCCTTTATATAACTTCAAATAATGGTGGAGAGTAATCTGGACTAAGATAGAGCCATTAGAGCACATTAAATGAGCATTAAATATAATTGAAATGGGTTAAAAACTAGCCGTTGCGGAACTTTTCCGTCACAGGGGTCAACTCATAGGGTTGACTCATGCTCATGGGTCGACTCATGGGTCGATCTCTGTGGAACAGAACAGAAAATAACTATTCTGTAATTTTGGCCTGCGAAGCAGCAGAGGTCGACTCATAGGATCGACTCATGCTAAGGGGTCGACCTATGGGGTAGACTCACAGAGAGTGCCCGCCAAAATTTCAGCGTGTCGTTCAGCTCTTTAAGCCATGAGTTGACTTATGGGGTCGACTCAAAAATAGAAACCTAATTTTCTTACAAAATACACTTTCAAAAATGTTGAAATTTCCTCCAATAGATTGCACGTCTTCAGTTCTTGCTCTTGAGGCTTCTGAATCAGGTCTTGACAAAATTATGATTTTGCTCCTGAAATACAATAAATCTTTTTTCAAGCCAAAATCATTAGTAATCCCCTCAAATGCTTTGTAATCATCAAAATCAATTCAAGGAGCAACAATCTCCCCCTTTTTGATGATGACAAAATATTTGAGCAAAAGCATATAGAAAGCATTGAACATTAATTTCAAATTTATGAAGATGCTTCACTTAGATATTATTGCCAAGTATTGGAATGAAATGCATCATAATCAGTTTAAAGAGAAATTTGAAATTTGCTTATAAATGCATTTGCTTGAAAAGAAAAGAAAAAAAGAAAGGCATGTGACACATGTACCCATTTGCTTAACAATTTACTTAATGTTCAATCTTAACAATTTACTTAATGTTCAATCTTAACAATTTACTTAATGTTCAATCTTTATTGCTCTTATTGCTCTATCTCAATCTCGATTCTCTACTCCTCCTTTTTGACAGCATCAATTGAGATTCTGTACTCCCCCCCCCCTTTTTTTTTGAATATATTTTCTCTATTTCTTCCTTTTGATGGGATCAATTTTACTTCTTTAGCTTCCTTCTTTGATTGCTTGTTTCTTTATTGCTTATTGTTTTACTCCCCTTCAATATAGCACTTGTAAAAGATATATCAATTTGCTCATTGAAAAGATATTGCTATTCAAGTATTTCATAATTTAAAAGTTACTCCATTTGATCAGAGATATTCATTGAAAGTCAAAGTATATATATATATATATATATATATTTTTTTTTTTTTTTTTTTTTTTTTTTTTTTTTATATATATATATATATATATATATATATATATATATCCAAAAGATGATTGAATACATAGATGTTTCAATACATAAATATTAACTTAGAGTACAAAAGTCATAGATAGAAACTATCCAAGAGTCAATCAGTCAACATTGCATTACATGGCCCACAAGATAGATCCTAGACAAAAACTAAAGAAAGGACAGACTACACTAGACCTAATAGATATCATGGCTGGATAGATCGGAGTCTGATGAATCAGAGATGGAGTGAGGAGATGAAGGATCATGTCCACGAGCTCAACCTCGATCGCGTCTGCCTCTGTCACGGGTAGAGGTGCCAGCACGAGTGGTGGGGTGAGAAGATCCTGAAGGCTGAGAAGCAAAGGACTGAGCTACAAGAGAGAGTCTGATGGTGTCCAGAAGGTTCAAAGCTCTCAAAACAGAATGTAGCAGTGCAGTGAACTGAGTGGAAGCATGCTCACTAGAGCCCCTGATCTCTCTCCTCAGAAAGTCAAAACCACTCTCTAAGACTCCTCGCAGTCTGGCTGCCTCTGCAGATAGGTCTGAGATCTCAGTGATGTCCTCATGTGGCTGTGGATGAGATAGAGCTAACACTTACCTTTGTAAGTCAAATACTCTGTCAGTCAGTCTCACTAAACCCTCAAGCTGCTCAATGCGTACTAACTAATCAGAAATCATCTAAAACACAGTGGAGATGTGGGGGATCAGTGTCTGATCAGATACATCGTGAGATGTCGATCTGTCGATCCCTGAGCAAAAATTGAAGTATCCATCTGACGAGATAGTATGGAGGCTACACGCTGAGATATCATCTCTATCTGATCATCAGCCAATCTGATCTCTGAAGGATGTGCTCTGCTGTCCGGCTGCTGAACTGAAGTATGCCTCCTCACGAACTCTGACGGGCCAACCTCATGGTCAGAAACAAACTGAATATCTGGAGATACAACCCTGTGATCATGGAGAGGTGATGATGGTCCTTCCTCCTCTGCTCTGTCCTCAGCTCTCTCTTCCACACCTTTTGTCCAACCACCATCAGTCTTGAAAAATCCCATGCGGTGCAGAGTATGACGGTTGATAGTGTCAGAGTAAGATAGCCTAGCTACTGCCCCTCAAGCTAAAAAAAAAAAAAAAAAAAAAATGCCTACTACTCCTCCCCCTCGTGTAATAACATGATACATAATGCAGATGTCCCGACCAGAGAGGAGATCATGTCTACCACTTCTAGGGAAAAATAACTTAGTTACCATTTGGTGTAGCAGTCTCATCTCAATGGAAAGAATCTTAGCCTCTAATTTGTTTAGGCTTCCAGTGAAGGTTCTTCCTAGAATAACATTTATTCCCTCCTCCTTAACTGGGAGTTCCATGTTTGTGTATCCCTTACAGGGTAAATGAAGAATTTTCCCCAAGAGCATAGGATCTAGGCTAATTTCTATACCCTTTACTGTGGATTTTACTATTTCATTGCTGTATCCCAAATTCAGATAAAATTCTCTAACAACACCATATAGGTATTTTCTTTTAGGGAGCAGTAGAATTCTCAATCTTGATCCTTAATTTTAGATCCAATAGAGAACCCTTTCTTTTCAAAAAATCTGAAATCAATATTTTTATCGGGCTCTATCTTCCTATCGAAAAGGGGTACCTTACTGGGGCTTATTGGAGATCGAGTTATAGCTGGAGTAGATGCAGGAGCAGGGTTTGAAGCAGAAGTGGTCTCGGTTGCTTGTCTCTTCTGGTGCACACTTTCTTCCAACCCGCGAACTGATTTTCTCCTCTGTGGAAGCTTTATTTTCGGAGCCATTTGCACAAGCAGAGCTAGCAAGGAACTTAGGAGAGCAAATATGGGGAGAGATAAAAGGTTTTTAGGGGAAGGATAAGGATTTTGGAGAAGAGGAGTGCCGATTTGAAGAAGACGGGTAGAGTCTAGGGCAAGCTCGACTCGCTCTAAATGAAGAAGGAGAAAAGGAAGGAGTTTGGTTCTAAGAGGATGATTTAGAGGGTGAGAGATGGTGGGAGAAGAGTTTTGGAGAAAAACTTGAGTTTGAGGAAGAAGAGAGGGAGTCTTTTGGCTTGGTGGAAGGAAGAAGACGAAGAGTTGGGTCGGCTCAAGGGAGGTTTTCCAACAAAAAGAAAGCGCCTGAAGGATTTAGTCAATATTACAAGTTTATCCTAAGGTCGACCCTGGGAGTCGACTCATGGCACAGAGAAATTCAGAAAAATGATGAAATAATTTTAAAAAAATTTGAAATATTAGGAGAAGGATGTTTTTCCAAAAATTGATCATGAGAATATTTATTTCGGGCTTTTGAGCTCAAAAGAAAAGATGAGAATTAAGCTAAAAAAATTTTTGGCATTGATACCTTGGAATCAGAGAGACACCTAAGCAGATGGATCAAGGATTCCTAGTTCTCTCCTAATTTCACAAAATCTATCTTCACTTAAGGTCTTGGTAAAGATGTCAGCTAATTATTTTTTAGTACAAACATAGTCAAGAATTATGTCTTTATTTTGGACATGTTTTCTTATGAAATGATGCCTGATTTCAATATGTTTTGACCTAGAATGTTGAATTGAATTTTTAGTGAGATTTATAGCACTAGTATTATCACATCTTATGGGAGTTTCATTAAGTTTGATACCAAAGTCTTCGAGTTGTTACTTAATCCACAAGATTTGAGCACAACAACTTTCAGCTGCAATGTATTCAGCCTCGGCTGTAGACAGTACTACCGAATTTTATTTCTTGCTAAACCAAGAGATTAGGTTAACTTCAAGAAATTGACAAGTTCCACTAGTACTTTTTCTATCTAATTTACATCCAGCAAAATCGACATCTAAATATCCTATTAAGTCAATTAATGAGTTCTTAGAATATCATAATCCTAGAGTTTGTGTACCATTTAAATATCTAAAGATTCTTTTAACTGCATTCAAGTGTGATTCTTTTAGATTTGATTGAAAACGAGCACATAGGTAAACACTAAACATAATATCAGGTCTACTAGCAGTCAAATATAATAGAGAACCAATCATGCCTCTATAAAATTTTAAGTCTACTCTTTTACCTTCTTCGTCCTTGTCAAGCTTACATGATGGGCTCATGGGTGTGCCAATTGCTTTGGAGTTTTTCATTCTAAATCTTTTGAGTAATTCTCTTGTGTACTTGGTTTGGATGATGAAGATTTCTTCTTTCGTTTGTTTGATTTGGAGTCCGAGGAAGAATGTGAGTTCTCCCATCATGCTCATCTCGAACTCCCCCTGCATGAGCTTTGCAAAATCTTGACAAAGAGTTTCATTAATAGACCCAAAAATAATGTCATCAACATATAAACTAATATATCATCTTGATTTCTTTTAATGAAAAGAGTTGTGTCTACATTTTCTCGTGAAAAATTATTATTAAGTAAAAATTTGCTTAGCCTTTCATACCAAGCCCTGGGTGCTTGTTTCAAACCATATAGAGCTTTATTTAATTTAAAAACATGATTAGGAAAAGCATGATTTTCAAAATCTAGAGGTTGTTCTACATAGACTTCTTCAGTAATATATCTATTTAAAAAAGTACTTTTGACATCTATTTGGAATAATTTAAATTTCATAAAGCAAGCATATGCAAGTAGAAGTCTGATTGCCTCTAATCTAGCAACAGGTGTAAAAGTCTCATCAAAATCAATTCCTTCTTCTTGATTATAACCTTTTGCAACTAATCTTGCTTTGTTTCTTATTACATTTCCATGTTCATCCAATTTATTCTTATATACCCATTTTGTGCCAATTATTGAATAATTTTTAGGTCTTGATACTAAAGTCCATACATTATTTCTTTCAAATTGATTAAGTTCTTCTTGCATTGCATTAATCCAATTATAATCTTTTTCAGCTTCGTCTATAGTTTTAGGTTCAAGATAAGAGATAAAAGCAAAATGATTCAATGCATCTTTAAGTAAGGAACGAGTTCTTACACCATGTGTAGGATCACCAATGATTAGTTTCTTGAGGTGATTGTGATCATACCTCCATTTTTTGGGTAAATTATTTATACCTTGAGGTTGTTCTTGTCGTTCTTCACCTTCTTCATTTTGTTTGTCTTCAAGTTTTTCATCATCTTGAATTGTTGAATCTTTTAGATTGATCTCCTTTATTTCTTCTATAAGAGGATCTGCATCATCAAAGCTTTCATTCTTCCTTGAAGGAAGATCGTTAGTTTCATCAAAGACAACATGTATTGACTCCTCTACTACTAAGGTTCTTTTATTGAAAACTCTAAAGGCTTTGCTAGAAGAGGAGTAACTAAGAAAAATTGCTTCATCGGATTTTGCATCAAATTTTTTTAGTCTTTCTTTACCATTGTTTAACACAAAATATCGACAACCAAAAATATGAAAATATGCAATGTTTGGTTTTCTTCCTTTCCAAAGCTCATAGGGAGTTTTCTTTAAAATTTATCTAATTAAAGCACGATTCAATATGTAACATGCAATGTTAATAGCTTTCGTCCAAAAGTATCTTGGAAGGTTGCTTTTACATAGCATGGTACGGGCCATTTTTTCAAGGTTCTATTTTTTCTTTCTACTACTCCATTTTGTTGGGGTGTCCTAGGTGCCGAAAAGTTGTGGCCTATTCCTTTTTCATCACAAAATTTTTCAAAATCTTAATTTTCAAATTCGGTTCCATGATCACTTCGAATATTTTGAATTGAAAAATCTTTCTCATTTGTGACTTTTCGATAAAATTTAGAGAAAACTTGAAAAGTTTCATCCTTGTGTGCCAAAAAGAAAACTCATGTAAAATGAGAGAAGTCATCAATAATTACAAAATTATATTATTTTCCTCCTAGACTAGTAGTTCTAGTAGGTCCAAATAAATCCATATGCAATAATTCTAATGGCCTAGTAGTTGAAACAATATTTTTAGATTTGAATGAAACTCTTGTTTGTTTACCTAGTTGGCATGCATCACAGATTCTATCCTTTTCAAAATTCAATTTAGGTAAACCAATAACTAATTCTTTCTTAATGAGTTTTGAAAGTGAATGCATGCTAATATGTGCAAGCCTACGATGCCAAAGCCAACTAGTCTCATTAATTTTGGCATTCAAGGATACTAGGCATTGCATGTTTATTTTGGATAGATCATTCAAATCTACCATATAAACATTGCCATGTCTATGCCCAACAAATTTAATGCCTTCATTAACAGGACTAGTTACAATGCAAACAGAAGATTCAAAAATAACTTTGTATCCTTTATCACAAAATTGACTGATGCTTAATAAATTATGTTTTAAACCATCTACTAATAAAATATTTTCAATATACTTGAAGGAAGTAATACCAATGTTACCTATACCGATGATCTTTCCTTTGCCATTATCTCCAACGGTACCATCCCTCCATTTTTAGCATCAAGTGTGATGAATTGGGATTCATCACCAATTATGTGTCTCGAGCATCCGCTATCAAGATACCATTTTCGGTTTGCTCCTTGAGATGCTAGACACACCTGCAAGCAAAAGTCAAGTTTTTACTTTAGGTACCCAAGTTTTTTTGGATCCTTTTTGGTTAGTCATAATGGTTTCTTTTGGAACCCATATTTTCTTTATATTAGAATTTAAGAATTTGTTAGAGAGACAAGTGTATGACTTGTGACCTATTTTACCATATTTGAAGCAAGTAATGTTTGAGAACTTATTGTTTGAAGAGTTTACATAGATATTTTTTAGAAACTTTTATTTCTTTAAAGGTTGTAACCAAGACCAGCCTTATCATAAACAGCCTTTTGATTTTTAAGAATCATATTAAGTTTATTAGAACTTAAGGTGAAATTTTCAACTATTGGTTTTAGCTTGGCAATTTCATTCTTTAGGTTCAGATTTTCTTGAAGCAGGATAGATTTTTCATTTGAAATCCTCTCATTTTGTTTTAGTAAAGATTGATTTTTTGATTTTAACTCTTTGTTCTTTACCTCTAGCTTCTTTAGTTCATCAATTAAATCATAAAAAGCTTCATGAAGTTCTTCAAAGGTAAAGTCAACAGGAGTATCAGAATTTATCTCATTTTCATGTGCCATAAGGCACAAGTTGGCTTGTTCATTTGAGTCTATTGGAGCATGATCCCGGCTCCTCCCATGGACCTTGGGTGCAGCAGAACCAGCAACGAACAGATCTGGAGACTCCTGGACTCGATCTAAGGCCCTTGACGAAATCAGTCTGGTTGCTATCTTCTTCGTCAGCCTTTCGTTCCAGATGAAGAATGCCTCTAAGATCACCTCTAAAAAATCCAAGATCTGGTACCCCACCAGATCAGGCCTGGACTGAGGTCGTCCAATTCATAGATCTCAAATCGGGGTATTCTAGATAGGGAAGAAGGTAGATGGAGACAGACTTTGCAGATCTGTCCTGCTGCAGCCTTTCCTGTAGATCTGTTGATGGAGATCTCACCCGTGGCTCAAACGACCTCAGATCAACTTCAGATCTTAGAGAGACTTGTACCAACCTCTTCGTAAGAGATTCCAGGTCTTGGACCTGGTGTTTGGGTGGCTGCAAGAGAGGAGGGGAGCAATCTGGTTGGTGGCTGTAAGGGGGAAGGGGCTTGCGCCTCCTCTTCTTTTCTTTTTTTTTAGGACCTGGCGGCAAGAAACCCTAGGGTTTCTTGCTCCTGGGGCATAGAGAATGGCTGGAGAGAGAGGGAGAAGAGAGAGAGAGACTTGGGAGAAAGAGTTCTGTATTTTCTTTGCTTAATCAAACTTATACAAGTACATGTATATATAAACACAGGGTCAAGTGATCCAAACCCAAAACTCCCTTGACCAACTCTATGGGAGATTAGGTTAACCCAAGCCCATGTACACTCATGACTCAACCTAATCTTATCTATCCTGGGTCCAGACCTGGCCATAATGAGTTGGTCCCTTGAGGCCCACATAACCTAAACCTCAAGAACCCAAAAGGCCCACAGCCTTTCAACCTAGGGCCCAACTAGCCCTAGAGCCTCCAGGAAGCCCTCATGAATGATGGACCATGGCCTTAGCCTTGGTCCCCTGGGCCTTGGGCACACCACCTGGATCACAACAATCTCCACCTTGGTGTCCCAAGGACTCAACCAGCTCCACTCTGTCCATCAGCTGTATCAGCTCAACACATCTCTGAAAGCTGTCCTGTGGAAGTACCTTCGTAAGTGCATCAGCTGGGTTCTCCTTGGTGTGTACCTTTACCAGCTCTACCTCACCATCCTCCACAAGCTCCCTGATCTGATGATACCGAATGTCGATGTGCTTTATCCTTGCATGATAGACTGAGTTCTGTGCTAGTAGAAGTGCACTCTGGCTGTCACAGTGCACTCTAATGGCCTCCTGAGTAAGGTCCATCTCCGTCAACAAACCCTTCAACCAAATTGCCTCCTTAGCTGCTTCTATTAGTCCGATGTACTCCACCTCTATAGTGGATAGGGCCGTGATAGGTTGCAGACACGATCTTCAAGAAAAAGGACCTCCATACAGGCTAAAGATGAAGCCTATCGTAGACCTCCGGGTATCCACATCTCCACCGAAGTCTGCATCTACATAACCTCCAATCAGCCCCTGAGCCTCCCTGGACATGTCAAAGTATCCCACTGCACCTCCTCGCTGTCTGTAGCAAATGCCAACTCCAACTGAACCCGTCAGGTATCTGAATATCCACTTCAGAGCTCTCTAGTGCTCCCTGCCAGGCTGCGCCATGAACCTGCTAACCTGACTCACTACATGAGCGATGTCTGTCCTACAACAGACCATCGCATACATCAAGCTCCCAACTCCTAAAGCATAAGGGACCTTCTCCATCTCCTGAGCCTCCACCTCAGTCTGTGGCGCTATGGTCTTCGAGAGTCTGAAGTGACCGACAAGTGGCAGCTCCACCGGCTTTGCTCCCTTCATCCTGAACCTATCTAAGACCTTCTGTATGTAGCCCCCCTGAGATAGATGCAGCACCCTCTGGGCTCGATCTCTGAAAATCTCCATGCCTAGGATCTTCCTTGCAGGGCCCAAATTCTTCATCTCAAACTTCCGAGATAAGGATGCCTTCAGATCCTGCACAACCTTCCTACTCTTGCATGCTATAAGCATGTCATTCACATACAAGAGTAGGAACACCCTAGAACCATCCTCAAGAGACTGAACATAAACACAGGGATCAAACTCACACCTGGAAAGTCCAATGCTGCGCACATAGGAGTCGAACTGCTTGTACCATTACCTCGACGACTGCTTCAGCCCATACAGCGACTTCTGCAACAAACAAATTTTTCCCCCTGATCCTGGATCCCTGAAATCGGGTGGCTGTTCCATGTAAATCCTCTCCTCCAAACGCCCATGGAGGAACACCATCTTGACATCCATCTGCTCCAGCTCTAAATCCTGAGCTGCTACAATGCTCAGCAACACTCTGATGGAAGTATGTCTGACGACGGGAGAGAAGACCTCGCTGAAGTCGATGCCTTCCTTCTAGGAGTATCCCTTGGCCACTAACCTCACCTTGAATCTGATACCTCGCTGCTTTGAAGGCCCTTCCTTGCGACTGTAGACCCATTTGCAGCCAATGGGCCTCTTCCCCTGTGGCAACTGCACCAATCGCCACGTCTGGTTCTTGTGGAGAGACTGCATCTCCTCGGACATCGTCTGGACCACCGATCTCTGTCCTGGCTCTCAATAGCCTCCTAATACGTATATGGGTCTCCATTCACTATCACCAGGGCATATGACAGCATCTCCTCGAAGCCATATCGGTCCGGTTGCCTGATGGTCCTCTTGGGCTTGTGTAGGGTAACACCGATATCAGTCCTCGATCCAGCTCGCTCCTGCTGGACCTCTCCACCTCGATCATCCGTCCAAGTCCTCTCCACCTGTGGAGACACCTTAAGTAGGTTCTCCACCTAAATGTCATGTCCTCTCGTAGTACCTGCAAGAGGCAAAATCAAAGAGGTAAGCTGTCCAGCAGCGCCCTGCTGGACCTCCTCCTGCTCCTGCTGCTCTTCCATGCCTGCTCGCCTCCGTAGGATTGACTCCTCATCAAAAGTCACATCCCGACTAATGATGACCTTCTTTTTCAAGGGATCCCATAGCCTGTATCCCTTGACTCCTCGCGGATAGCTTAGAAACACCGCCTTGCGTGATCTGGCATCTAGCTTGCTCCGCTCACCAGCTCCAATGTGCACATAGGCCGTGCACCCAAATACCCGTAGATGGCCCAGCCCAACTATCCTCCCAGACCACACCTCCTCTGGAAACCTGCCATCCAACCTGGTGTGAGGTGATCGATTGACCAAGTAACTCGCTGAGTCAACTGTGTCAACCCAGAACTCCTTTGGAAGCCCTGCCTGCAGCCTCATGCATCGTGCCTTTTCCAAAAGTGTTCTGTTCATCCTCTCAGCCACCCCATTCTGCTGTGGAGTCTCCTTAACTGAGAAGTGTCTTCTGATCCCACACTCCTCACAGTAGTCCTGGAACTCTCTGCTGGTGTACTCCCCACCATTGTCTGACCTCAAACACTTCACGCTCCTCCCCTGCTCCTTCTCCACCTCAGCTCTCCAGATCTTGAACTTGGTGAAGACCTCAGACTTCTCTCTCATGAAGTAAATCCAGAGTTTTCTTGAGAAATCATCAATCAGGATCATGAAGTATCTGGCCCCATTCCTAGCTAAAACTGGGGCTGATCCCCACACATTCGTGTGTACTAACTCCAGAGGGGCTGCACTGCAGGCTGTACTGATGTTGAACTGAACTCTCCTCTACTTTTTCATCTGGCAAGGCTCACAGATCTCTCCTGTAGCACCATCCTCTAGATCAGAGATGAGTCCTCTCCTGCTCAACTCCTTCAGCCCCCTGTCACCCATGTGGCCTAGACGGTAGTGCCACATCCTGTAAGTCCCCTGCTGGTCCTGTGCTGCAGCTACTGTATCAGACTCTTCGATCACCACAGATCCCTCCATGCGATAGAGGTTATTGTCCAACCTCCTGCCTCTCATCACTACCATAGCTCCATTGGAGATGTTCAGTACTCCGCTTCTAGCCCTACTGCTGAAGCTGTATCCACTGTGCTCCAAGTAGCCTAGTGACACCAGATTCTTTTCCAGCTCCGGGATGTGCTTTACATTTGTCAATGTCCTCACAATCCCATCAAACATCCTCACCCTGACTGTCCCTATCCCAGCCACCTTGCAAGGATGATTGTTGCCTAGAGTCACTGATCCCTCATCTGTCTTGGTGTATGTCGCAAACCAAGATCTGTGTGGTGTGTAGTGATGTGAGCACGCAGAGTCTAGTGTCCACTCCTCTGTGTAATGCCTGTGACCATCTGATACCACAAGTAGATCATCCTCCACCTGCTACCCAGCAACTGCACTCATTGATTCTGAGCCACTTCTTTCTCCCTTCTTGCTCTTCCATAGTGGACATTCTCGCTTGAAGTGCGCGAACTCATTACACTTGAAACATTTCATCTCTTTCTTTTCCTTCCTGGACTTGGACCGCCCCCTGGACTTGCTTCTGCCTCTGCCTCTACCTGTCCTCTCCCCTACTGCCAAACCCTCCTGAGGAGCCTGATCTCTGGTCAGCTTTTCTCTTTGCTCATTAGACCTCAGCACTGAGACCATGTCCTCATATTCCAGAGTCTCCTTGCCGTAGAGCAGTGTAGTCACCAAAGAGTCATATGATCCAGGCAGCGAACACAAAAGTAACAGGGACTTGTCCTCCTCATCCAGCTTCACCCCGATATTCATCAACTCTGTGCACAACTGGTCGAACCTCTGAATGTGGCCAATCACATCAGATCCCTCCTGCATCCGAAGACTGTACAACCTCTTCTTCAGCATCAGCTTGTTGCACATATTCTTCCCCATATACATGGTGTGCAACTTCGATCAAAGGCCCTTTGGGGTCTTTTCTTCCAGCACCGAATACAATGCCACATTCGCCAAACATCCTCTGATCACTAAGCATGCTTTCTTCTCCAACGATGCCCACTGTCTATCTGTCATTCCCTCAGGCTTCTCATCCAAAGCCTGATCCAGATCTGCTTGCACCAGAAGATCCTCCACCCAGATTTTTCACATGAAAAAATTTTTTTTGCCATCAAACTTCTCAAAATCGACCTTCATATTGCTGCCTATGACTGGATCCAAGCCAAACAAGTAATATAAAATCAGGAAGTGTAGAATATACCTTGATGGTACCTTACTAAAAATTTTTAGCACTTGGGATCTTCAACTTCTCGTGCTTGGAACCGCTTCCTCACCACCGTGGCTCTGATACCAACTATTGGAGCACGATCTCGGCTCCTCCCACGGACTTTGGGTGCAGCGGAACCAGTAATGAACAGATCTGGAGACTCCTGGACTCGATCTAAGGCCCTTGACGAAATTAGCCTGGTTGCTGTCTTCTTCGTCAGCCTTTCATTCCAGATGAAGAACGCCTCTAAAATCACCTCTAAAAAATCCAAGATCTGGTACCCAACCAGATCATGCCTGAACTGAGGTCTTTCAATTCATAGATCTTGAATCGGGATATTCTAGATAAGGAAGAAGGTAGATGGAGACAGACCTTACAGATCTGTCCTGCTGCAGCCTTTCCTATAGATCTGTTGATGGAGATCTCACCCGCGCCTCAAACGATCTCAGATCAACTCCAGATCTGAGAGGGACTTGTACCAACCTCTTCGCAAGAGATTCCAGGTCCTAGACCTGGTGTTTGGGTGGCTGCAAGAGAGGAGGGGAGTAATCTGGTTGGCAGCTGCAAGGGGGAAGGGGCTTGCGCCTCCTCTTCTTTTCTTTCCTTTTTAGGACCTGACGGCAAGAAACCCTAAGGTTTCTTGCTCCTGGGGCATGGAGAATGGCTGGAGAGAGAGGGAGAAGAGAGAGAGAGACTTGGGAGAAAGAGTTCTATATTTTTTTGGCTTAATCAAACCTATACAAGTACATGTATATATAAACACAGGGTCAAGTGACCCAAACCCAAAACTCCCTTGACCAACTCTATGGGAGATTAGGTTAACCCAAGTCCATGTACACCCATGACTTGACCTAATCTCACCTATCCTGGGCCCAGACCTGGCCTATAATGAGTTGGTCCCTTGAGGCCCACATAACCTAGACCTCAAGAACCCGAAAGGCCCACAACCTTTCAACCTAGGGCCCAACTAGCCCTAGAGCCTCCATGAAGCCCTCATGAATGATGGACCTTGGCCTCAGTCTTGGTCCCCTGGGCCTTGGGCACACCACCTAGATCACAACAGAGTCTTCTTCTTCGGAGCTTGACTCATCACTTCCACTCCAAGTAGCCATCATGGTCTTCTTTTTGTACTTTTTGAGACCCTTCTTCAGTTGTGGGCATTCAAACTTAAAATGTCTCGATTTCTTGCATTCGTAGCAAATAAGAGATTGATCTTTATCCTTTTCTTTGCTATATTTTCCTTTTGTGGGTGGCCTCTTCCTCATTCCTTGTTTCCTTTTCCTCAAAAATTTCTTAAACCTTCTAGTAATGAGAGCCATTTCTTCATCCTGCTCTTCATTTTTCGTATCATCAGTTTCTTCATCAAGTTGAGCCATGGATTTAAGGGCTATTGTCCTCTTCTTTTTGACTTCTTCTTCTTGATATTGTTTCATGCTCAGCTCATGTGTCATCAGTGATCCTAGAAGCTCTTCCAAGGGTAGGATGTTCAGATCCTTGACTTGTTGGATAGCGATCACGTTGGCTTCTCAAGTTCTTGGTAAAGACTTAAAAATCTTCCTCACGAGGTCACTGTTAGAATAAGACTTATCAAGACTTTTCAGACCATTTATAATATCAGTAAAATGAATAAATATTTCAGTTATAGATTCATCACGCTCCATTTTAAAAAGTTCATATTTATGCACGAGCATGTTAATTTTAGATTCTTTCACTTGATTAGTTCCTTCATGAGTTACTTCTAATCTATCCCATATTTTTTTAGCAGACATGCATGTTGAAATACGATTGAATTCATTAGCATCTAGGGCACAATACAAAATATTTATGGCTTTAGCATTTAGTTGAGCCATTTTCTTATCAACCTCATCCCATTTTTTTTCGGGTTTGGTTGATTCCACACCATCAATAATTTTAGTGGGTGTATGAGGGTCGTTTACTATGATACTTCACATATCATAGTCAAGTGCTTGAATGAAGATTTTCATCCGAGCATTCCAATAGATATAGTTTGACCCATTAAAAAGTGGAGGTCGGTTAGTGGACTGCCCCTCAGCTAGAGAAGTGCCAACTTGAGTTGCCATAGATCTTTAACTCTTTGATGGTTAAATCAAAGTAGGGCTAGAGCACCGGGCTCTGATACCACTTGTTGCCCAGCTATGCAACCCAAGAGGGGGGGTGAATTGGGTTTCCAAAAATTTAAACTTAACTTACAACTTATGAAGAATATTTAACAATAGCAAGATAAGTGAGGAGAATGTAATTGATGCAAGGGTAATGGTTAGATGCAAGAATGCAAGAGAATAAAGAAATTTAAAAGGAGAGCAATTAAGCACAACACAAATAAGAAAATTTATAGTGGTTCGGTGCCAACCTTGCACCTACATCCACTCCCCAAGCTCCTACTTGAGAATTCTAATCCACTAAATTGTATTCAACCTGAATACACTCGTCGGAACCTCCGACTCTAGCTATTCCAAGCTAGAATACTTATTTTTCAGGTACAAGCCAACCCAATACAATCCGATTCAAGGTTCGGATCAACCTTCCCATGTTTTGGAATCCTTTCAAAAAAAAAATAATAACTCAAAAAGAGTATTACAGTTAATAGCACAGAAATACAAATGAAGCTCCTTTAATGAACGAATAAGGCATTAAATACACTTTACACAATTTAAAGGAAGCTCTTTCTGATTTTCTCAAGGTAGTTGGAGACTTGAATGAGCATTTGAGGAGTTGGTGAACTTGAATTAAAAGCTTCTTGAACGCTTTAAGTGGGCTCTTGCTTAGGGTTGAACAGAGTGCTTGAAGAACCTTTTTCAAATTCCTCTATTTCTTTGATTCCCTCCTTTAAGTCCTTTATATAACTTCAAATAATGGTGGAGAGTAATCTGGGATGAAATAGAGCTGTTAGAGCACATTAAATGAGCATTAAATACCATTGAAATGGGTTAAAAACTAGTCGTTGCGAAACTTTTCCGTCACAGGGGTCGACTCATAGGGTCGACTCATGCTCATGGATCGACTCATGGGGTCGACCTCTGTGGAACAGAACAGAAAATGACTGTTCTGTAATTTTGGCCTGTGAAGCAGTAGAGGTCGACTCATAGGGTCGACTCATGCTAAGGGATCGACCCATCGGGTCGACTCACAGAGAGTGCCAGCCAAAATTTCAGCATACCGTTCAGCCCTTTAAGCCATGAGTCGACTCATGGGGTCGACTCAAAAATAGAAACCTGATTTTCTTACAAAATACACTTCTAAAAATATTGAAATTTTCTCCAATAGATTGCATGTTTTCAATTCTTGCTCTTGAGGCTTCTGAATCAGGTCTTGACAAAATTATAATTTTGCCCCTGAAATGCAATAAGTCTTTTTTCAAACTAAAATCATTAGTAATCCCCTCAAATGCTTTGTAATCATCAAAATCAATTCAAGGAGCAACAGTAGCCTCTCTCTCTTCATGACTGCTCCATAGGATCTTCACAAATGGAGTTATACACCACCTTAGAACTTGCTCTATTTGATCAATTCAGATGGGAAACTCTCCATAACTCAAGTCTTCTTGAACTTGTAATAGCTCATACTCTATTACATTATTGGGATCAGAAACAAACTCTTCAGCAAGGAAATGTGAAAGACATTATGCACTTAGACAATTCTAGTGGCAAAATTAGTTTATAAGTAACATCTCCTACTTATCCAAGATTTCAAAAGACCCAACATAGCATGGACTTAGCTTGTAGTGCCTCTCAAATCTCATGACATCTTTTGTGGGTGTCACCATCAAGAAAACAAAATGACCGACTTGAAATTTCAATTCCCTCATCTTCCTATCTGTCTAACTCTTTTGTCTATCTTGTGCTGCCTTAAGTCTTTCTTTGATCAGATGAATTTTTTCTCTAGCATCCTAGACTTACTCGAGACCCAACAATTTCTTTTTGTCAACATCATCCCAATGCAAAGAAGAGCTACACTTCCTTCCATATATGGCTTTATAAGGTGCCATCTTGATACCTAAGTTAAACTATTGCTGTAGGCAAATTTCATTTGAGTTACATGATCATCTTAATGTCCTCCAAAATTAAAAGCACAAGCTCTTAATATATTCTCTAGAGTCTGGATTGTCCTCTCTGATTGACCATCAGTCTATGGATGGAAAGCAGTGCTAAGCCTTAATTCAATTCCCATGACATGTTGGAAACTTTTTCAAAATCTAGACACAAACTATGGATCTCGATCGAACACAATGCTTACCGACACACCATGCAAATGCACTATTCCATCAATATACATTTATGCTAACTTATCAAGTGGAGTACTAACTCAAAAGGATAAGGGGGCTGATTTAGTAAACGGATCAATAATCACCCACACTGCATCATTCCTTTTTGATATCCTCAGAAATTCAGTGACAAAATCCATAGTAATATATTCTCATTTCCACTCTAGTATCTATAATAGTTTTGGCAAACCAACTAGTTTTTGATATTCGATCTTCATTTGCTGACATATCAAGCACTAGGATATAAATTATGCTATTTCTTGCTTCATACTGTTCCACCAAAATATTCTTTTAAGTCTTTGTACATCTTTGTACCATTTGGATGAATGGAGAAATAAGATTTATAAGCTTCCTCCAAAATTTCTCTCTTCGATTTGGGATCTCTAGGTACACATAACCTATTCTCAAACTATAGAATATCGTTTGAATGAATTCTAAGCTCAGGTCCCAACCATGTCTTCTTTGAATTGACATAAGCGAGAACCAATTTGTTGGGCAGCTTTTATCCATTCAATCAATGATGACTGTACCATTAAATTAGCTAACACATTCTTAACAACTGTACTTGATCAGTACATCAAATATGTCATAAAAAATATTAAAATTTTTGATATTTAATTTTTATTTTTTTAAATTAAATATTTTTTATATTTTTTAAAAAATAATTAATTATGAGAAATTAATTATAAATCAATAAGCAATGGTTTTTCCATACATACCGATGAAGCTTATATTCAAATTTAGATCCGTCGGATGTACGGTATATAATAATTTATGAGTATCCGATAGAAATTTAATGAATAAAAAAAATAAAAATATTAAAAATATTTTAAAATTAATTCGAACTTGAATTAAATTTTAAAAAAAATATAAATCAAATTCTACTTAAATGAAATGAGGCCTATGGCAATTCAAAGCATTAAAAGCTTTTGGCATGGCATGGGAATAGTTTTTAACGTATGCAAAAGGAATTGGTGGCTCCGCGTGACGTGAAGGGAAGTGCTGGAGCCTTGCATGTGATCACGTGGAGCCAAGGCATGATGCGGGACTCGGGCGCTACACCTGGGAATTAAATGCGAGACCGAGAGAACGCCTGTCTCAACGCGGTTTCACACACGAACGTAAAAGCGAGCGAGAAAGCGGGTTCCAGGAGAGTTTTAACGGAGATTTAAGTATCGAAATTGAGTGAAATTCGAACATCTCAACAGCACACGTATTTCAATATTATTTTATTAATCTCATATCATAAAAATAATAAAAAAAATTTCTAAAATCTATAAAAAAAAATCTCAAATTATAAAAAAAAAAAACATTCAAGAACAGAAAAGATATAGAGAGGGACAGCAAACATAGTTTTAAGTTACGAAAAAGACTTCCAAAACGGAGGTGCTTAAAAGTTAAACTTTATTTTTACTATCTCCAAACCTACACCATCTAATGCAAAGAAAGAAGAAAAGATCGTCAATCATCTTTCCGATAAGACTGTGTCAATCTACTTCGGAGTCTTTGTTGCAGTTCTATTTTATTTTATTATTTTTTTAAATTTTTTTAAATTAAATTTTAATTTTTAATTAATATAAAATTTATTTTTTTATATTTTAAAATTTTTATCTTTATTTTTACTATAAGTAGATGCTAGTATCAATTTATTTTATGCTCTTTAAATTTTTATTATTTATTTTTATTGCAAGTAGAAGCTATAATCTAAACAGTAGATTTTGGTACCGAATTTATTTTTTCTACTTTTAATTTTTATTTTCCAACTTAAAATTATTTTCTTCAAAACTTTATTTTTTTATAAAATCAAAGATTTCAAATCAAAATCCTACCTTCTCTGTGAATTCGATCCGACTCGCTACTTTCTATATATTTTTAATTTTTGTTGAAGTCAAAATTAATTTGATAAGTACGGTATCCTAATGACAACATCGCGAGCCTATTAAATTTTGGAGCCATTGTCGGGAAAAGCATTAATTTTAATATTTAATTTTTTTGATTTTCTTGTAAATATAGCTTACTAATTTTTTTATTTTTTATCTTTGTGCAGAAAAAAAAAATCAAAAAAGAGATAGAAAGCTTCCAATTTTGCTTGGTGAGATCAATCCTAATCCTAACCTTAACTATTTTTTAGTATTAATTACTATTTTTTTTTCAAATTAACCTAAAATTTATCCACATAAATCTAATAAAAATCACATGATAAGAGTAGAAACTTAATTGTTTAGAAGCATTCATCATCTTAGATTTATTTTTGATGTTCGCTGGAGACAAGATAAGCTTTTAAGTTTGATTAGTTTTATACATCTACTTTAGTTGTATAGAACTTCTTGTTTGAAATTGGTTGTGCATATTCATCTCAAATCAACTTAAGGGCAACACCTATTAACAAGATAAGATGGAGATTTTATCATACTTTCTTAGCCTAAAAACCATCAACTAGCATCCTACATTAACCCTAGCCTAATTAAAATTCAGTAGTCATTGGCCCCTAAGACAATTGAGTTCAATTTGAGTATTATGGTGAAGTCAAGTGTAAGATAAGTTTAGACTCACCCTTGAAACTGGTATCTAAGACAAGAGGTTACAAAGATTAAGCCTAAGTAGACTCATGGTTATTTAATTACTTCTGTTAGCTTGTCTGGCCAATCTAACTGGTGTCTAAGACAAGCAACGGTGGGACCCCCACGACCCCACCTCTTATTTGGCTAGTTGAAGGAAGTGAGAACAAATCCTACTTATATTTAGGCTAAGCCACTCTATATCAAACTATTAGGTCTAAGAAATCTGTAGGTGTCTAAGTTTAATTGTTTGCTAACTTGATTGCAATTAATACTTAATCACAATTAATTTTTCTCATCTTTTGTCTTTAGGTCTAGGACTTTCTTAAGGTTCTCACCTTTAGAATCTCTCTCTCGTTCTTCCTCTTCTCTTTTCTTTCTCCTTCTTCTTTAAAAAAAAAGAAATCTGAACCACACATATTAAGGTTTGCACTGGTACATGCATGTAGAAGATTTTTTCTCTGACCTAATTAAATTCAATTCTGAAATTAAATGGCTAATCCATGTTAAACCTGATAATAAAATGACTGAAAATCCTAAGAACTACCTAGACAGATGAAAGAATATTTTATTCCTTCCACCTATAATCCATCGATGTTTCCATCATTTTATGGGATCAAATATTCTGACTCTAGTCCTAAGACCAATTTAAACTTGATAGCCCAAAAATTAGGTAAAGTCGACATTCTTATAGATAAATTTCTAGCCCTAGGTTAACAATCTCCTGCACAATATATATCACCTTCTAATTATCAGGAGAATTGTTTTATCTGTGCTAGCCCAACCTATTATGTGAGTGAATGTCCCACGGCTGCACAGTTTCTATCTTTCATCCAAGAACAAATTCAAGCTGCTCAAAATTACTCCAATCCTGTTGATGATCCATTCTCAAACACATATAATTCAGGTTGGAGGAACTATTCTAATTTTTCTTGAAAACTCCAACAGACTCAAGCTCAGACCAAAATTTCTTCCGTACAAAACTTTCAAAATAGGCTCCAATAGCATAATTATGCTTATAATAGAGGTCAGCCTAGTCAGCCTACCCAATCATCCTATTACAATCAGCCGTCATACCCACCTCCTCAACAGATCCCTCTAGCCGATGATAGGTTTAGCCAACTTCAATAAATGATTATGACCAACAACAATCTCTCACCAGGCTAGAAGTACGAATAGGTCAATTAGCTGAGTCTACCATAAGGAGAGAACTAAGTCAATTACCGAGCCAATTAATACTGAATTTCAAAAGCAACCCACCTATCCGCCAACCACTTGGACCTAGTCATCAATCTAATATCCCACTTAAGAATTTTTAAAATGACAAAATAATCTCTAAGCTTAAAAGTGATAGGATTCTTAAGGACCCATACCATGACCAGGTGAGTGAGGTTAGTACTGATGCTAGCCAAAATATGAATTTAAAAGAAGAAGTTAGTACTGAGACTAACCGAATAGAAGAACCTAAGCTCGAAACTGTTACCAATTTCAGTGACAAAGATAAAGAAAAGAAGAGAGTGGATGAGTTATCTGAGATATATTCATCAAGAATCCCATTTTCTTTAGCCCTAGAAGCTAGTTCTTCTTTTCTAGAATCATCACCTTCTCCATAATAAAAATTGACCTTGGTCACATCTGAGTATACATGTTTAGAATCAAGTGACACCCTTTCAGTACCCATTGCTTCAAACTCAACTTCTAACCCAAAAACTCAATTCATGAGCATTTTAGAAAAACAAATAGGAGAAATTCTCAACAAATAAGGGTCTGTGAATGGATTTGTGAATTATCTTCTTAATATTAGAAAGATGAAACTGATAAAAAATAAATATGTGAACTATTTTTTGAAGATTAGTAACAAAATACTGAAATTTATTGTAGGCCATCTTCCTAAGATTGGCAATCCAAAACTATTGAAATTTATCAATCCAATATTTGACACAGCGTAGGTGAAAAAATCAGCATGGTCTAGCTGAAGATGGTAAACTTAGCACTTTCTGGAAGGCAATCCCATTTTCAATTTTAATTTTTGATATCTTTTATATTTTATTTAGGTTAATCGAGTCTTACTTAGTATCTTTTATAGGGATTTAAAGATAATATTGGCTAAGTTGGAGGGAGAACCAATTTTGAAAAAACTTCTGGAACAAGTGGCATCTCTCTTTTTTCTTTCTCTTTTTATGCACCTTTCATTTTTCTTACTCTATTGAGGACAATGTTGATTAAGTTGGGGAGGAGAGAATAATAAAAATTTTAAAATTTTTAAGTCCTCAAGTAAGTTAGTATTTAGCATTTAAGCATCCGATTATATTTAAGAATCAAGTTAAATCAAGTATTTTAAAAAAAATTGATGTACAGATCAGAGAGTTTGTGAGATATCGAGGGATCAAGTATTAAAAAAATCCAATAAAGAGTTAAGTTTATAACTTAAATATTTTTTTTAGTATTTCTAAATTTTTCTACCGGTATTAAAGAAGAGTTTACTTCTTATAGATTTGTGTAAGATAACTATATTTTTTTTATATTTAAAAAAATAAAAAAAAAATTAAATACTTCATGTCGAGTAATCGGACCTCTTTGCCTAAGTAAGCATTGAGTTTCCCGTCAAAAGGTATGAAGGAAAAAGAAGCTTTGTTATAAAGCTAGTTTTAACTCGTAGTCTGTTTGATTCGAGCAAATAAGTTCGAGAGGTATTCTATACCTAATACCCTAAAGCCATCTAGTTCGGGAGTCATTAGCTGAAAACTCGTTATATGAATCAAACAGAAAGTTTAAGCGGTTAAGACACTCAGTAGTAGTATAATGTAAAAAAAAATAAATTCAATAAATGAAGGGCAGAAGTAACAATATACTTGTCCGTATGAAAGTTAATGTTTCGAAGGTAAAGATAGGGATAATTTAAAAAATTTTAAAAAAAAATTAATATTTTTAACTTAACTCCAATATTGATTTGTACTAATACTCCAACATATATCTCACTCACGCTCTACTGAACATCAGTAGCTCTTTTTAAAATTACTTAGTAAAATTCGAAACTTTAAGTTAAACGGTGTTTAATTCTAAATTTTTTTTTTACTCAAGGACGAACTAAGTTCAAGTTAGAAGATGTAATCAGTACATCAAATATGTCATAAAAAATATTAAAATCTTTAATATTTAATTCTTATTTTTTTGAATTTGATATTTTTTATATTTTTTAAAAAATAATTAATTATAAAAAATTAATCATAAATCAATAAGCAACGGTTCTTCAACACGTACCGATGAAGCTCATATCTAAATTCAGATCTGTCAGATACATGATATGTAATAATTTATGAGTGCTCGATAAAAATTTAATAAATAAAAAAAAAATTAAAGATATTTCAGAATCAGTTCAAACTCGATCCAAATTTAACAAAAATACAATCAAATTCTACTTAAATGAAATGAGGCCCAAGGTGATTCAAAGCAATAAAAGCTTTTAGCATGGCATGAGAATAGGTTTCTAACATGTGCATAAGGAATTGGTGGCTGTGCGTGACATGAAGTGCTGGAGCCTTGCATGTGATCACGTGGAGCCAAGGCATGATGCGGGACTTGGGCGCTACACAAGGGAATTAAATGCGAGACCGAGAGAATGCCTGACTCCACGCGGTTTAACGCACGAACGCAAAAGCCAGCGAGAAAGACGTTCCAGGAGAGTTTTAACGGGATTTAAATATCGAAATCGAGGGAAATTCGAATGTCTCGACAGCATACGCATTTCAGTACTATTTTATTAGTTCCATACTAAAAAAATAACAAAAATTTCTTCCTCCTAAAGTCTATAAAAAAAAAACTCGAGATTACAAAAAAAAAAACATCAAAAAAAAAAAATGAGAGAAACATAAAGAGAGGATAGCAAGTATGGCTTTAGATTGTGGAGAAAACTTCTAAAAAAGAGGTGCTTAGAAGTTGAGCTTTGTTTCTATGTTATCTCCAAGTCTACACCATCTCGAAGATCAGATCAAAAGGGGAAGAAGAAGAAAAATCAGTTTGCTCCACAGAGTACGAAGAAAAAAGGAGAGGTCATCAACCATCTTCTTGATGTGGCTGCACCAATCTACTTCGATGTTTTTGTTACAGATTTATTTTATTTTATTTTATTTTAATTTTTTGTGATTGAATTTTAACTTTCAATTAATGTAAAATTTATTTTTTTATATTTTTAAATTTCTGTCTTTTATTTTTATCGCAAGTAGATGCTATGATCTAGTTAGTAGATCTTAGTACCAATTTATTTTATGCTCTTTAAATTCTTGTTATTTATTTTTATTGCAAGTAGAAGCTAGGATCTAAATAGTAGATCTTAGTATCGGATTTATTTTTCGTACTTTTAATTTTTATTTTCTGATTTAAAATTTTTTTCTTCAAAATTTTATTTTTTTATAAAATCAAAGATTTCAAATCAAAATTCTATCTTCTCTGTAGATTTGACCTTACTCGTTACTTTTTATATATTTTTAATTTTTATTAAAGTCAGAATTAATTTGATAAGCACGGTGTCCTAATGATAACATCGCGAGCCTATCAGTACTAACATGATCACTTTGATTTACAAATCAAGCTCCTTCAAAATTTTCTATTGAGTAGAAAATCAAGCCACCAGATCTGCTATTGATTTCCTGTTAAGAGTATCTACTATCACATTGGCTTTTTCGACTAGTATTTAATATCTAAATCATAATCCTTCAGTAGTTCTAGCTACCTTCTTTGTCTCATATTTAGCTCTTTTTAAGTAAATAAATACTGGAAGCTCTTATGGTCAGTATAAATTTATATGGCTCCCTATATAAGTAATTGTTTGAGTTTCAGAGTTTCATGCATGCAAAATTTCTCAAAATAAATATACAGCAGAATTTAAAAATTTTTCAGATTAAATCTAATTTAATCTAAACATGCGTAAGATCAAATTTTAAAATCAGAATTAGGATCATCATATGTAAGATAGGATTCAAATATAGAAATCAAATAGAGAAAAATAAATAGAGAGCATACTTGATATGGATCAATCTTCATCGTGAACTGACGATCATAGATGTCTTCCGAAGGTCCCTTGAAGCTGCACAAGTGTCCGACTTCTACGGATATTCACACGAGACTCTGATCTAATCAGAAGCTTTTTGATCTTACTGGGGTGTTAGCTTCCTTGCAGAGATCGCATTTTGATAGTTGAAAAACTTCTTTTCTCTCAAGACAATCTTAGAAAAGAAGAAAAAGTAGAAGGATAATAATCTCTACACCAGAGATCATGAGAAGAACCCTTTCTTCTTTTTTCTTCCTTAAACCCATGCACCAAATCTCTATACTAAAGATGTAAGAATTTTGTCCAATTTTTGGATAAAGAGAAGAAGAGAAACCCATATTTAAACATAGACAAAAGAGAGGGAGAGATAGTCTAAACAACCAACCCTTGGTTGCTTGTAAGAAAGAAGAGATATCTCTCAACTTACCTCACACCATGCCTTCACGCCGTCCCTCTCTCTTCTTTGGATTTTTCACACATGAAAACCCCTTTCTTTTGGCATCAAAACTGATCCATATCAGCCTCCTTGCCATCCCATAGGATGCGTGGTTTAAATAGGAAAGAGATAGAGTTTAAGTAGGAGTTTAGGTGAGAGTCCAGACTCCCTTGGACTCTTGATTTTTGATGCCGCCACATCTATTCCTTTTGTGCCCCATATACCTCACAGAAGAAGGGATTTAAGAATCCTTCTTACACATTAAAAAGGAGAGGAAGGCATGGAATAATTGGCATCCAAAATTGAGTGGGCGTGGGACTTGGTTATGGTGCATGGAAGGGAGGAATTTTATCTACATTGGACTCTTTATTAGGTGATTGAATTGAATCAATTAAAACTCTAATCAATTATAATCATATTAGGAATTGATTAGATTGAAATAGATGAAAATTCAAATCTAATTTAGAGCCCAAACTATTTAGATTAGTATCACCTAATTAGAGAAGGAGTCCTAGCCCTTTTGGATTCTCACTTGGTGCTTGAGTCCAACTCAATTTAATCCTAATCCAATTAAGATTTGGTGCACCCATGAAAATGAGAATTCCTAGTCTAAATAGAAATTCAAACATTCTTGTTTAGATCTTGCTCTAATTAAAAATTGAGTCAAACCCAAATCATAATTCAATTAGGAATCATTCTCCCATGTAATTTAGATTATCTTATAATCCAATTAGATTTGATCAAATCAAATTCATATTAAGTCAAATTAAATTTAATTTAATTAGACTTGATGCAAGCCCCATAGCTCAATCATATTGATATTAGCAATCCAATTGCTAATTAATCCTTCTGTAACTCACTAACTCTTTAGCAAGTTATTTGATTGCAAGTTTTGTATTGGATCAATCATCAATCAAATTGATAATCAAATCCTATCATGATTCATATCAACCATCTGATTAGTCAAAAGCTTCTTTTATGTGTGATCCCATATGTTCTATTCTATCTGGTAGTGAGATATATTGTGATCTCTATCACAATATCATTGAAACTTTTTTCAATGGGTTGAAATCATTCCAACTCTGCCCACCAAGGATCATCGATCATTAAGATGATGCTCGTGGGTCTCACCATGCATCAGTGACACCTGACAATATGTAGTGACAATCCAACAGAATAAAAGATGATGAACCTCTAGGTATAGTTAACATATGATACAGTCCCTCTATCGTGAGTCTCGACCAGATGGCAGGTCATGGATGAATCGTCAAACCTCATCATCAATTATATGATAGATTCAATCAGCTTAAGTCTATGTATGATCTTCATAGAAATTTTTTTTCATTAATCACACTGCTATGGCCATAGACTTAAAGGCTCAACTTCACAAATTTCATAGAACTACTCCCTTCTGCTAGGGTCGATAAATCCCATCTAGGTGTACATCTTACTCTTGCAGTGAACCAACTGTCATCAACATCCACTATAAGAGTTTATTGAGACCTATATTTATGTATCAATCAAACTCCAGCAGTCTCACTGCAAGCAGCTGTAGCACCGTAGGTCAAGAGACTAGTCATACAACTGTAGCGTTGAGAAAGTTACTAACAAGTGAGTAGATATTTATGTGACTTCTCATGTTGGTCATACTCAGTGCTAGTTGTTCTCTAATAACCACCTACACTCTCACTCTAGTGTCACTACACTGTAGACTCAAGATCCATCTATTTGAAGGAAGCGATCCGTATACTGGTCTATCTAATCAATCACCATCTCTATGATGATCCTATGATCAGGAGCAGTTTAGAATTATCCATCAATAACACATATTTCAAATTCTTAACTCTTTGAGAATATGTGTCATCATCTTATTAATTCTTTGGATGATTTATGGACACATAAAATATGAATGGTAATATAAATATCCATTAAATATAAAAATATACCCTAAAAATATAATATGCGTCAGTCAATATTGACTTCTAAGATATATATCCAACAATCTTTTATTTGTACTAAAGTCAATCTACCATGTATCAATCCGCATCTTCACATCTTAGGCTAGCTAAGTGACTTACTAGTGGGTCATCCATCTCATGTAAAGTTTGCTCTCGCACCTCTATGTATTTCTACTTGAGATAGTCACGTGTTCTGCTGCTCTATGTGCTTGGATATCTGATGAGATCTAGGCTCCTTAGCAAGGGCTATGGTGCTATTATCTTTACAGTATAGTGTCATGGCATCTGATGGTATGACATTCAATTCTGCAACTAATATTAGAATCAGAATATATCCTATACATCTACACTGTACTCAGCTTCCATCGATTAATTATTTGAAACTTTTTCAAGATACCGACATAGAAATATACTTCATGATGTAGATATTCTACCATTAATATTAGATATAAAATCTGAATTAGTCTATCCTCCCACTCCTAGCTTTGATCCTTCTCCAAATTAAGAACAAATCATCAGTTCTTCCTAAGTACTTAAGGATATTTTTACAAAAATCTAGTGCTCTCAGTCTGGATACAACTGATATCTACTTGTGACATTCATAATATTATCTATATCAGTTTAAGTATATTACATGGCACACATCTATGCCTGAGAGGGTAGCAGACCTCTCTCCGAGATTTCTATGCTGAACCTTTTCAGCATTTACTCTCTGTACTTTATCTATAAAAATACAAGAATCCAATTGCATCTATCTCTATAGATCTTTATATTCTCAGAATATAAGATGCTTACTTTATATCTTTCATAGAGAAATTTATATACAATCATATTTTAACCGATGTCAGTATTGGATACTCCCACTGACCCTTTTGAAAATACATAATTCCTCTTTTCTGATCAAATAATTTGATCATATCATCAAAATGAATGTTTTAACTCCAAGAGTATTGTAGACTTTGTGATCTCCTATTATAAGAAGTGAAATCCATAAGCTACTCCATATAGAAATCTTCAAAAGATATCTAGTTAAAAAAATTAACTGTGTACGAGATGGAGGAGGAATATACATCTACATAAGCTACTCCATAAGCTACTCCTTTTCTTAGAATCAATGTCTTACATCGTCTCATTATAGGTTTTGAGATTATCTCTATGTTCTCCATCTCCCATGAGAAACGACTTTCTCTACATCCTCTGTTAGGCATACCCAAGTACTTTTCGAGAGGATTGGAGATCCTACTATGTGTACGAGATGGAGGAGGAATATACGTCTACTGGCTCATTACAAATAGGTTATTTAGGTCCTACAGCTCATTGCTCTTCAGAGACACTCTTTTCGAGTTTAATTTTTCTCTCACTGCTTCATCTTGATTAAACAATTTTTCAAGAAGATAGCATGTCGAGTCATAATCACATTGTGATCTTACTAGAAAGTAATATCTGCTGAAAAATATGTCTCAAAAATTAATCGTCAACCTGTTGACGGTTGAGCAACCTTGTATTATAATTGATTTGTTAATAAATAAAATATATTTTTAGTATTTTCATCATAAATTTTCATCTTCTAATGAACTCCGTTGTTATGATGAAGTTCTTAGAACTATTTAGGTTCGATAAAGAGAGGATTTATCGAGTAGTCCTTAAAACTATTTACGACTAAATGATAGGTTGTTAATAAGGACGACAGCTTCTATCGAGCATAGGTCACTGTAGGCCATATGGGTTGGTTGTCCTCTTAACCAAAGAGTGTGAAAATACTGGTATGGCATATAGGTGCGATGTAAGGGTATATCATCATGGAACATGAACAACTTCGGAGCATTCTGCTGTCGAGAATGTCTCTGATGGGATATAGGTATAAGTGTCCCTTAGACCTGAGATTGTTCAGTGACTTGCAAGCAACTCACTGTGCTTTGATACTGGACTAACTAAATTTTTAATTCATTGACGGAAGGCTTCTAGGCACAGTCAAGTACTTGCAAAGTCAGAGTGTGATCAAGATGGGATTGACCACTCCAAGAGTTGGAGAAGAATGATCGGTGTATTTCAATTTAGCAAAACCTTAGCCAGGATAATCCATCAGATGGATTTGATATTTTGAAATACAATATAGACAACCTGATCAGAGTTGACAGTTGAACTCTAAGGTGTCCCATGAGTATTTTGGTTAAGGAGATAAATTATATGAAAACTATATCTGCATGGGTTCTAAGGATGTTGTTCTACACATTTGACCTATCCGACCATCGGGTACCATTGCTAGATGGTCACTTCGATTGGTACAGAAATTTATTTTTATACTACCAACTTAGGTTCAAACCTATGAGGTCACACACATTAGAGTTCATGATTCGATTGGATGGTTGATCAACGATTAAGAATCATTCTAGGATTAAACGATCAATACGATTGACATTTAACCTAGTGCAAATATTGCAGGAGGATCGATTAGCAATTTGATTGCTAATTGACTTAATTTGATTAAGTCAATAGGTTGAGATTAAGTTTAATTGAATATAATTTAATTAGATTTAGTTTGGGCTTGATTGGATCAAGTCCAATTAGTTTATTGGATAAGTCAAGTGCAAGAAAAAACTAGTCCTAGTTCAATTAAGACTTGGGTCAACCTAATTTCTAATTCGATTAAAAAATTAAATCAGATTTAAATTTAATTTAATCTAATTAAATTAAATTTTTAATTAGATTAAGACCTATTTTAATTGGATTGATTTGGTTTTGGTTTGATTTGGTTTGAGAAACCAAATTGGAACAAGTCATAGATTGAATCCTAGTAAGACTAGGATTCCACCTTGCGCCACCTTAGCCCCCCACGCCCACTCTCTCTTATTTTGTGTGATAAAATCTTCTCTCCTAGGCCTTCACGCATGCTTAAAGCTTTCCACTCTTTCTCTCTTACATAGAATGTGGTTGGGGACTAAGTCAAAGTAGGAATTAGTTTAGATTTCAAATTCTATGAGATAGAATTTTAGGAAACTAAAATTTTTTCCCTATGGCACTGATTTTTTCTAAATTTTTTTTGAGATTTTTATAAATTTTATGGTACATATTGTGCATCCTTTGCTGGTGGTCCATGGTAGAAAAGAAAGAGGAGGCACCCATGAGTTGGGCACCCCTTGTCTTGCCCTGTTTGGATTTTTCTTGACTAGATATTTGACCTAGACAAAGATTCTTCATATCTTATTATTTAAGATGAATTTATTCTTGAGATTTTCATGGATTATAGAGTATTGAGAGACCTTTGGGCTGTGTGAAAATTAGGGAGAAAGAGTGTTGAGGCATGGAGATATAATAGACACAAAACTAAGTGTCTGGGTTAGAGTAAAGAGAAAAAGAAGAGTGTCTTCTTCGAGGGTTGCTGAGTTCACCTCTTTCCTTCCTCCATGTGTGAGTTTTCTGAGAGTGTCTCACATCTAAAACTTCTTCTCCTACTTCTCATTTTTGAAAGAGTCCAAATCAAAAAGAAGGAGGCATCTGATCGACCATCGAAAAAGGATCAGCACAGTAATAGCATACTGTGCTGATTTTTTGGATCAAGACTTCTGATCGTGATTCGTGGGCTCATGTGGATGACTCTTAGAGGTCAGATGTATGTGCGGCTTGTAACATCATCCTCAAAGTCGGATCAGCAAAGTTAGAACATCTAACTTGCAAGGTAATAGATCTGATCTATTATATTTTACATACATTAGATGTAGTATAGAAACATGTTGATATGATCAACATGTAGTTCTTGCTCTTTATTTTTAATTTTTAATTTAATGCCATATAATAATCATGTAATAAGATCTTAGATCTAGAGATTCTTTAATTTTATAAGATAAATTTTGATTTATTTTAAACTTCCGCTGTTTGATCTTGAAAAAATTTCAAGATCTAACCCTGAAATCCTAGATCTGATTCCTTTCAATTGGTATCAGAGTCTAGGTTGTTTATTACATGATTATTTATACATGCTTAGATTATTTTTAGATTAGATCTAATTTATAATCTGATTGTTAAATCTAAAATTAAAATTTTTAGATCAATCACGAACTATAGGTTATCCTACTGTAAGGTTTACCCCTTACAGTGCAAAAGTTATCCTAGTTCGTGTAGATCTATCTTTAATCATAAATTTGTTAGATGTGATCTAGATTAAATTTATAATTTATTAAATTTAAAAAATATTTAAATCTAAAATAAAATCTCTTTGTTAATAATTCTCACGTAAAGAACCATCATATATTTGTCTGAAAAATTTGCACAGTTTAAAGTTGAAATTATTTCAATTATATGAACCTATTTATATTAGATCTAAAGTAGTTTCATGCTTATTTCACTTACATTTTGATTATGAATCAAACATGCAACTTGGTTGGTAGAACCATATTGTAAAAATATTTTATAAATATAAAATTTATTTTCGAAAAGCCGAACCCCAACCCTCGGCTCAAAACTTAATTGAGAATTAAGAAGTTGTTTGATTAGGTTCTAGGATTGTGAATTGAAGAACCTAAGACACAAACCATAACACATTGGGTTAATAGGTTAGTGGAAATTTGATCCATTAATTGGGTTAGACCTAAGGTTAGATTAAAGATGGACTTAATTAGAGAATTGACTAAATCTAATCAATTATTATCTTAGATTAGGTCAAGGATTCTCTAGATCAATTACAATAGTTGTAATTGATCAAGTCCATATCTTTAACGAGAACCAAATGGACTTGATTCTTGGCTAAGCAGTCTAGTACGAACTATTAGGTTGATCTAATCGAAACTAATTAAATTAGTTGGTATCTAAGGTAAACCAAACCGGTGGTTTTTAATTGGTAGCCCGCTTATCTGGTCATTTCTGATGGTGTCTAAGATAAGCTTTGGCAGGCCCTCCCATCGATCAAACTTACCTGGCCTATTGGTAAAATTATATTTTGATCGGATCACTTGACTATTTGAGCTGACCCCTGTCAGTTAGGTAAATTAGTGTGGCTGATTTAGATGCTCCTAGACCAGTCCTTTTAATGGTCTCCCTTAAGCTGACTTGGTGAAGCCAGTGGGAGGATCATGATAAGCTGGTTCATCTGACCTCCTCCTCTAAATTAATTAAATATTTTAAAATTATTAGATCTTTAAAATAAAATAGTTATGGTGATAACTAGATCATAGCCTCTCATTAAGTGGATGATAATGGGTCCATCAGTTGGATAATCATTGGAGGCCCAAAGACCTTGTGCTCATCGACTGATGGAATTGTCATTCATAATATGATTTTTTGGCTGTATCTTTCTAAATGGTGGTTAGGTTAGCCAACCAAAGTTGAGCCTAATCATTCATTGGCTAGATGGGCCAAGTATGGTCATGTTAATGGTTGGACCTAACTAACCTTTTCAGTGGAGGCCAAAGCCTACTGATTAGGGACTGAGACAAAATTTAAATTACTAAAAATTATTTAAAGAAATAATTGGTTAGGAACCTACCCTTAGATATACATGGGTTGGCCAATCAAAGTTGGGCTTGTGTGCAGTCTAAGTGGATTCTAGTACCCACTAAGGAATTAGGGTATGTCCTCGAATTGGAGGTAGAGGCTACCAATTCGAATAAAATAATGGAAGAAATCTTTTGATTAAAGTTTAAATCTTTAGGTTTAATGAATCAATTACTAATTAGATTATAATTTTAATTTGTGCAGATATGGCCACTTCTCTATCGCTCCGATCATTGTTGGACAATAAAATTTTAGTGGGACCCAACTTCAGTAGCTGGTATCGAAAGTTGAAGATAGTTCTAGAGCATGAATGGATCCTATATGTGATAACGGATCCTGTACCTGAGGAGCAGCTGCCAATGCATGTGGAACAATCAGAGACACGTGGCTCAGTGATCGGACCACGGTGCGCTGCATTATGCTGGCTCCCATGAGCAATGAGTTCAGTCACAGATTTGAGACGGCTCAGCCAAAGGACATGCTTCAAGTATTGGAGGATGCCTCTGGCACACCCGATGATGTGAAGAGGTACAAGACTAGTTGTGCCATCTTCAATGCCAAAATACGGGATGGTGCCTCTATCACTGATCATGTATTGTACATGATCAAGCTGATGGAGCATTTGAGCAAGCTCGACTTTTTCTTGCATGAGCAGCTTGGGAAAGATGCAATACTGAACTCGCTGTCCAAGTCTTATATCTCATTCCTCACTCATTATAGAATGACAAAGCCTGAAATAAACTACCACGGATTACTGGGGTTGCTTTAGAACTTTGAGAAGGATCACCAACTCTACAAGAAGTCGGTGAACTTAGTGGGAGGTTCATCTTCTGGTTCTCGACCCTTTGAGAAAAGGAAGAAGAATAAGAAGAAGAAAGTAAAGAAGGTGCAAGTTCAGGCTGGGACATCAGTGCAGGGTCAGACCAGAAAGATCAAGTCTGATAAGAGTCAAGCTGAATGCTTCTTTTGCAAGAAGCGAGGGCATTGGAAGAGGAACTGTCCTCAGTACATTACCTCCCTGAATCCGAACAGGCAGAGAAAGAAGCAAGCTATAGCTGGGCAAGGTATTTATATGATAACTCCTTATAATTTCTCTATTTGTGATATTACTGACTAGGTATTGGATATCGATAGCCCTTACCATATTTGCAATTCATTGTAGGGGTTGCAAGTCAGTAGGAGATTCGAGCAAGACGAGAGATTCCTGAACGTTGAAGATGGAAGACCAGTTTCAGTTCTAGCATTAAGAATCTTGAAACTTGTATTTGAGTCCCATATCGTTGTTCTTAATGATTGTCATTTCTGTTCCAGTTTCTTTTTAAATATTATTTCTGTAGGCCTTCTGGCCAAAAATGATTATGAAATTTCAATAAAGAAATAAGTTTGTAATATCATTATGAATGGTGTTACTATTTTTTATGGATATTTGAACAATGGTGTGTATATGTTATCACAACCTGTTAACGTAGTCTATTCTACTGGCAAGCACCCTAGATTAGATAGTGTATCAGATATCTACTTATGGCACTATAGGCTAGGTCATATAAACAAGAACAGGATAAACAGGTTGACTCAAGAGGGAATCCTTGAAGTTAGTGATTATGAATTACTTCCAACCTGTGAGTCCTGTCTTCTTGGTAAAATGACCAAGTCACCTTTTATTGAAAAAGATGAGAGAGCTACTGAGCTCTTGGGCCTAGTACATGCTGATGTATGCGGGCCCATGAGCACAAGTGCTAGAGTGGATATTTCTACTTCATCACTTTCACGGATGATCTATCCAGATATGGATATATCTATTTGATGAAACATAAATCGGATTCATTTGAAATGTTCAAACGATTCCAAAGTGAAGTAGAAAACAAACTGAAAAGAGTATTAAAACTCTTCGGTCTGACCGAAGAGGAGAATATCTTTCTGGTGAGTTTCTCATATATCTACAAGAGAATGGGATTCTCTCCCAATGGACTCCTCCAGGAACACCACAGCATAATGGTGTGTCTGAAAGGAGAAATCAGACTCTGTTAGACATGGTCCAATCCATGATGGGTTTTGCCAGCCTGTCGATATCCTTTTGGGGATATGCACTTGAATCGACCTGTTATCTGTTAAATAGGATTTCAAGTAAGTCTGTAATTTAGACTCCATATGAGATATGGACAGGGCATAAGCCAGCACTTTCACACCTTAGGGTCTGGGGGTGCCTGGTCTATGTCAAACGGTTAGTTACAGATAAACTTGGACCTAGGTCTGACAAATGCATATTTATAGGATACCCCAAAGAGATCAAAGGATATTTTTTCTACCATGATGATGAACAAAAGGTGTTCGTCAGCCTTAAGACAATCTTTTTAGAAAAGGAGTTTCTTGGTGAATGAACCGTTACCTCTAAGGTTGAACTTGATGAAGTTCAACAAGTAGAAGGACCGACACCAATAGCTGACCCTGAGTCGGATTTGATTAGATTAGATCAGAGCCCAATATACCTGCATTATTAAGGTGATCCGGTAGAGTACCGCGTCAGTCGGACAGATACTATGATTTTTTGATTCGGGATGGTGATCCCATCGAACTCGATGAGAACGATGAGGATTCGATCACCTATATGGATGCAATGCAGAGACCTGATTCCGAAAAATGGCTTGAAGCTATGAAATTCGAAATGAAGTCTATGAAGGTCAACGATGTATGGACATTGGTTGATCCACCTAAAGGGGTTAAACCCATTGGGTGTAAATGGATCTTCAAAAAGAAAAAAGACGCAGATAGAAAAGTGGAGACCTATAAAGCCCGTCTGGTTGCCAAGGGGTATCATCAACATTATGATATTGACTATAACGAGACGTTCTCCCCTGTGGCAATATCCAAATCCATTCGAATAATGCTTGCAATAGCTGTCCATTTGGATTATGAGATCTGATAGATAGATGTAAAGACAGCTTTCCTGAATAGAGAACTGACTGAAGAGATGTATATGATACAACCTGAGGGGTTTACATCCACAGATGAGTCCAAGGTGTGCAAGCTTTAGAGATCTATTTATGGATTGAAGCAAGCTTCTTGGAGTTGGAATATGCATTTTGATAAGGTGATCAAAACATATGGCTTCGTTAAGAACGGAGAAGAGCCCTACATCTATAAATGGGCAAATAGTCTAGTTGTGGTATTTCTTATCTTGTACGTGGATGACATTCTCTTAATCGGGAATGACATCCCCGCACTACAGGGAATAAAAGTTTGGTTGTCATCGCAGTTCTCCATGAAGGACTTGGGTGAAGCATCCTACATCCTAGGGATGAAGATCTATAGGGATAGATCTAAAAGGATGCTTGGGTTATCCCAGTCCACGTATATAGACACTGTGCTGAAGAGGTTCAGCATAAAGAATTCCAACAAGGGCTATCTACCGATAGGCCATGGAATTTCTCTCTCTAAGAAGGATTGTCCGACAACTCCTGAAGAGAGAGAGCGTATGAGTAGAGTCCCATATGCTTCGATCGTGAAATCTATCATGTATGCCATGATATGTACAAGGCCAGATGTGGCATACTCACTAAGAGTAGTGAGTAGATACCAATCTGATCCTGAAGAAAATCACTGAAAAGTGGTTAAAGCTATCCTTAAGTATTTGAGAAATACTAAGGACCAATGGTTGGTTTATGATGAGTTAGATCTAAAACTTGTGGGATTCACAGACTCTAGCTTTCAATCTGACCATGATGATAGCAGAAGCATGTCGGGTTATATCTTTACTCTGAATGGTGGAGCCATCTGCTGGAAGAGTTCCAAGCAGCATACTGTGGCAGACACTATTTGTGAGGTGGTGTACATCGCAGCATCAGATGCCGCAAAGGAAGCTATGTGGTTGAAAATATTTATCACCGAGCTCAGAGTAGAACCCTCCCTCGATGGTCCAATCCTGCTCTACTGCGAGAGCACTGGTGCCATAGCTCAAGCGAAGGAACCCAAAGCACACCAGCGGACGAAGCACATTTTGCGACGCTTCCACCTGATCCGAGAGATCATGGATCGAGATGATGTCGACCTTCAGAAGATCGATGAAAAGGAGAACCTGACCGACCCCTTCACTAAAGCCCTGATGATAAGGAGTTCGACAACCACAAGTCAAAGATGGGTATTAGATACTATGTCGAGGGGCTTTAGGACAAGTGAGAGTTGTTGGAAAATATGTCCCAAAAGTCAATCGTCAACCTATAGACGGTTGAGCAACCTTGTATTGTAATTGATTTGTTAATAAATAAAATATATTTTTAGCATTTTCATCATAAGTTTTCATCTTCTAATGAACTCCGTTGTTGTGCTGAAGTTCTTAGGACTATTTAGGTTCGATAAAGAGAGAATTTATCGATTAGTCCTTAAAACTACTCACGACCAAATGATAGGCTGTTAATAAAGACGACAGCTTCTATCGAGCATAGGTCACTGTAGGCCATATGGGTTGGTTGTCCTCTTAACCAAGAAGTGTGGAGACACTGGTATAGTATACAGGTGAGATGTAAGGGTACATCATTATTAAACGTGATCAATTCTAGAGCATTCTGCTGTCGAGAATGTCTCTGATGGAATATAGGTATAAGTATCCCTTAGACCTGAGATCATCTCAGTGACTTGCAAGCAACTCATTATGCTTTGGTACTGGACTAACTAAATTTTTAATTTAATGATGGAAGGCTTTTGGGCATAGTCAAGTACTTATGAAGTCAGAGTGTGATCAAGATAGGATTGACCACTCCAAGAGTTGGAGAAGAATGAGTCGCTATATTTCAATTTAGCAAAATTTTGGCCAGGATAATCTATCAGATAGATTTGATATTTTGAAATACAATGTGGACAACCTGATTAGAGGTGACAGTTGAACTCTGAGGTATCCTATGAGCATTTTGATCAAGGGGATGAATTATATGGAAACTATATCCGCATGGGTACTAAGGATGTTGTTCTACACATTCGACCTATCTGACCGTCGGATACCATTGCTAGATGGTCACTTCGATTGATATAAAAATTTATTTCTGTGCTATTGATTTAGGTTCGAACCTATGAGATCACACACATTAGAGTTTACGATCCGATCGGATGGTTAATCAACGATTAAGAATCGTTCTAGGGTTAAACGATCAATACGATTGACATTTAACCTAGTGCAAGTGTTGCAAGAGGATCGATTACTAATTTGATTGCTAATTGACTTAATTTGATTAAGCCAATGGGCTGAGATTAAGTCTAATTGAATATAATTTAATTAAATTTAATTTGGGCTTGATTGGATCAAGTCCAATTGGTTTATTGGATAAGTCAAGTGCAAGAAAAAACTAGTCCTAGTTCAATTAGGACTTGAGTCAACCTAAATTCTAATTCGATTTAAAAATTAAATTAGATTTAAATCTAATTTAATCTGATTAAATTAAGTTCTTAATTAGGTTAATACCTATTTTAATTAGGTTGATTTGATTTTATTTGATTTGGTTTGAGAAATCAAATTTGAACAAGTCATAGATTGAATCCTAGTAAGACTAAGATTCCACCTTGCGCCACCTTAGCCCCCCATGCCCACTCTCTCTTATTTTGTGCAACAAAACCTTCTCTCCCAGGCCTTCACACATGCTCAAAACTTTTCACTCTTTCTCTCTTACATGAAATGTGGTTGTGGATCAAGTCAAAGTAGGAATTAGTTTAGATTTTAAATTCTATGAGATAGAATTTTAGGAAACCAAAACTCTTTCCTTATGGCACTGATTTTATCCAAATTTTTTTTAATATTTTTATGGATTTTATAGCACATATTGTGCACCCTTTGCTGGGGGTCCATGATAGAAAAAGAAAGAGGAGGTGCCCGTGAGTTAGGCACCCCTTGTCTTGCCCTGTTTGGATTTTCCTTGACTAGGTATTTGACTTAGACAAGGATTCTTCGTATCTCATTATTTAAGATGAATTTTTTCTTAAAATTTTTTGTAGATTATAGTGCATTGAGATACCTTTGGGGTGTGTGAAAATCAAAGAGAAAGAGTGTTGGGGTGTGGAGATATAATAGATACAAAACTAAGTGTCTGGATTAGAGCAAAGAGAAGAAGAAGAGGATCTTCTTCTAGAGTTGCTGAGTTCACCTCTTTTCTTCCTCCATCTGTGAGTTTTCTAAGAGTGTCTTACATCTAAAACTCCTTCTCCTACTTTTCATCTTTGGAAGAGTCAAATTAAGAAGAAGGAAGCATCTGATCAACCATCGAAGAAGGATCAGCACAGTACTGGCGTACTGTGCTGATTTTCTGGACCAGGACTTCTGATCGTGATTCGTGAGCTCATGTGGATGACTCTTAGAGGCCGAACATATGTACGGCTTGCAACATCATCCTCAAGCCTGGATCAGCAAAGTTAGAACGTCTAACTTACAAAGTAATAGATCTGATCTATTATATTTTATATACATTAGATGTAATATAGAAACATGTTGATATGATCAACATATAGTTCTTGCTCTTTATTGTTAATTTCTGATTTAATGTCATGTAATAATTATGTAATAGGATCTTAAATCTAAGAATTTTTTGATTTTATAAGATAAAGTTTGATTTATTTTAGTTTTCCGCTGTCTGATCTTGAAAAGTTTCAAGATCTAACCCTGAAATCCTAGTTCTGGTTCTTTTCAGTATCCCAAACTCCTTTAGGATGAGCTTTATAGACCTATTCTCTAACATATCCACCTGCTGTCTTTGACGCAGGCTGAACATCCTTAGATCTTGAAATAATCAAGATTCAATTCTCACCATGCCATATCTCATATGATATGGTAGGAACAGATTTAGAGAGAATCCAATTTTATAGAAATAAAGTATGTCCTTGAAGAACAAAATAAATCAATGAATTCCATCATGAACTAGACCATATCACATATAGTCCCATAACTCTTCTTATCTCATTAAGCTGAGATGTACTAAGAGGGGTCGAATATGAAACTTTGCCATTTTATGAGATAACCGAGAAATTTTTTTCTTTGGTATTGCATCCTCGATCTGATAGAAGTACCTTTAGAAATTTTTTAATTTGCTTCTCTACTTTACATCTGAATTATTTAAATCTTTCAAAAATTTTAAATTTATATCTCATATACTTATCCATACCATAACTGATCATCTGTAAAGGTAACGAAGCAAAGATAACTCCTTCTGTTAGCACATTACATGGGCTACATTCATTAAATGTGTACCAGGATAAGTATCTCAGTGATCTTTTTTCTCTTGTCCCATAAAAGTAGCCTGATCATATTTTCTTAAAGAGATGATGCACAAACTAGATATGACTCAATAGTCCTCAAAGCCCATAATTCTTCAGTTTGTTAATTATTTCTTCTCCAATATAACTTAGCCATAGGTTCCATATATACTTAAGATTTATCTCAACTCTGAATCTCTCAGATCCAATAGCATTCACTGCTTGCTCAATTAAGTTCATAAATGCATCACCATACAAATGATAGAGACTATTTTTAAGAACTAAATCTAAATGATAATCACAAAGGACAGATATCCATGGCCACAATAGTAACTCTTACTCTATTGTCAATTAAAAATTACTTCCTCAGCTCTCTACCTTCTCATCGACTCTATATAAAAGCACTAGAGTCTAAAACTCAAGTGAAAGAAGAAAAAATCATAAGGATTATATTGAGCAATTTTGACATGCCTACCTAGGCGTGTCTTTGTTTTTTTAGGTTCTCTAGGTATTCATCTCTAAACTCTTTTAAGTTTCCTTTGTTAGCAATAATTTGACCAACCCAGATAAGATGTGAAAATGATCATTCATATGGTAGTTTACCATAAACTATCTGTTGGTGCAAAAATCTGCTTGCGCCGGACAAGCTGGAGTCGAGGGAGTCACGGTCGCCATCGGGACCTGCAAAAGAAGTCTAAACCGGAGGTGGGGTTGCTCCGGCAAGACCCTCCGACGCTCAAGTCAATTCTCTGCCTCAACAAGAATGGAGTGCTCGAACGAAAATTTTAGCAGAGTTTTTAGGTAAAAAATGAGAGCTTAGAGAATAACGTATCTGGGTCCCCCTTTTATAGGCGGAGGGTGCAATAGACTGATAGTGACATTCGTAATCGTCTGGTAGTGGGCCGCCCAAAGTCAGGAGGAATTTGTTGCAAAGAGTAGTGGAGTAGACCCGTGGCTATCGCCAAAGCGCACCACGTGGAGTCTGCCACAGGGAGTGGAGCGGCGTCCGTTGTCGCGATTTGCCAGAGGATGAAAGAATCATGCGGTATCCATCACAGGGAGTGGAGCAGGATCGTGGCCGTCATAGCGGCCTGCCAGGGGGTAACGGAGCCGCACGAATCCATCGCAGGAAGTGGAGCAGGATCGTGGCCGTTGCTGCATCACACCAGGGAGTGCAGACCTGTCGACTGAAGTTCGGCTGGAGTGTCTGGCGGAGAGAGGTGGTTAGCTATCCGTTTGAGAGGAGCCCAGAGTCCGGTTCCCGTAAGAGTGTGGATGAAGTCTTCCTTTATCCGAAGTCGGGGACGAGGCCCGACCCCCGTTGGGGCCCGGGCGGAGTCTTCCTGCAACTAAAGTCGGGGGCGAAGCCTGGCTCCCGTAGGAGTCCGGACGAAGCTTACCAGCAGTTGAAGTTAGGGACGGAGTCTGGCTCCCATAGGAGTCCGGGCGGAGTCTTCCCTGCATTTGAGGTTGAGGACGGAGCCCGGCTCCCGGAGTCCGGACGGAGTCTCCCCTGTAGTTGAAGTTGAGGATGGAGCCCGGCTCCCGTAGGAGTCCGGGCGGAGTCTTCCTGCATTTGGGGGTTGAGGACGGAGCCCGGCTCTTGTAGGAGTCCGGACGGAGTCTTCCCTGCAATTGAAGTTGAGGATGGAGCCCGGCTCCCGTAGGAGTCCAGACGGAGTCTTCCCTGCATTTGAGGTCGAGGATGGAGCCCGGCTCCCGTAGAAGTCCGGGCAGAGTCTTCCCTGTAGTTGAAGTTGAGGACGAAGCCCAGCTCCCGTAGGAGTCCAGGCGGAGTCTTCCCTGCATTTGAAGTTGAGGACGGAGCCCGGCTCCCGTAGGAGTCCGGGCGGAGTCTTCCCTATAGTTGAAGTTGAGGAGGACGGAGCCCGGCTCCCGTAGGAGTCCGGGCGGAGTCTTCCCTGCATTTGAAGTTGAGGATGGAGTCCGGCTCCCGTAGAAGTCCGGGCAGAGTCTTCCCTGCATTTGAGGTTGAGGACGGAGCCCGGCTCCCGTAGGAGTCCGGGCGGAGTCTTCCCTGCGGTTGAAGTTGAGGACGGAGCTCGGCTCTCGTAGGAGTCCGGGCGGAGTCTTCCCTGCAGTTGAAGTTAAGGACGGAGCCCGGCTCCCGTAGGAGTCTGGGTGGAGTCTTCCTTGCATTTGAAGTTGAGGATGGAGCCGGCTCCCGTAGGAATCCGGGCGGAGTCTTCCCTGCGGTTGAAGTTGAGGACGGAGCCCGGCTCCCGTAGGAGTCCGGACGGAGTCTTCCCTGCGGTTGAAGTTGAGGACGGAGCCCGACTCCCGTAGGAGTCCAGGTGGAGTCTTCCCTGCATTTGAGGTCGAGGACGGAGCCCGGCTCCCGTAGGAGTCCGGGCGGAGTCTTCCCTGTGGTTGAAGTTGAGGACGGAGCCTGGCTCCCGTAGGAGTCCGGACGGAGTCTTCCCTGCATTTGAGGTCGAGGACGGAGCCCGGCTCCGTAGGAGTCTGGGCGGAGTCTTCCCTGTAGTTGAAGTTGAGGACGGAGCCCGGCTCTCATAGGAGTCCGGGCGGAGTCTTCCCTGCATTTGAGGTTGAGGATGGAGCCCGGCTCCCGTAGGAGTCCGGGCGGAGTCCGCTTGCAATCGGAGTTGTGGGCGGAGTCCGGCTCCCGTAGGAGTCCGAGCGGAGTCTTCCTATAACCGGAGACGAGGAGGACTCGTGAGGGTTAATCTCGTTGAGAACTTCGGCTGAGGGTATTTTATACCCAACACCAGTCCCCCTACTTCCGAGTTTGAATTTCGAATGAAGGAAGTACCGAGAGGTTTGCACAGCCGAAGTTGTCCCCTTGAATCCTGTGCACGACCGCCTCCAGATATTTTGGAATTAAATGTGCGCATGCTGGAGTCTTTTCGAATTGGGGCGATACGAAGGGACCCTTCGAAATTCCCACTGGTACATTGGTCTAGGCACGGTGCAGTAATGGCTCTGCCAACTGTCAGCCGCTTTTAGCCGCCTGCCGTGGCGAGTGGGATACGTGTCGAGTGTGGGCCGGTCTGGGGGGATTCGCGATCATTATGGCACCGGATCCTAGGGTCTATTTAAACCTGCCCTTCCGCCTTTAGGGGCCCTATTCCTCTGAGAGTTCCAGCAGCATTCGCCCCTTCTTCGAAAGCTCTGATTCTCCTTGGCGTCTTCCTGGGCCATAGGCATCCTTCGAATCATCCCTTTTCTCGCCCCTCCGCATCCCTCAGAGCGGTCTAGGTTAGTCCCAGAACCTCCATCCTTCTTTTTGCCATTTAGGAGCCTTTTCTTCGCCATTTTCTTCTGTCGTGTTCCTCCGAGTTAGTCTACTGTGACTTCTCATTCTTTGCCCCGTCTGTCTCCTTCGGGATCTTTAGAGTATTCATTTGAAGTCATTTGAAATGTCTTCCGGCTCTTCCACTTCCAGCGGCTCCGGGAGTTCTTCCGCCTCAACCCCCCAGGTCCCTCGTTCTGTGGATGAACCCACCTCGGGGGCTGGGCCTCGCTTGATTTTTGTGCCGGGCGCCATTCCATGCTCCCTGACTCTGGATGAACTCCTTCTAATAAGGGTTCAGTATGGAGTTCCTCCGGAGTACGATCTGGAGCTGCCTGGTCCTTCCGATCGGGCCAGCACTCCTCCTCCCGGTCGCTTTTGCCTGTATCAGGAGGCGTTCCACGTCGGGCTCCGACTTCCGCTTTCGCCCTTTGTAGTCGCCCTCTTTCGCTTTTTAGATATCTCTTTGGCTTCTGTTGCTCCGAATTCTTTTAGGTTTTTGATAGGATTTCTCTCCCTTTGCCACGTAGTCGAGGTCCAACCGTCCCTCTCTGTTTAGGCATTTCTATACCTTCAAGCGTCATCCTTCGGTGAAGGACTGGTGGTATTTCTCCCCTCAGTTCGGCAAGAAGGGGTTGCTGAAAGTTGCCCCCTCTTCGATCCACAACTGGAAGGAGAAATACCTCTTCATCCACTGCCCAACCCTGAGGCTGGGCCTGCCCCTTTGGGGCTCTCTGAGGGATTCTGTTCGTCAGGCCCCCAGCCTGGGGGAGGACGTCCTCCAGGCTGCCCGGAAGCTTCTCGCCTATTCCGCTCCTTCCCTTCCCAACCTTCTAAGGGAGCAATTTTTGTTCAACATCGGCCTGAGCCCCCAGGATCCTGCGAGTACTTCAACTTTTCCTTTATTTTCTTTTCTTCTGTCCTTCTTCTTTTTTTTCTTTTTTTGGTGCCACTCTTTTCTTTTCCACCCCATTACTGATTTCTAATCTTTGATTGATTGATTCTTCTTTTCTTTTTCTTTTTTTTTTTAGGAATGGACGTCGAAGCGGCATGGATGCTCGTCAGGAGCCTCAAGGCCCACAAAAGAAAGGGTGCTGCGGCCTCCGGACCAGCAAAGAGGGCCAGGGCGGAGGAGTCGAGCTTGGTCGCGCCTGCCCAGACAGCTCCAGCGATCGATGTTCCCTCGGACGTCGAACCCACGGCCCCCCGGGCCTCTTCGAGGAGTCCGTCGATCGGGGCTCCCGTTTCGGGGGTCCGCTCCATGGAGGTGCCCGCAGTCGAGAGGGGGAAGAGAAGGAAGTCGGTGGCCTGCAGGGTGAGTAGCCGCCGTGCCGCCGCTGATGAGTCCCTCAGTTCCGAAGAGGGGTCGGAGAATCCCTTCAATGACAGGGACTTGATCAGGTGGTTGATCGACGACTGCATTCTGTCTGAAGTCGTCGAGAGGATCGACCACTTTGATCCTGAGCAGCGGGTTTGGGACTCTCTAGGGTCCTTTCTCGAGGTAAACAAATCTTCATTTATCCAGCTATTCGACCCTTGTTCTGATCCCCTAGCCGCCCTTGCAGATTGGGCACCAGCTCCTCATCAATATCGAGGTGACGAACCGTGCGAGGAGGGACATCATCCAGGTGGAGGAGCATTGTCAGGTCGAGGTTGCTCGCCTCAAAGAAAAGATGGTCGAAGTAGTCGCCCTCCAAGAGGCCCTGGAAAGAGAGAAACAAGCCCGGGAGGAGGAGAGGCAGACCTTGGAGGAGACGGTGAGAAAGGCGGAGGCCGAGGTCGCCAATTTGGCTGAGCAGACTCCAATCCTGGTTTCAGAGGTCAGGATTCTTACGGTAGAGGAGTTCAAGGCTTCTGCGGAGATGAGGGACTTGAACGTCCAATTCGGCCAGGAGGCGTTCATCAAGGGGTTCGAGCTCTGCCAGGAGAGGGTGGCCAGGAAATTTTTAGAGCTCGACCTCAGCTTCCTGGGGAGGAGTCTGAAGACGAGGCCGGTCCCTCTCCTGCCATTATCGCTGCCACAGCCCCCCTTCCAGGAACGCCGAGCTCCCCAACCCCTGCTTCTGAGGTCTGAGACCTCCGTCCTTGTATTTTTATTTTACCGTAATTTTTTTTTTCTTTTTGTCTTCAAGAATCATCCAATCAATAAAGTTGAATTTCTTATCGTGGATGGCTTCTCCCTCCCTCCTTTCTTCTCTCTGCCTTTCTTTCCGTGATGAGGCGCATCTTGACGCTTTTGCCCTCCGATGGCAGTGCCCCGCCGAAGCACTTCCCCTGTCCCTGGGGATTCCGCTGAAGTCGACGATCCAGCGACTGAAGAAGGAAGTTCTCCACTTGACAAAAAAGTCAAAGAAGATGGAAGGCGAGCTTCGCAGATCGAGAGAGGGTCATTCTGAAGCCACCGCGGAGGCCACCCGCTTTCGGAATCTCCACGTGAAGGGGATCATGGAGTATAGCCGGAGGAAGGCGGACTTCATGAAGGAGCTTGAGGAATGCAAGAAGAGCGCCAGCAACCGAATTTGGGCTCAAGCTGTCAAGATTAGCGCTCTCAGGGTGGAACTATCGGCTGCGAAGGAGAAGATCGGCCAGCTGGAAGGAAGTTCATCCCGACTCTTGGCTCGGGCCGACGGTGACTGAGAGTGGTCGAAGAAGGTCTCCGACCTTCAGCAGCAGCTTCAGGACGCCGAGGTGAACTACGACGTGCATCGAGCTGGTTGGCGCAGGCAGGTAGATGAATATAAAGGGAGACTCAGGGTGGCGACCGACGAAGTTGCCCGTCTTCAGAGGCAGTTGGCTGGCAGGGCTCAGCTTACTTCAGCTCGGGATTCTGATGAACTCCAGTCCCTAAGAGAAATCGTCGAAGGGATTTTTGTTGCCCTCGGGGAAAGGATGGCTGAGTTGTAGTAACTGAAGATCCAACTGGCATACGAGCAACAGACCATCGCAGACGTGGAGGCGGAATCTGAGGTCCTAAGAAAGAGGCGTCGAGAGGCGGAGACCGAAAGTCAGCGGCTTCATCGGGCGCTCCAGGATGCGCTGCTGAAAAGGAGAGAGCTAGAAGAAGAAGTTGAGAATCTGAGGCAGTCCTGGATGAGGGGTGGAGCAGATAATTCTAGGTCGGAAGGAGCGGAGCTTCCCTAGGGCTCTTTTTGGCCTTCTATCTTTTCATGCATACATTTTCCCTTTTGTCGTTTTCTCTCGCTTTTGTCGTTTTGCTTTTCCTCCCTTTGCCTTCTGGGCTTCGTGGTGTATATTTCGCAAATGGAATGAAAAGGAGATTTTATGTTACCTCATCTGCATATTGTATTAAATCATCGTCCGTCGGACTTCTCTTATCATTCGACTTGTCTGACATTGACGTCATTTCGAGATGCCCAGTCATCGATGCGCTGGTTTGCTTTCCTCGTCGTTCGTGGCCGTAGGCTCGAACTTGGTGGTTCGAACTCCGCATCACTTCGGAGGTGTCGCCATCTTCTTGACGTCTTTGGCGTAGTTTGTCCTTCATCTGTTTCTGACGTAGTTCGTCGCTCTTCCTCGTTAATTTCCCTCCTCTTTTCAGAGTGAGGGCCCTCCCCTTGCTTTTTGCAGGGTTTTGTAGAAGTGTGAAGGTGCCGCTGAGGGGCCTTTCCTCTTCATCCGATCTTGCTGGGTGGTCGGGTTTCGTCACCATCAGGATGAGGTTCTCCTCCTGCTTCCAACGGGGCCGCGGGGGCACATAAGGGCCATTGCAAGGGTCTCTCCCCCCATCCGGTCTAAAAGAATCGGACCTTCGGTTTTGCTCATGTCAGGACGAGGTTCTCCTCCTGTTCCTGACATGGCTGTAGGGGCACATTAGGACGTTGTGAGGCCTCTCCCCCCATCCGATCTAGAAGAACCGGGCCTTTGACATTGCTCATGTCAGGATGAGGTTCCCCTCCTGTTCCTGACATGGCTGTGGGGGCACATTAGGGCGTTGTAAGGCCTCTCCCCCCATCCGATCTAGAAGAACTGGGCCTTTGACTTTGCTCATGTCAGGACGAGGTTCTCCTCCTGTTCCTGACATGACTGTGGGGACATTAGGGTGTTGTAAGGCCTCTCCCCCCATCCAATCTAGAAGAACCGGGCCTTTGACTTTGCTCATGTCAGGACGAGATTCTCCTCCTGTTCCTAACATGGCTGTGGGGGCACATTAGGGTATTGTAAGGCCTCTCCCCCCATCCGGTCTAGAAGAACCGGGCCTTTGACTTTGCTCATGTCAGGACGAGGTTCTCCTCCTGTTCCTGACATGGCTGGGGGGCACATTAGGGCGTTGTAAGGCCCCTCCCCCCATCTGATCTAGAAGAATCGGGCTTTTGACTTTGCTCATGTCAGGACGAGGTTCTCCTCCTATTCCTGACATGGCTGTGGGGGCACATTAGGGCGTTGTAAGACCTCTCTCCCTATTCGGTCTAGAAGAACCGGGCCGTTGACTTTGCTCATGTCAGGACGAGGTTCTCTTCCTGTTCCTGACATGGCTGTGGGGGCACATTAGGGCGTTGTAAGGCCTCTCCCCCAATCCGATCTCAAGATAATCGGACTTTCATTTTAGTTATGTTAGGATGAGATTCTCCTCCCGTTCCTAACACAACCTTGTTTTAATTGTTTGAAGGGGTTATCCCCAGTCGTAACAAATTCATGCCAAATGGGAGGAGCATGCAAAGTTGAAAGGAATTTAGATTCAGGGCAGAGTCGTAAGTGATACATTTACAGGTTTTTTGAGTTCTATGGTCATGGAAGGTCTGTTCCTCCTTGAGGTCCTCCGACGATGGAGTCGATGGTCCCGATTGGAGGCCGATCTCTGGGCTGCTCCTCCCTCCTTGGTGGTTCAGGTTGCGGCAGGGCCCTTGACCGATCTTCTCTACCCCCAGGCCGACGCCGGATGAACCTATCGAGTCGACCTCGTCGGATGAGCTCCTCGATGTTGTCTCGGAGCTGGATGCATTCCTCCGTGTCGTGGCCGTGGTCGCGGTGGTAGAGGCAGAACTTATTGGGGTTGCACTTCTCGGGGTGTGTGCGCATCCTCTCTGGCCTAGGGAGCTGCTCCCTGACCTCCATCAGTACCTGGATCTTCGAGGCATTGAGAGAGACGTAGTTGCGAAACCTTCCCGGTGGAGAACCCCGTCGAACCTCGTGATCCGGGCTTCTCTGCCTGCGTACTCGGAGTGGAGTATGGGCATGCTTGTGCCCAGGAGGGGATCGAGAATGCGGCCGAGCTTCTCTCGACCTTTTTTCAACTGCGGGCTTACTCGAATCTCCCGCCTGCCGCTCTCTCGCGGTCTCTTCATCCTTCATTTTGAAGGCTTCTTCCGTTCGGGCGTTACCTTCAGCCCGAGCCAACAAATCAGCAAAATCTCTGGGGTACTTCTTCTCCAGGGAGAACAAAAGGTCATTCTTCTGAAGGCCGCCCTTCAGAGCGGCCATTGCGACTGATTGGTCCAAGTTTCGGACCTCCAGCGCTGCGACATTGAAATGGTTGACGTAGGTCCGAATGGACTCCCCTTCCCTCTGCTTGATATTGATGAGGGACTCCAAATCCTTCCGGGGGCGCCGGCTGCTGACAAAATGGGCCACGAATTAGTGGCTCATTTGATCGAAGAAAAAGATGGTACCCGACTTCAGAGCCGAGTATCAGTTTCTCACCGCTTCCTTCAGGGTGGATGGGAAGGCTCAGCACAGGATGGCGTCAGGTGCGCCATGAAGCAGCATCATCATCCGGAAGACTTCCAGATGATCAACTGGGTCCGAAGTCCCGTCGTAGCTTTCGAACTGGGGGAGCTTGAAATTTGACGGGATCGGCTCCTGCATGATCATTTGAGAGAAAGGAGGGTCAGTGCAAATGTCCTCACCATAAGCAGGGGGAGCGTGGCAGAGTTCTTCGATCCGTCGGTTCATCTCTTGGAGTCTCCGGTCTAAGAAATCCTCGCGACTTCGGGTCTCGAGGGTCCTCTGGCAGAACGGGGGCAGGGATCTTCCAGGGGTGGAGTCGTGATCCGATCGAGGGCTCTCCAACCTCGGGTTCATCTTCCCAGGAAAGACGGGAGGGTGGCCCAAGTGGCTCGTCCCACCGCCGGATTCTGGTATTCCAGTGACATCCTTTCCAGGCGTACTGATGCCTGTGGCTGCTGCTGCTGCTACATGGCCTGCACAGCTTCAGTGAGGCCTCTGACCTGCTGCGCCAGCAGATCAAACTGCTCCGTGCCAACCGCCATCACCGGAGGAGGAGGAGGTTGGGAAACAGGAGGTGAGGTCGGAGCCTGAGATCTGGCTGCGGAGGCCGTGGATCGTCGCGTGGATGCCTTGCGGGGAGGCATCGAGCAAAGACCAAGTGGAGGAAGGAGGGGAGGACGTCGGAAAAAATTTTCGGGGGCGGTCCCGTTGAGCGCTCCTTTAAGAACAAGGATACTGCGAAGACACAGGCCCCTTCCTCTAGCACCAATCCTGTTGGTGCAAAAATCTGCTTGCGCCGGAGAAGCTGGAGTCGAGGGAGTCGCGATCGCCGTCGGGACCTGCAAAAGAAGTCTAAACCGGAGGTGGGGTTGCTCCGGCAAGACCCTCCGATGCTCAAGTCAATTCTCTGCCTCAACAAAAATGGAGTGCTCGAACGAAAATTTTAGCAGAGTTTTTAGGTAAAAAATGAAAGCTTAGAGAATAACGTATCTGGGTCCCCCTTTTATAGGCGGAGGGTGCAACAGACTGATAGTGACGTTCGTAACCGTCTGGTAGTGGGCCGTCCAGAGTCAGGAGGAATTTGTTACGAAGAGTAGTGGAGTAGACCCGTGGCTATCGCCGAAGCACGCCACGTGGAGTCTGCCACAGGGAGTGGAGCGACGTCCGTTGTCGCGATTTGCCAGAGGATGGAAGAATCGCACGGTATCCATTGCAGGGAGTGGAGCAGGATCGTGGCCGTTATAGCAGCCTACCAGGGGGTAATGGAGCCGCATGGAATCCATCATAAGAAGTGGAGCAGGATTGTGGCCATTGCTGCGTCACGCCAGGGAGTGCAGACCTGTCGGCTGAAGTTCGGCTGGAGCGTCTGGCGGAGAGGGGTGGTTAGCTATCCGTTTGAGAGGAGCCCGGAGTCCGATTCCCGTAAGAGTGCGGATGAAGTCTTCCTTTATCCGAAGTCGGGGACGAGGCTCGACCCCCATTGGGGCCCGGGCAGAGTCTTCCTGCAACTAAAGTCGGGGGCGAAGCCTGGCTCCCGTAGGAGTCCGGACAAAGCTTACCAGCAGTTGAAGTTAGGGATGGAGTCCGGCTCCCGTAGGAGCCCGGGCGGAGTCTTCCCTGCATTTGAGGTTGAGGACGGAGTCCGGCTCCCGTAGGAGTCTGGGCGGAGTCTTCCCTATAGTTGAAGTTGAGAACAGAGCCCGGCTCCCGTAGGAGTCCGGGCGGAGTCTTCCTGCATTTGGGGGTTGAGGACAGAGCCCGGCTCCCGTAGGAGTCCGGGCGGAGTCTTCCCTGCAGTTGAAGTTGAGGACAGAGCCCGACTCCCGTAGGAGTCCGGGCGGAGTCTTCCCTGCATTTGAGGTCGAGGATGGAGCTCGGCTCCCATAGGAGTCCGGGCGGAGTCTTCCCTGTAGTTGAAGTTGAGGACGGAGCTCGGCTCCCGTAGGAGTCCGGGTGGAGTCTTCCCTGCATTTGAAGTTGAGGATGGAGCCCGGCTCCCGTAGGAGTCCGGGCGGAGTCTTCCCTGCATTTGAGGTCGAGGACGGAGCCCGGCTCCCGTAGGAGTCCGGGCGGAGTCTTCCCTATAGTTGAAGTTGAGGACGGAGCCCGGCTCCCATAGGAGTCCGGGCGGAGTCTTCCCTGCATTTGAAGTTGAGGATGGAGCCCGGCTCCCGTAGGAGTCCGGGCGGAGTCTTCCCTGCATTTGAGGTTGAGGACGGAGCCTAGCTCCCGTAGGAGTCCGGGCAGAGTCTTCCCTGTGGTTGAAGTTGAGGACGGAGCCTGGCTCTCGTAGGAGTCCGAGCGGAGTCTTCCCTGCGATTGAAGTTGAGGACGGAGCCCAGCTCCTATAGGAGTCTGGGCGGAGTCTTCCCTGCATTTGAAGTTGAGGATGGAGCCCGGCTCTCGTAGGAGTCCGGGTGGAGTCTTCCCTGCAGTTGAAGTTGAGGACGGAGCCCGGCTCCCGTAGGAGTCCGGGCAGAGTCTTCCCTGTGGTTGAAGTTGAGGATGGAGTCCGACTCCCGTAGGAGTCCGGGCGGAGTCTTCCCTGCATTTGAGGTCGAGGACGGAGTCTGGCTCCCGTAGGAGTTCGGGCAGAGTCTTCCCTGCATTTGAGATTGAGGACGGAGTCCGACTCCCGTAGGAGTCCGGGCGGAGTCTTCCCTGCGGTTGAAGTTGAGGACGGAGCCCGGCTCCCGTAGGAGTCCAGGCAGAGTCTTCCCTGCGGTTGAAGTTGAGGACGGAGCCCGGCTCCCGTAGGAGTCCGGGCGGAGTCTTCCCTGCGGTTGAAGTTGAGGACGGAGCCCGGCTCCCGTAGGAGTCCAGGCGGAGTCTTCCCTGCATTTGAGGTCGAGGACAGAGCCCGGCTCCCGTAGGAGTCCGGGCGGAGTCTTCCCTGCGGTTGAAGTTGAGGATGGAGCCCGGCTCCTGTAGGAGTCTGGACGGAGTCTTCCCTGCATTTGAGGTCGAGGACGGAGCCCGGCTCCCGTAGGAGTCCGGGCGGAGTCTTCCCTGTAGTTGAAGTTGAAGACGGAGCCCGGCTCCCGTAGAAGTCCGGGCGGAGTCTTCCCTGCATTTGAGGTTGAGGATGGAGCCCGGCTCCCGTAGGAGTCCGGGCGGAGTCCGCTTGCAATCGGAGTTGTGGGCGGAGTCCGGCTCCCGTAAGAGTCCGGGCGGAGTCTTCCTGTAACCGGAGACGAGGAGGACTCGTGAGGGTTAATCTCGTTGAGAACTTCGGCTGAGGGTATTTTATACCCAACACTATCCATGTAAACTAATCAGAGATCGTATGATTAAATTCACAAGTAATTTCTTGTGCATGGTCATGTCGAGCCTTTCAAGCTCCTTAATATCCTTGGTCATTATCAAATAACAATTATAAACTGACTGCCCATCATGCATCTCATACACTATGCGACTCTAATCATCTCACAATACTTGTAGATGAATCAATGTATCATTGGCAGCGAACATGTGCTTATACATATGTTGAAGTTCATCTAATATGGACTTCAGCATATAATACCTATCTTTATTGACATTGTCCATCCACTCATCAAGTATAGCTCGTTGACTATGAATTGGATGGATTGTTAATATCAGAATAATCTGGTAGAGAATATTGCTTAATTTTTTAAAATTAAAAAAAAAATTTAGGTTTGTGAGCCAGTCTATGTAATTGATTTTGGCTAATTGGTTGATATCTAGGATTTAAACTAAAGGATTAGAAGCTGACACAATAAACAGCAGAGAGCAAAAATTATAATTGGATATTTGTACTTATTTTATAATTTACTATAGAAATTTTTAGATGTAAAAATAAGACTCCCACTATTTTATCAGATCTCCCACACTCTTCGAGTAGAGAAATAAAAATCTTAACACGATAACTAGATTTCTAGTGGATACTACGATTCTACCGATGTTGTGCACCTCACCTAACAATTTTTGATAACATGAACAAACACCGATGCATAGATAACTCTTTACCCAGATACTTTTCTAAGCATGTTGTAGTTGCTTAGTCTTTAAGTCATGTGGTCTCACCTAACAGTTTTTATCCGTACTTCTTAATTAAGTCAGACCCATCATTCACAAGCAGGTGTACAACCATCATTGAGTCCCTCATCTAACAGTTATTGGGCCCAACCCCATCTTTACCTTGGAGCAACTCTTTACTAATAGAGTGGTTGTATGTTTTCGATGTAACTACTAATTGAGAATAATCAATGTCGGTAGCACGTCCGCATATCTACAACAATGAAAGACCATTGGACTTAATATTAATAGGGAGATTTAGATTTAGATTTCATCTAATCAATCATCATATAATTGATCTAATTGGCATAGGCTAAATCAAATCGCTAAACAACCATATTTGAGACTCAATCTTCCAAATTGGTCAGGTAAGTTGAGATTGGTAGGGGTCCTCCCGTTGCTTTTCTTAGATACTAGTAAATTGATATAATCAGTGAATAAAACTAATTAAATAACCACCTTTTAATTACTTATCTTAGACTTAGACAATTGATCCAAATAGGTTAGCTTAGGTAAATCAGATTCGAGCCATAGAGCCGAATTAGGTCTTTAGGTTAATTGATTTTACATATGAGTGTTAATCGATTCGATCAATAATAATTGTATGATCTTAAGCTTTATTAACCTCACCCTAATCAATACTTAATTTGGTTTGATCAACTGTTAAATCGATTTAGACCCAATATGATCAAATCAGAAATCTTAGATGTAATCCACTTACATGACCTAATTTGATCTACCCATGACCCATCCTTTATGCACAAACACTAATTTCAGATCTTAAATCTAAATTTTCAGATCTAAATTTTTTGCATGAAAAATATTTTTTGATCTCGAAATAATTTTAGATCATACATATAAGCATATATCATATACATGAATAAGTTTAGATCATAGAAACAAATTTTAATCCTAAACATGCTTTCATATATCATATATATGAATCAAAATAGATCTCGAAACTCTTTTCAAATCTAAAGAATAAAACATATATCACATATATGCTGAAAAAATTAAATCTAAAATTTTAGTTTAATTAAAAATTTTAACATCATTTTAGGACAACCATACAGTATAACAAGTTATGTCAAGGTAATCTTATATCAAAACGATATCAAAAACTTTCAGATCTAAAATTTTTTTTATAGATTTCAGATCTAAATCTTAATCTCATGCATATAATATGGCTTTGATACCACTGTTGGAGTTTTATAGTTTCATGCATGCAAAATTTTTTAAAATGAGTATGCAGTAGAATTTAAAAATTTTCAGATTAAATCTAATTTAATCTAAGCATGCATAAAGTCAAATCTTAAAATTATAATCAGAATTATCATATGTGAGATAGAATTCAGATATAGAAATCAAACAGAAAAAAATAAATAGAGAACATACCTTGGCATGGATCAATCTTTACCGCGAACTGATGATCATGGATGTCTTCCGAAAGTCCCTTGAAGCCACAAATATTCGACCTCTATAGATATTCATACGAGACTCTAATATGATCAAAAGCTTTTTGATCTCACTGAAATTCTAGCTCTCTTGTAGAGATCATATCTTGATGAGTGAAAAACTTCTTTTCTCTTAAAATAATCCTAGAGATCATGAGAAGAACTCTTTCTTTTTTGTTCTTCCTTAAACTCATGCACAAAATCTCTACACTAGAGATGTAAGAATTTTATCCAAACTATTGGATAAAAAGAAGAGGAGAAACTCATGTCTAAATATGGACAAAAGAGAGGGAGATATAGTCCAAACAACCAACCCTTAATTGTTTGTAAGAAAGAAGAGATATCTCTCAACTTACCTCATGCCTTGCCTTCACGCCGTCCCTCTCTCTCCCTTAGATTTTTCACGCATGAAAACCCCTTTCCTTTGGCATCAAAACTGATATGTATCAGCCTCCTTGCCGTCCCATTGGATGCATGATTTAAATAGGGAAGAGATAAAGTTTAAGTAAGAGTTTAGGTGAGAGTCCAAACTCTCTTGGACTCTTGATTTTTGATGCCGCCACATCTATTCCTTTTGTGCCCCATATACCTCACGAAAGAAGGGTTTAAGAATCCTTCTTACATGTTAAAAGGAGAGGAAGGCATGGAATAATTGGCATCCAAAATTGAGTTGGTGTGGGACTTGGTTGTCGCACATGGAAGGGAGGAATTTTATCCACATTGGACTCTTCATTAGGTGGCTAAACTAAATTAATTAAAACTCTAATCAATTTTAATCATATTAAAAATTGATTAGATCTAAATAGATAAAAATTCAAATCTGATTTGGAGCCCAAACTATTTAGATTAGGTATCACCTAATTAGAGAAAGAGTCTTAGTCTTTTTGGACTCTTACTTGGTGCTTGAGTCAAACTCAATTTAATCCTAATCTAATTAGAATTTGATGCACCCATAAAAATAAAAATTTTTAGTCTAAATAAAAATTTAAATATTCTTATTTAAATCCTAATCTAATTAGAGATTGAGTCAAACTCAAATTCTAATTTAATTAAGAATCATTCTTCTATGTAATTTAGGTTATCTTATAATCCAATTAGATTTGATCAAGTCAAATTAAATCTAATTTAATTAGACTTGATGTAAACCCCATAGCTCAATCATATTGAACCAATTAGCAATCCAATTGCTAATTAATTCTCCTATAACTCACTAACTCTTTAGCGAGTTATTTCATTGTAACTTTTGTATTGGATCAATCATCAATCAAATTGATAATCAAATCCTATCATAATTCATAATCGTAATTCAACTATGATCAGTCAAAAATTTCTTTTGTGTATGACCCCATAGGTTTTATTCTGTCTGATAGTGAGATATATTGTGATCCCTATCATAATATTACTAAAACTCTTTTTTCAATGGGATTGAAATCATTCCAACTCTGTCCACCAAGGATCATCGATCATCAAGATGATGCTCATGGGTCTCACAATCTACCAGTGACATCTAACAGTACGTAGTAGTGATCCAGTGGAATAAAAAGTGATGAACCTCTGGTGCAGTTAATATATGATAGTCTCTCTATCGTGAGCTTCTATCAGATGGCAGGTCATGGATGAATCGTCAAACCTCATCATCGATCATATGATAGATTCAATTCGCTCGAGTCTATGTATGATTCTCATAAAAAAAAATTTTATTAATCATACTGCTATGGTCATAGACTTAAAGACTTAGCTTCATAAATCTCATAGGACTACTCTCTTTTGCTAGGGTTGATAGAATCCATCTAGATATACACCCTACTCTTACAGTAGACCAACTGTCATCAATATCTACTACAAAAGCTCATTGAGATCCATGTTTATGTGTCAATCAAACTCCAGCATCTCACTGCGAGCAGTTATAGCATCACAGGTCAAAAGATTAGTCATACAACTACAACATCGAAGAAGTCACTAATGAGTGAGCAGACATCTATGTGACTTCTCGTGTTAGTCATGCTTAGTGCTAGTTATTCTTTAACAACCACCTGCACTCTCACTTCAATGTCACTACACTGCAGACTCGAGACCCATCTGCTCAAAAGAAGCGATCCATGCACTGATCTATCCAGATTAATCATCATTCCTATGATGATCTTATGATCGGGAGTAATTTAAGAATTATTCATCAATCACACATGTCTTAAATTCTCAACTCTTTAAGAATATGTGTCATCATCTTGTTAATCTTTTAGATGATTCATGGATACATAAAATATGAATGGTAATATAAATATCCATTAAGTATAAAAATATCTTAAAAATATAATATGCGTTAGCTGAGATTGACTTTTAAGACATACATCCAACAGTAATGCTGCCAAATTTTCAAGGCAAAAATTATGGCTGCTCACTCCAAATCATGTATTGGGCCATTCTACTCATAAGGCTTTAGTTGTCTAGAAGCATAGGCTATTACCTTATCATTCTGCATCAATACACAGCCCAACCTTTCTTGGAAGCATCGCTATAAATGACGAATCCTCTAGTACCAATTGGTAAAGTAAGAATTGGAGTAGACACTAATTGTTGCTTCAGATCCTAAAAGCTCTGCTCATATTCATTGCTCTAAGTTTTGCTCATTTCTGGATCAAGCAAGGTCAAAGGAATTACAATTTGAGAAAACCCTTCATCAAATCTTCTATAATAATTAGCCATGCCTAAAAAGCTTCTGATTTCAGTCACATTAGTACGGTGAGACCAATTCACTATGGCTTCTATCTTCTTTGAGCCCACTAAGATTCTTTCCTTGAAGATCACATGGCTGAGAAAGATAACACTATCCAACTAGAACTCGCACTTGTTTAGCTTGATGAAGAGCTTTCCTTCCCTCAAAGTTGGTAGCACAATTCTTAAGTATTTCTCATGTTCCTCTTTGCTGTTAGAATAGACAAGAATGTCATCCATAAAAACCATAACGAATGATCCAAGTATGGTTTGAAGATCCTATTCATCATATCCATAAAAATAGTCAGTGCATTGGTTGGTCCAAAAGACATTACTAAAAATTCATAATGGCCATACCTAGTCCTAAATATAGTCTTAGGTATGTCCTCAGCTCTAATTTTTAGTTGGTAATAACCTAATCGTGGTCAATTTTGGAGGAGACTTCACCACCTTGCAATGGATCCAATAAGTCATCTATCTAAAGAAAAGAATATTTATTCTTCATAGTCACTTTATTCAACTCCTAATAATCAATGCATAATCGTATGCTCCCATCCTTTTTCTTCACAAATAAAATAGGAGCTCCCCATGGTGATATACTTGGCTGCATGAACTTCTTGTTTAAGAGTTCCTATAGTTGGACCTTCAGTTCCAACAATTCCGTAGGGGCCATCTGACAAGAAAATTTTGATATTGGTCTAACCCCTAGTGTGATATCAATTTCAAATGCGATCTCTTGATCCAGGGCAGCCTAGGTAGCTCGTCTGGAAAAACATCAGGAAATTCCTTAATAAGAGAAATATCATCCATTTTCACCTCTTCCTTCTAGGTGTCCACTACATAGGCCAAATATGTATTGTATCCTTTCTTTAATACCTTCCTTGTACCCATAGCTGAGATGATGCATGAAGAAGGCTTAAACTATTTGGGTTCCACAACATGAGCTTTGCCCTGAAAGAAGAACTCTAGCTCACCTAGAATTTGGAACACCACTCTTTTTCAAAAATAATCAATATGGGTATGATATGAAAATAATCGGTTCATCCCAAGAATATATCAAAATCATGCATGTTTAACTGAACTAGATCTACTACTAATTCTCATTTTCTTATTTGGATTATGCAGTTCTTAAATATAATGTTAGCAACAAGAATGTTCTTAAGAGTACTAATATATAATGGCTCATTCAACTTTTCAAACATAAAGTTTAGAGTAGTAAACTTGAAAGATATAAAGGAGCGAGAAGAAGTAGAATTGAATAACACATGAGCATCTATGGAGTTGACTAGAAGGATAGTTGTTACTACTTGATCACCTGCATTGGCCTCCTATTGGGTCAAAGTGAACACTCTACATTCCCATTTTGTTTTGATCATCTAATTTGGCAGGTTTTGAGCTATCCTTTTTCTTATTTGGATAATCACATACTATATGTTTTATCTCACCATATAGGAAGCATACTCCTATCTTCTTAAGACAAGGCCCGTTATGATTTTTGCCACAATATCCACAAGGTATAAATTTTTTTTCTTGTTGGAGTTATTATTTTTTGGATTTTTCCATTGATCATTTGAAATTCCTACTAATCTCCACCTCTTTCTATCTCCCCTCTCATGTTTTGATCTTTTTAACTCAAGCTCAACTTTCAAAGCTCATTCCAGTACTGAAAAGATGAGAAGATAAACAAAAATGAGAAGATAAACAAAATCGAGTCCCATATCTCCATCACAAGTATCATCGAAACTCTTATTGATGGATTGAAACTTTTTCAATTCATCCAATTTAGAATTATCAATGATCAAGATAACTCTAATTGGTCTCACGATCCACCAGTGACATCTAGCAGTATGTAGTGGCAACCCATCAAAATCGAATGATTGAACCTCTAGGTGTGATTACCATGTTATTTGATTCTTCTATCATGAGTTCTGACAAGACAGACATTAAAGATAACTCATCAAACCTCATTCTTATAGATTCAATCAACTCGAGTCTACTTGTGAAACCTTATGGAAATACCTTTCCATTATTCACACAGCTATGGCTATGGGATTTAAGACTCAGTGTCATGATCTACATAGGACTACTCATCTATCGAGATCGATAGATTTCATCTTGGTGTGCACTCTATTCTTACAATGAGTCTACTACAGCCAACATACACCTCAAGATTCCATATGGCTAGGAGACTGAGTTATAATATAGTCAAACTACAGCACCCTTACTGTGAATAGCTAAGACACCATAGGTCTGAGAACTACTTATACTACTGCAGCATCAAGTTTAGTCACTGATGAAAAGGTAATATCCTAATGACTACTCGTGTTTAGTCATACTCAGTACTTTTGTTCCTAACAAGTACTTACACTTTCGCTTCGATGTCTCTACACTATAGATTCAAGATCTATATATCCTAAGAAAGAGATTGTGCACCAACCTCTCTGGATCAAGCACTATCTCCATGATGATCCTATGATCGGAAGTAATTTATGAATTAATTTTTAATGACACATGTCTCAAATTCTCAATTCTTGAGAATATACATCACTATACCCATTAATTTAATGGATGATTTATAGACACTTAAAAATACAGATATGAATAGAAATGAATCTAATTTTATTAATTTATAAGTCAACATTACAAAATATACCCATAGAAAGTTTTATAAGTGTCAGTAAATTTAGCTTCTAGGACATACATCGAACAAAAATTTCTGACCGACCCCAGCTCAGCAAGTCCCAATCACCCACTGAGGAGCTTGAAACAAAAAGAAACTGCTCTTTCCATCTATAAATAAAGGAAGGAGCATCCTTTATCAGAGGAGAGACCATCTTCTGAGAAGAGAAGTACCACCAATTTTGGGTATATGGGTGCTTCTTAATGGTGAAGAAAAAATGGAAAAGAAAGATGGTCGAACATTGGCCGTAACGTAGATGACCAAAAAATCTACTATAAATCTAAGAAAATTTGGGACAATTGCACAAAGGAAAAGGCTGTAGGAGTGGAAGATGTCAAGGATGAGAGAGAAAATAGAAAATCTCAAGCCTACTCAGAGTACCTTTTTATACACACCGAGCCAATCGAAAGGTGGGTTATTCACCCGATTGTCATCCCTAGGGAGTTCTAATTCGAACTTTAGACCATCTTCTGAGAAGAGAAATACCACCAATTTTGGGTATATGAGTGCTTCTTAATGGTGAAGAAAAAATGGAAAAAAAAGATAGATGGTCGAACATTGGCCATAACGTAGATGACCAAAAAATCTACTATAAATCTAAGAAAATTTGGGGCAATTGCACAAAGGAAAAGGTTGTAGGAGTGGAAGATGTCAAGGATGAGAGGGAAAATAGAAAATCTCAAGCCTACTCAGAGTACCTTTTTATACACACCGGGCCAATCGAAAGGTGGGTTATTCACCCGATTGTCATCCCTAGGGAGTTCTAATTCAAACTTTAGGGGGATTCCATACCAAATCCATATCCGACCCAAGTCGTTCGAATTTAGTATGGAGCCAAAAGTGCTAGGCCCAACCTCGCTCCATTCTTCGATTGGATTCTCAGGATTCGCCATCGAAGAGGACCGATCTCCCATAGAATCACCAGAATCCACCATTCAAATTAAAGTAAAGAAACTGAAAAAGCAGTCTGGAGAAAAAAGAAAGAAGGGGAAAGCAGATGGGCGAAGAAGGATGAACAAGAAAATTCATCTGACAATAAGAACAAATGATAGAGAAATGGAACAGTAAAAGGACACCTTCAGAAATACTCCTGAGAGATTGTAGCAAAGATGACATAGTGGCAATCTAGACAAAGAAGACAAAAAAAAAGAGAGGGAAAATGAAAGAGGTTAGGAACAATTGAAGAGTCCTACTTATGGCTGAAAGAAAATAATCTCCAGAGATATCGAATTATTTTCTACCAAACGATCTATGGCACGTAGTGCCCCCCCTATTTGTTAGCTGCAGCCGTCAGTTAGCCAAATCAATGCCGCGCTCCAAAAGAGATTACGAATCAACATGAATTTAATTCAATTATAATGGTTTGGTCACATCACTTCACATCCACCTCAAAAGCTGTGCACGTCCCATCAATCGAAAAGTCTCTACATATCTTTGGCTTAGAGAAGCAGGCATACTCCCTACGTCTGTCCAAAGCTCGGACTCAAGAGTAAGGAGGCATATGTTGGAAAAAATTTTGCACAAACCAATGATATGAAGAGGCCTAAGGCCCAAGATGTCCCAATCTGGTAAGCTCGTCTGCTAGGCCTCCGCCAACCTATCATCAGCCATGACCTTCATCTCTCCATCGACTAGTTCTTGACTTCTATCCCATTGGCGCTCCGCAACCTGAGCAGATGAAGACCGATTGATGGCACCATCCGATAATGCTCACTCGAGACCGTCGATATTTCATCGATGGCTAATCTCTATAGGCTAGGCTGAAGAGTCATCAACATGCTCGAATGATTAGCTCAGTCTGACCAGATAACGGTCTTCAAATGATCACATCCAGCTAACCAGCTTTCCACTACCGAGCAGAACCCCAGCTTTGAACTTTTTCATCTAAGGATGGCACAGAGCATCTGACTTCTAATCATGATCGACCAATCCTCGACTCATGATATCAGCTAGCATACCAGTGCAAAATTCAAATGCTTGCTAGGTGATAGTTATCACAAAATGAAAAAGGCAACCACAACTATCATATCCCGAGAGTCTCGAATGACAATTCCATCACTACGTGCAAATTATGCTCTAATCAGATGGAATCGTGGCAACCGACGTACCAACCAATGCTCGTGCCTCCATCCATAAAAGAAGGCCCAAAGGAGATCTTAAAAATGGTACGCTATTACTCTGCCTCTCATGCTCTCCATCTATTAAACAAAAGTTTTGACTTGAGTGTTGAAAGATCCCCACTGGAATAACCTCTGGCCAAGACTTCTTTGTAGATCATGCCCTCAGGAGACCCAATCTCGCCATCTGCTCTAGCATCCCAACATCTTGCAGAATCTTGCATCAATAAATATCAATAAACCCATCAAGTTGGTGTTGGCCAATGCTTTAATAACAACTCAGTCACTAGATGGTGGCATAGATCTAAAACTCCTATTAGCAATTATAACATGAGCATGGACTCTAAGCCTAGCTAGATTAACAAGCTAAAGGACTAAATGTCCAAGTCTTACTCATCAAACAAGCGACCATTTCCATCTATTATGGTGGTTACCATAAGTGCCTCGGATCAACACTATATCACAAAAAGTTTCAAGTTCTCAGGTCGTCAACATGGCTATGGACCACTATATGAGCTGAAGAGTTCGTCTCTATGCTGAGCTGAGACATTCCCAAGGTCTAGCCTATATATGAGCTGCTCCACCGACTAATCTCTTCAACATGCACAACAGCTATCTATTTCGAATATATAAGATTTGGTGCAACCGTCTCTCCTGATATCGCGGGAGTGATTGAGAGCTGAATTGTCTCACCCAATTTGGAATGCCCAACAATCTGGTAATCTCAAGATCGTGCAATTTCACAGCTAAAAATCCAACCGTCCGACATTCTTTTATATAAACAGCTAGAGCTCCGAGGATCCAGGTAAGTTCAATCGAATCCTTCTCAGAGAACTCATTGCTATTCCTTTGTTCTCTACTTTTCTGACTTAAGCATCGAAAGGCCCTCATCGGAGCCACAACCTCTAGTTTGAGGATTTGTTTTGCAGGTCGCTCCAGCACTAGCATCCCTGCATGAGGATTAGGTATCCGTCTTTCGATCTCGATCGATTTCAGCAACAACAGATAAAGGAAGGGCATACGTTCGCATTCATGGCTCCAAGATGGACATCGTCCCGGCTTTCTAATGCCACCACTTCCAGATAGGCAACCAACCAAGCCGACAATCAGGTTCAGCTGTTGGCACTGAAAATCCCTCCACTAGTTCAACCGATCATCCCTCTACCGGTTCAGCCAACCCAATTGGCATCGATCATGGCCGACCAATTCGATCAACTCTTCTAGCAAGTTCAATATCTGATGATCGCGATCCAAGCAGTTCAGACCTTTCTCGCACCCTTTCAAGAGACACCACAATCTCCTCAGGTTGTCCCTGCACCCCTTACGATGGTGCATTATACAATTTTTTCAGTGGTGTTGCCTGTACCTTCTACAGTGGTGCTCCCACAAAATCCTATCTTGACTGCGGCTCCGCAGCCACTACCTCAACCAGAGCCGCAGCGCCTCCTCAAAGTTCGAAGAGGAGATTGACTCATCAAAGTTACTCAGGGCCCAGCAATCAGCCAGGCGATGATCTCCGAGCCCACAGTCGGGCCATAACTCAACCCCTGGATGTCGATCTCCTCTACATTTCGAGGCTGGTACTGTCCATGAAGTTGATTTTGAAAGATAGTTCCAGAAGCTCGGCCAATAGTTGGACCAGAAAATAGAAAATTCTCCCAACAACAATGGCTCCTTGGCGCTGCCCTATGAAGGGTATAACAACCAGCCACATTTCATCTCGAGAATTATACAGGAACCACTCCCCCTGCACTTCAAACTGCCTCGATTGGAGATCTATGATGGGACCACAGATCCCGTCGATCATGTAGAGATCTTCAAGATTGCCATTCTTTTTCAGGGAGCATTGAATGCAATCCTTTGTTAAACATTCCCTTCAACCCTTAAGGGGGCCGCTCAGCAGTAGTATTCGAGTATAAGACCGACGACATCTATCCATTCCTTTAAAAATTTGTGACAGTCTTTCCTCGATCATTTCGTCAGCAACCGATGACAGCAGAAGCAATCTAACTATCTCCATGCTATCAAGCAAAAGGAGGGTGAGTCAATCCGCTCTTTTATGAATAGATTCAATATGACGACTCTGGAGGTCCGAAACCTAGACCAATCGACTGTGATAGCTGCAATAATGAGTGGTCTGCTGAAGAACAACTTGAAAAAGTCATTCATTAAGACTTATCCTTGGGATCTCCTGGATATGCTTGCCCGTTGGAGAAGTATGCCCGCATGAGAAGTGCAAGCCAGACAGCGCCCAGCAGGAGTTGCCATCTCCAGAGGTCCTCCAGTCTCTATCGTCATCATCAGATCCATCTCTGTGTTGTCGACCGCCTTCTCCATTCGCATTACATCAGTTGGATCATTTTCGGAACATCCCTCGGCACTCATTTTCGGCACCATCTCTGTCGATGCCCCATCGACCAAAATTTCTTCTAGAGAATCCTACATCACGACTTCCAATGGTAGGGCTATGGGCTCAATGATAGAAATGGCATGTTCTTCTTTCCCAACCGTGGGTTTTGTTTCAGTAATCGAAACTACAACTTGTTTCCTACGAGCCAGAATCTGCTCGAGTCTCTTCACGCGCTGTGAATCCATCTTGCTCCAAGGAATCACGATGAATAATCAGCACAAAAAAGATCTGAGACTACCCATGCCTTCAAAGCGTAAATTTAAAAGAAGAAGAAAATAAAAAGCCATCGCAAAGTAATTAAAACTCCGAAGAGACCATCGTCTGAGTGGTCCCATCAATTATACCCGTCCATATCAATCGTATTAGATTGACGTCACGCGCTTTAAATACAAAAGTGCATAGCATGGGATTTGAGGTACTTTTGGAGTACTTCGTTGGTCTGATTCTCAGACCTAGGAGTAGAGGGTAGTGTTACGATGGTTATCGTAAGCACCTCGGATCAGCGCTATGTCACAAGAAATTTCAAGTTTTCAAATTGTCAACACAGTCTTTAACCACTGTATGAGCTGAGGAGTCCGCCTCCATGTTGAGTTAAGGCATCCTCGAGATCTAGCTTGTGTATGAGCTACTCAGCCGACTTATCTCTTCAACATACGCAACAGCTGTCTATTCTGAATAGATAAGATTTGGTACAACCATCTCTCCTGATCTCGCAGGAGCGATTGAGTGCTCAATTGTCTCATTCAGTTTAGAATGCCCAACGATTTGACAATCTTGGGATCGTACAATCTTACAGCTAATAATCCAGCTGTTCGATATTCTTCTATATAAACAGTCAGAGTTCTGAGGATCTCAGTAAGTTCAATCGAATCCCTCTCAGAGAATCCGTTGCTGTTCTTTTGTTCTCTGCTTTTCTAACTTGAGCGTCAGAGAGTCCTCGCCGGAGTCACATTCTTCGATTTAAAGACTTGTTTTGCAGATTGCTCCAGTACCAGCATTCCTACACAAGAACCAAATGTCCGTCTTTTGATCTCGATTGATTTCAATAGCAAAAAACCATCTACACCGGTTATTATCCAAGTGCTGAGTCAGGCATCCTTGGTCCTATTATTAATACTCCATTATTCACAAAAATACTCATCTTCGCTAGATCGAAACAGGAGAGCATGACAGTAAAAGGCAAGAGTGGTGTACTAAGCTCTATTGCTGTGACATAAACTATTTGATCCTTCATCCATGCTCCTGTGCTCCGCATGTACATCTCTTCATTCTTTCTTTTTCTAACTAATTGCAGCCCCACCATATAAGCCATCAAGTTGGCTTGAAAGAAAATCCGCCATCCACTAGAAGGACTTCTGATTGCCTCACTGGGGAAGACAGCCAATACAAAATCGGGGCTCTTGCATGAGGAGGGAAATTGGGTGAATAGCAAAACAATCAAAAACAAAAGAAAATGCCCAATTCTAAGGCTCCACACTATGGTGTGATTAGGCAGTCGGGTTTAGGTCTAGTCAAGCTTGATTTAAAATTAATTTTATACATCCAAGATCAAAATTTATTTATTATTATTTCAAGCTTAATTTTGAATTGAGTTTTTGATGGGCTTGATATTTTAAATTGAACTAAAATCAACTCAAGATCAAATCAAGCTTGTTTCAAGCTTAAATGAAAAATTGATTCTTGATTGCAAGTTCTGATTCCAAGTTTGGTTTAGATCTAATTTAATATTTAATTGATCTCAAGCATAATAAATCAGCTAACAGTTTAATTCAATGACCCACTATATATGAAATATAATATGTATAATGAAATATATTTGATCTTTGTTGAAGCAAGATTAATTGAGCTAGGTTAATTTTTGGTTTGGCTTGAAATTGATTTTCTTCCCATTTTGTTGGTTCAACCTTCGTTTGTTTAGTTTTAAAAGTGAGCTTGATTCAAACATTTCTTGAGCGAGTCCAAGCCAATCTCGAGGTTCTCGGTTCATTTCACATTCCACTCCAAACTTATAGGTAAAACACCCACACACAATATCTTATTATTAGTTATTGTTGATTGCAAGTGCACTACTTGTGTAAATAACTTATTTGAACTAATTATATTATCTAAAATCCTACAACCAAACTATGATAGATTAAACCTATAACTAAACTATAGTATATTAAAATATAATAATTTGAAAATCCAAAAATATCTTTATATCTTGTCCATTACCGTTTTAACCTCAAAATATCCTTCCATTTTTTCTATAATTATATAACTTATCCTCTTATTAATTTTGGATTTTGAAACAAATATGAAAATATTTAAGATTAGTTTTGAAAAATCTAATATAATAAAAATACAAAATATTTCATTCAAATTAAATTTATTTAGTGTTAGTTATTTCTTGAATTGACTTAAAATAAAGAATAACCTAATCAAAACATTGAAAGTTTTTTGAATTATTTTCATAAAATCTAATCTAATAAAAAGGGAAAAGCATTTCATCAAGATGAACCATATATATGCTGGGTATATCCCTTTAGAATATAACATTATTTTTTTAAATAATATTTTTTATAATTTTTATATACTACGATTTTCTTTTTGTTTTTCTAAAGCATGCGTGTCACGTGCACGGGAGACGTTGGCACACAAAGTTGGACCTCTCCTGTTCCGTTGCCGTAGCCGACAAGTCGACCACGATTTAGTATTCAAACAATACTCTTCAGATCTCATCTTGACCGTCCGACTGATCTCCGGCCCCCTCGTCATCGAGAGTTTCACACCGTCCAATCGATGACCGACATAAAACTGAAGCCTTCTGGTGTTTCACCCGCCCTTCCCGTCTCTGTGCTCCCCCTTCCAGTTCTAGAATAGAAGAGGCGAGGAAGAGGGATCCGCTCACCGCCTAAAACCCTAACTCCCTCGATCTCCTCCTCTTCCATGGCCTCTAGAATTCTCGCCTCCAGCCTTCGATCCCGCCTATCCCCTTTCCTCCGCGCCGCTGCCCTTCACCCCCACCCCTCCCCGCAGCCGCTACTGCGGCCCGACGCCCTCCTCCGCCACCTCTCCACCGCCGCCGCCAGGCGCCACCCCTACCGGCCGCGCATCGACGTCGGCGCCCGCGCTCGGCAGCTCCAGAACCGGCGCCTCTGGACCTACGGCCTCACCTTTAGCTGCGTTGCCGGATTCGTCGTCATTGTCCTCAGCAACTTCCAGGACCAGCTCGTATTCTACGTCACCCCCACCGACGCCCTCACCAAGTTCGCCGCCAACCCCTCCAAGAACCGTTTCCGCCTCGGCGGCCTCGTCCTCGAGGGCAGTGTTGCCCACCCCTCCGCCACCTCCCCCGAGATTGAGTTCGTCGTAACCGACCTCGTCACCGACATCCTCGTATGCTACGAGGGCTCCCTCCCGGACCTCTTTCGTGAGGGCCACTCCGCTGTCGTCGAGGGCTTCATAAAGCCCATCGCGGCAGCGGAGGACGCCCATCGGCTGGCGACAAACGGGCCGAAGGTGTCGGAGAAGGCGAGGAGTGGGGAGTTCTTCTTCAAGGCGACCGAGGTGCTGGCGAAGCACGACGAGAAGTACATGCCCAAGGAGGTGGCCGAGGCGCTCGAGCGGAATAAGAAAAAGATTGAAGCTGAGGCGGAAGCTGTTGCAATTGAGAAGAGGAGTTGAGAAATAACGATTCTGATCCAGGTTAATTTTAAAGTTTTGATTTTTCATTTGATTTTGTTACGTTTAGAGAGTAAAAGATTGTTTTTATACAGATTGATTGATGTTCACCAGCTACATGTTGTTGTAGCTTGGCGTTATTGCCATTTTTGACAACAGAAATAGCTGAGAATAATAAAAAAGAGAAACGGGACGATATTATATGCTCGCTATTAACATTATGATTGTGATGGAATCTGTTGTACTTGGGTTTCTTTAAATTTCAGTTAACAATATACATGATGCTTAGTTGGCATTGTAGTGATGTGATATGTTATTGGTGTAACCTGAATTCTAAGACCGTCTGTTTCAATATTGTTCGATTTGCTAAGAGGATATATAATAATATGAGAATTTAGTAGTTCAGAGTTTGTGGGATATCTTGTTTTGCTTTTTTTTTTTTTTTAATTCTTTTTCATGGGATGTTTGCTTTTTTCATCTGCTTGCAATGTGAATTGGACTAATAAGCAGGAGTTCAATGCTGAATTCGAAGTGTGTGTTTTTGATGTGTATAATTCTTTAGAGAAGCATGGACTTTATGATAGTTGAGACAACGATGTTGGCTGGAGTTTCCTTGATAAGAATGTACAAATCCAATAAACATCAATGCTTGTCATTTTGCTTCTTTTATTGATGGTTAACTCTTAATGCTAGTAGCCGTGTAATGTATTCTCCTATGTTATGCCATGTAATGTATTCTCCTATCTTATGCTTTCTTTGCAAATCTTGGGCTTCTTGATACCTCCCATGACATAGTTTTTTGTCCCTCAATAATATTGATTGAAAAGTGTTTCAGCTGGTTCATTGCATGGTGTATAATTGAATGAGATGAAACATTAATATTCCTTTGGACATGAATAATTTGAAATTTTAAAAATACACTTAGAATTGTTGAACATGAATGTGCATGTGGATAAAAAACATAGGCATGATTAAGTATGTTACCCTACAAACCATATCCATTTGTTGCATGGTTGATCATTCATGATATTACTGTCATGTAACACTGATCATAAGCACGATCAAGGCCAAAACTTGTGGAATTTCTTTAAAACACTAAGCAAGAGGGAATAAGGCTCAGTTGAATGTTTTTGGAGGTGGTTAGCCTCTTTGAATGATCTAGTTTGGGTCTTGGATTTTCATATCATACAATCCTCTACAAAGGTATGCAAGATCATATCATCAATGGTGCATCTATTTTAGGTTGTCTATCTAACTATCTAGAAGGTACTATATAAGTTTAGCTACTAGAAAGGCCTGCTTATCATATTAATGCCTTCTCCCTATTCTGTTTTTCATTTATCAGTTGTTCATGCAAAATATTGAATATGAGGTACTTAGAGGAGATTAAGAATATGGATCAAAGACGGTGATAAAACCCATTTTTTTACGGAATGGCAAATGGGAGAAAAAGAACCAGTGGTGAAAAAGGACTAGCCTGAAATGGACATGGGGTGTGTCCTTATTTGAGATTTTGATTGCATTTATAGTTTCACATAGAAGTAAGAAGAGTTGATGAAGAATTGTAAGGGGTCAGCCATTTGATGTGGTATGTGAACTATAGTTTGAAAAGGTACGGCACCTGAGCAGTTTCCTTGTATTTGTATTTCAAAAGTTCTAGCATGTCATGAGTTGATATTATGAGATTATATAAATTTTTATCATTCATAGAAGAAAAATTCTTATGGATATATGCTATGTCTATTGCTTTATCTCAATAAAGATGAAATGCTGCATCTTATGTATAAAGTGAGGAACTTGATTGAGGAACTTTTGAGTAGGCTTAAGAGGTATGAAAGTTGTAGGTCATCTTGATAGGGAGAGGTTCAGCAATTTTCTTTAAAAGAAAAACTGAACCTGTCTGCAAAAAATTGACCTTGATAAATCCTATGGTAATATGAACATGGAGTACATGAGGTTTGTTATTATAAAAAGCATTGCGCAGTGCTGTGAATTAAATGGAGGAATACATTTTCTGTGAAATGTATGTTATTTGTATTTCCTTTGGGCCCTTAGGTCCTGTTTAGTGGGGAATAGGTTTGGGGGTGTTTGAGGAGGTTCTAAAAAAGAGGGCTAAAGCTAAGTAACCACATTTGTCCTTTCTGGCACCGGCAATTTATTTCTGTCCAACCTTATTGTAGATAGTGTCAGAATTTAAACAATTATTTTTTAAAACTTTTCCAGATTTTATTTGAAAGCCTAAAAACATTCACAACATGCATGTGGCCCTGCTTGGTGGGAATTTTATTTTCTATTTCTTTTTAATTATCTTTATACGTGTGAAGAATGTGAAGATTGATGCTGGGCCTTATATGCATAAAGAACATGGAGGCAGAATGTTGGGATTGTTGAATGTGTATGGGAAGTCTGGTAGAGAGATATCTGAAGTCTTCCCATCATACATAGTTCCATTGTTGGACTCAGCAAGGTGTTGTATATGAGGGCATCTGAGAAAAGGTTGAGATCATTGGAAAAAGCTTTCTTCCCCCTTCCATATGCTATCTGTTTTCTTTTACCTTTTCTCATTATTTTGTCTATGCAGCAGAAAGATTCTATTGATTCATCTACTTTCCTGTGATCTTGGGTTATTGTACTTTGGAGCCATTGCCTGCAGGTAGCACCTGCACATGGGGACGTGTCTATTATTTTAGTGCAGCAATTTAACACTCAATTCCAAGCCACAATTGTTCCCTAACTTTTCAAATTTTATTTTTGTATGCTATTTTTGTTGTGTGTGTGTGTATGTGCGCGCGCGCGCGCGTGTGTGCGTGCGCGCACGAGTTTGGATTTCCAGCACTGATTTCCATGATATAATTACCCAAAAAAACTTTTCTTAGAAACTCTGTTTTATCTCTCGAAAATAGAGGAGGCCAAAAGGGTATTTGACCAGGTAAAATGGAATAAACTGGAAAAGTAGGTTATTGTCCCACTTGTCTCATTTTGTCCTTGATTTTTTAGTTTCTGGGTGATAATGGGGAAACTTTGCTATTTATCCATCTTCTATTTAAAGTTGAGAAATCAAGAGCGCATGACTTTAATGGTGGAAAGCTGTGTCAAGGTACTGACGAATGGAAGATTAAATTCTTTTCTGTTATCTATGACTTCGGTCATAGCAATATTGCTTTATCTGGTGGTCTTTTCTTGAGGTGCATGCTTCTGCAGTAACAAAGAGTATAATCTTAGTTGCTAGTATTGTAGTGTTAAGGGATCATGGTACACAAGGGAATTTTTTTGTGAACCGGGAAGTTGTGTCAAGTAGATACATGAGGGTTTGGGATAGAGGATTTCTCATGTGAAGAAAGGGTATGTTTATGTTAGATAGCTGTATAGGTGGTACAGGGAGCAGGCAGGCTTCTGAAAATGATTGGCAGAAATAGGTGACATAGGGAAGAAAATGTTGTTCGAGTGTAGTTGATCGTGCATATATGAAGGAGATTTTAAACAGGTGCTTTGGACTTTGTGCAAATACGGGGAAAGGAGTGACTTGAGTGTTGCTAAGATTGGTTAATGCAAGACAAGGTGGAAGCTTAATTGTGGAGGATAAATTTGAGGTAATGATAGAAAGTGATGAAAAACCAGTGAGAGAACCAGTTCTTAGAAGTCCTGTCATTCAGGGTTCAAGATGGAGTTTTGTTTTGTGCAGGCATTATAATCATCAGAGTTTCTTATGGTCTAGGATTTGATTTTGAAATCTTTACAGTTCTCATTAGTTGTTCTGTTTGGTAAACCATTTTCCTTGTTGTTCTTGGGCTGAGCTTGTACTACCGTAAAAACATGTTTAAATTTATAAAAAATTCTTTTAACATACATACATGCTTACATATATTTAGTGGTGAGCTTTTAAAAGATGATTTTAAGCTTTCCTAGGGGTGAAAACACGGAGCAACAGTTCTCTAGTCCGAGACAACTTAGATTCTTCTAATTTTAAGTGGGGGCACTGCTCTACATAAGTTTTACCTTCTCTGGCCTTGAATGATTACATTACTTAAGAGAGACTCTACGTCATAATTAGCTCTCTTACAAGAATACAAGTGGTAGAGATTTTTAATCATAAAATGAGTGAAGCTTTGGTCAAATTGTTAAAAGGTTGAAGAGAAAAGATAGAGTGGGTTGAATGTTTGCCTTGACTTCAATTGACAACCTTGTAAGGAGGTCTTTACCCAGTGTTTGTAGACTCATTTGCATGCAGACAAGATGAGTTTTTTCTTCAGCAGTTTTGATGGATTGTTTGCCGAGTTCTAATTTTCAGCAATTTTGGTTGAAAATAAAATAAATGAACAATAATTACAAAAATAGACAAAATGAAAAAATGTAAAGGAAAATGATCTTTTGATTTTTTAAATATATATGAAAAAACTTATGTTCAGAATGTAATATATCCTTTTCTAGTTTAAAATGAATATAACTTATAATTTAAATGTTTTTATTTTGGATTCTAGGTTTGTCAAATCTTTGTCAAAAATTTTCCAAATCTTTTTGGTCGTTGACATCAGAATGTTTTCAAATTTCTTTTCAACATTCACAAAATCTAATTTTAATATAGAGAAAATATTACCTGAGATACTCCCTAAAATTTAAGGAATAAAAACTTCTCAGAAACAACTTGTATGTGACAAATTTGACCCTTAAATAGTTTCAGTCGAGACCCCAAAACTGACCTGCTAGTTTCAGAGCAGTTTTAGCTAAAACTGAAACCAGAACTCAAACCATTCATTTTAGCCGTGATCTCCTTATGTGACAGGAAATGTCAAGGACATATAAATGATTAAATTGAAGGGAAAATTCAAATTTCTGAAGAAAAAAAAGGAACAAAGCGTTGAATATATTGTAATCTAAACCATAATGTGACATAGATGAAACCTAAACCTTAAAAAGAAAGTAACTGACATGATGGGATATGATTAAGGAATGATAATAACTCAAGAGCTAAAAGGAGCAAATATGAGATCATAGGTATGATTTAAAGTTGTATTTGGTAAGCTTTCTGGTGCAGGCTAGACTACAATTGATCCCTGTGCTTCATTATTAACGTTGAGGAGATGGATTCATGCAAAGAGAGCACCCAGTATGTCATTGTTAACGTGCCATTTCGAGTAGGGTTGGAGTTCATATGATTAGATAGTATTGGTAGTAGTAGTTGCCCTCGCGGAAAGGCAATCAACAGGCATATCAGCTACTGATATTTTTAAATAATCTTTTCAAGGATGTACAAATGGATTACAAACATTTTATGCTTAAAAATGGTCATTTGTCAACATGGTCGATTAAAATTCTAATCAAATGGACATCGTTGCAAAAACAAGATGATTTGGGAGGCTCTATGTAGATAGTGAATTTTGAGGAATGATATGCAACAAGCCATCTTTGTAAGGGCACGTCTATTCTCGATAATTCATTGAGATCAAAAATCATAGTGAACATGAGACATGAAACCAAGTCTCTTGCACCATTACCAAGGACTTTACTAACTCGAGCCGCTGGCATCCTCTCCCTTCCACCATCGGGCAACAATTTTATCACCTTATAATAAATATTAAAATTTAAATTAATCATAAAAGATATAAAAATCATTGTAATATGATGATATAAATGACGTAGAAACCTTTGAGTTCATCTTTGCATTGCACCTAGGGGTGAAAGTAGTATGTATAATATTCGTCCGGGTTCATTTTCATATCCAAATTAATTCAGATATGAATAAAAATTTGAGGATTCGATTAATATCCTTATCCATATTCATATCTATCAAAAAAAAAAAAAGATATGGATATGAATAGACAACTATATAATCTGTTTTCGAATATTTGAGTCTACTTATAATCCTACATAATTTTATATAGGACCTATTAATTTTTAAGAGAAATCTACAGCCATAAAAATATGCTATTAATTTGATTTATCATCATTTAATAATATCTTTAATTCTGTAGCCATAAAGTTTATTATTCAACTTATATCCGTAATTATATCTATATTTTTAAAAATCTAAATTATATCCCTATCCGTTTAAACAAATATAGATATAAATTTTTGCATTCGAATAATATCTGTATCCATATTTGTATTCGTCAGATAAAACAAATATGGATATGAATATACTGGTATCCAATCTGGTTTTAGCCCGAATGGCATCTCATAATATTATGTAATTTTTAATGTAACTTATAAATTTGAGGTGAGCATCTATCTTGCACACATCCCACCACTCTTTCTTATGACTGAAACTGGATCAGATACGGATCAAATACCAACATATCTATATTTATTTTGTCTAACAAATATAAATACGGATACAGATACTATTTTGCTATAAAAATTTATATATATATTAGTTTTAAATGGATACAGATACAATTGGATACTAAAAGTATGAATATAATTACAGATATAAATTAGATAATTAACTTTACGACTGCAAAATCAAAGATATTATTAAATAAATGATAAATTAAGTTAATAGCATGTTTGTATAGTTATATTCTTAAAAATAAATAAGTACTATATAAAATTATATAGGATCAAATATTTAGATGATTATCTATCGATATTTATATTCTTTTTTTTATGGATATGGATATTAATCGAATTCTCAAATTTACGTCCGTGCCTGGATTGATTCGAATACAAAATCGGATCTAAAGGGATATTTTCCATACCACTTTCATCCCTACTCTTTCTATTCTAATGAAGAGTCTAAAAAACTAGAGTATAGATAATAAGAAATAGATCTAGTCATATGGCGAGCGGCCTTTCTGAGCTTGGCCCAAATTAACCAAACTTGGACCATTATTTTCAACTCGATGGGTTCGATCGGGTCCAAAAACTAAGCTTGAAATTTTAAATAGGTCGGGCTCGGATTTATCTTAACCCGACCTAGACCCGGCTCAAACCCATATCCCATATTCCCATTCTCTGAATCCCTGAATCCCCCTTCCACTTTGCATCTTCCCGACTCTTCCAAGCTTCAAATTTCATTTTCCGACATGCTCCCTTTCTTCCTGGTATTCCCATCCTCCAGCTTCCTCCTCCTTACCATCGCCGCCTGATTGCATCATCCTATCTCCAGCTTCTTCCTCACGAACCCAAGCCCCACCCATCTTTCCATGTTTTCCTTCTCATCACCTCTTTGCATCAACCCATCCTCCTGCTTCCTTCTCGCGAGTCACCTCATCCCCACCTCTCAAGCCTTGGCCATCTCCTTGTTGGTTTGCCACCTCTCCGCCTCCTCCTTTTAACTAGCTCACTGCCTTTCCACCTCCTCCTCCTCCTCATCGCTTCCTCATCATCCTGTCCTCCCACTTCCTCACATCATCTTCACCCCCCAAGCCCCGACCGCCTCTTCGTCGGTGTCGCCAGCTCGCTGCCTACCCATTTTCTCCTCATCCAGGTTAGCCCGAGGCTCGACCAGGAGGTCCAAAGCCTGGCATGGAGTGGGCTCAGATTTGGAAAGGAGGCCCAAAGGCCGGGCCGAACCGAGCTAGGGCCTGAAAAATGGTTCCAATCTCCTGGGCTGAGCCTAGCCTACCTGATAAGTAGGTCTAATAAGAAATGCTTTTATGGATAATCACTATGGATAATCATAGTTTTGGTCACCTGCTTCCCATTTGCCAAACATTAGTTCATACACTATCACCAAATATACTAAAAGTATTTTAACAGTTGTTAGGGGACAATATGTCACCTGCGGTGAAGACATGAACCAGTGCAAGACCTGTGATGAAGTATGCAAGGTCATCACCACAGGAGTGATTGGAGATAAATGAATACAATCCTAATGGTAGATATGCCATCTTAGAACTATGGAAGAGCTACGTCGAAGGAAGTCATTCAGTATATAATGAGGCAATGGAGGATCTCATTTTGGACCTCACCGATCTTCACTCTTTAATTGGCCCCCCTTCGAATGAAGCTTCCTGGTAGAAAATCTTGTCGATTCTATTTTGGCCGTCAATCCTAACTTTGGCCACCAATCCTGACTCTGGCTGTCGATCTTAACTTCAATCGTAAATCTCGATTTTAGCTTCGATCGTGGGTCCTTAGCCACTGGCATTAGGATGGCATCCGGACATCGGACATCCATCTAAAAAAGATTCTGACTCCAGCATCATCTTCAACCAAAGGATTCCTTACTGATCCTCATCTCTAGCCGCAGGCTGCATTCCCTTCAACTATTGCTAGCTGTTATATTTGGAAAGATCGGCCCTTATATAGTCACATCACCCCACATCTAACCATGCCACTCCAACGGCTGGCTATGCATTGGATGAGGTCACACAAATCATGCCACTCCTAAGGATAGCTGGCTATGCATTAGATAAGATGATGTCTATCGCCAAAAATCAGACTAGACATCATGGAATGGTATGATTGGAGAGGTCAGAATGGCCTCCCACTACTTTTTTCCTTATGACTCTCGTCTCTCTATAAATAGAGGTAAAAAAAGGGACACTCTAGGTATGCATATTCACACCCTATCACTCTCTCACACTCCTCATCCATTTTAGCTTCCTGACTTAGCCGTCGGAGGTTTTTATTGGAGCCAACTCTGGTCAGAACTTGTTTTGCAGGTCTTGCCATGCCTGCCATTTTCGATCAAATCCAGCCACTCCGATCAAGGCCAAAAATCTGCCGCAATAAATTGATGCTAGAGGAAGGACAACCATAATCTATTTTTAAGGAGCGAGAGGTCCACACCATGGCGCTGCACAAAGGAGCATCCTTCCACCGATCCAATGCCTGCCAACTCCTGACCAGTGGAGAATTTTGCCAATCAGCAAGCCCAGGTGCCAACTTCAGAGGCTCTACCTCTTTTTCCTCAATCGGGGTCGATGATCAATGTGGAGCAGTTCAACTTGCTGGTCCGATAGGTATAGGATTTAACTGCTGCTATCCAAAAATGCAGTAGAATAATTTCTCACCACAAATCATTCCATTGTCAGAACAACCTTAGATCCCTCTATAAGGTTCAGAATTGGGAGGACAGACTCGACAAAGCCACCTCGAGATGCTAGAGTGCAGGATGCGATGATCCCCAAGTCCTCGCTTTGGACATGACTCCACCTCGGGCTAATCCCACTCACCGCATTCAGAAGCCTATATTGCCCAAGATGCAGAAATTGACCATAGGCTTTGGGACATGAATCAGTGGATCGAAGTGCTTCGTAATCAAACTCTGGTGTGAGATAATGGTATAACGTCGATCCACTATTTAGTGCCCAAATCATATAGGAATTACTCCCCAGCAACTTCAAGATGCCGTAGTTGGAGAGCTACGATGGGGTTACCAATCCTATGGATCACTTGAAAAAATTTAAAGCCATGATGCTTCTCTACGGGGCCACCGATGCTGCCTTATATCGAGCCTTTCCATCTACTGTAAAGGATGTGGCTCGGCACTAGTACTCGAGCTTGAAATCTAGGACCATCCACTCATTTGACTAGATAAGTCATTTGTTCGTGACTCATTTCATCAGCAGCAGGAGACAATGTAAAGGATCGGATTCACTGATTAATATTAAGCAGAAGGAAGGAGAATCGCTCCAATCCTACCTCAACTATTTCAATGCGGTCATGTTGGAAGTTCGTTACCTGGATCAGTCGGTCGTCATGTCTGTCCTAGAGGGTGAACTGCTAAAGAATGGCCTTCGGTACTCATAGAAAAAGACCTACCCCTACAACTTCATTGAGATGTTGGCTCAGTCAGAGAAATATGCACAGACGGATGAAGCTTTTGAAAATGAACCCCCAATGGGTACAAGTGCTGAAGAAAGGAAAGAAGAGGAGATCAAGGAATCCCTGCCAAAGAAGGATCATGGAAAGAATTGGCCGTACTCTCGATCTCCACCTAGATGTTGGATGTCCTAAACACTCTTCGAAACTACCAGCAGAAGAGCCCCTTCGGAGGGGGTGATGTGTATCTCCATCAAGGAGATTCACAAACTATACTCCACTAAACACTCCTAAAACTCAGATGCTAATGGAGATAAGAGAGCAGCTCCCCAGGGCAAGGAGGATGAAGGTAAGGTTGGGTCAATGTAATTCAAATAAGTACTGTCTCTATCACCACAACCACAGCTATAATACGGAGGAATGCATCTAACTCCAAGATGAGATTAAGGAGTTCATTCATCGTGGATGTCTAGATTGGTTCATCAGGCATCGACGTGAATAATGTGACAAACGACAAAGAGAGTCCCAATAGTCAGAACAACGGCAAGAAGAGCCCTCCGAAGATCGGCCCCCAACTGGAGTAATAAATATCATAACTGAGGGGCAGCATGTTGGTGGAACAAGAGGAACTGTCGAACCTTTCAAGAGGTGAAAAATGAAAGAACCTATTATTTTTATTGAAGAAGATGCACAAGGAGTTCAGTTTCTATATAATGATGTGGTAGTTGCATCCTTTAACATAGAAAACTATGATATATGTTGCACATTAGTTGATAATGAAAGTACGACTGATGTATTATTTTACGATGCTTTCTTCAAAATAGGCATACCTCCTAAGTAGCTAGGGTAATTAGATTCTCTCCTCGTAAGATTCACTAGCGATGCGATACTTGTTGAAGGAGTATTACACTACCAATAATCACTAGACAAGCTCCCCGACGATTCACAACTTAGGTTGATTCTTTTGTAGTTTGGATACCATCAGTCTATAATGCCATCATCAGACCCTTCAAACTTAATACTCTTCGAGCTGTGGTATCCACATACTATTTGAAGATTAAGTTTTCAATCGAGTTTAGAGTTGGTGAGGTTCAGAGAGATCGGGCCCTGATCCGACAATGCTATACCACTGCGTTCCATGGTGCAGGACCTTTTGAGATATATTTGATTGACAAACTAGACATCCATGATAAACTAACTAAATAATGTGGAGAATTAGTGGAAGACCTCGAGACAATCTCATTGAATGATGGGGATGAGCATACAGTCCAAATCGGGTCAAGCCTAGATCAGGTAACCAAAGAACGTCTCATTTTCTTTTTGTAGGAAAATACGGACATGTTCATTTGGACCCCAGCCAATATGTCGGGCATCAATCGAGCGATAATGACACATTGATTGAGCGTTAAACTAACCTATCATCCCATCAAATGAAAAAAGAGAAGCTTCACCCCTGAGTGGCAAAAGGTGATAGCTGAAAAAGTAGATAAATTGCTCAATGCTAATTTCATCTGAGAAGTGACTTATCCTAACTAGATCACAAATGTAGTCTTTATGAAAAAGATAAATGGTAAGTGACGGATCTGCATCAACTTTATCGATTTGAACAAAACATATCCGAAGGACAGCTACCTGCTACCTCTAATCGATCAATTAGTGGATGCTACTTCAGAATATAAACTCTTTACCTTCATGGACACCTTCTTTAGATATAACCAAATTTGAATAGTGTTAGAAGAAAAGGAGAATATAGCTTTTATTACTAAATGAGATTTCTTTTATTATAGGATTATATCCTTTGGCCTAAAGAATCTAGGTGGAACTTATGTGCACCTCGTGAACAAAATCTTCAAAGAGCAGATCAGGTGAAACATAGAGGTCTATGTGGATGACATGCTTGTCAAGAGTAGAGCCTCATGAACACACGTTGAAGACCTCATGGAGACCTTTACCATCCTTCAAAAATATCAAATGAAACTGAACCCAGCGAAATGTGCTTTCGGAGTCACTTTGGATAAGTTTTTGATATTTATGGTGTCAAGTCGAGGGATAGAAGCCGATCCTAAAAAAATCTGGGCCATATAAGAGATGAACCCAACAAACTGTAAAGAAGATTTAGTGCCTCACCGATCAAGTGGCAGCATTGAATCGATTCATCTCCAGGTCGGTCGAGCATTGTCTTCTCTTCTTCTAAGTCCTGAAGTAACCAAAAAATTTTTAATGGATCAAAAAATGCCAGCACGCATTTGAGGAGTTGAAAAACTATCTCGGCTCTGCACCACTCCTCAGCAAGTCAAAGCCAGATGAAGAACTCTATATATACCTGACGGTCTCTTTGGTCACCGCAAGTGCTATACTAGTTCCAAAATAATATAAAGTTCAGAAGCTAATCTATTATGTCAGCAAGACTCTCCACGATGCAGAGATCAGGTACACCAGACTGGAGAAGCTCATCTTCGCCCTCATCATTGTAGCCCAAAGGCTTCAGCTCTATTTTCAAGGACATCTTATTGTGGTCTTGACCGATCAGCCTCTTAAGACGGTCTTGCATCGACCTGATATGTCTGGATGATTGATGAAGTAAGCAATTAAGCTCATAAAGTTTGAGTTTAAGTTTCAATCTCAGCCCTTTATTAAGGCCCAAATCTTATCAGACTTTATAGTGGAGTGTACCATCCCAGAGGATCAAGAAAGTCCTGATCCAGTCCAAGAAGAGACCAAACCTATTGAACAAGACTCCTATGAAGAACCAGATAGATTTTGGGTGGTGCATGTAAATGCATCATCCAGCTTTGTTGGATCGGGAGCAGACCTGTTACTCTTAGGACCGAAAGAATTTGTTGCGGAGTATGCCTTACAGTTCGACTTCTCAGTCACCAACAATGAAGCTGAATATGAAGCTCTCATCGCTGGACTCAGAATTGCAAAAGAGCTTGAAGTATAGAAGTTGAGCATCCACATCGATTCTCGACTGGTGGTGGGGCAAGTAAAGGGAGATTACAAAACACGAGAAGAGAGTATGAAGAAGTATCTCCAAAAGGTGAAAGACCTAATCTCAATATTCACTAACTTTAACATTTAACAGGTACCCCAGATAGAAAACTCAAGAGTCGATCTGCTGTCTAAATTGACCACTTTAGCACCAAAAGATCTACCGAAGATCATTCTCTGAAGTTCTGAAGAAGCCTAACACTAAGGAACCAGTCCTAGTCCTATAGATTGATGATGAACCAAGTTGAATGGATCCCTTCATCTACTTCTTATGGGATAGTACTCTGCCCCCAGATTCAAAAAAGGCTCGAAAAATCAAATTTCAAGCCTCTCGTTACATCCTCCATGAATGCAAGCTATATAAGCAGTCTTTCTCTCTCTCGCTCCTTAAATATCTACATCCCTTTGAAGCTGATTATGCCCTAAGAGAAGTATATGAGGGAATATATGAAAACCACCTAGGTGGTAGATCGTTGGCCTATAAGATATTTCAATAAGGATACTACTGGCCCACGATGCAACAAGATACAGTCAGCTTCACCAAGCGTTGTGATCAATGCTAGCAGAATACTAATGCCCAACACCAACTAGCCGTTCCACTAGTCTCGAATAGCATCCCTTAGTCATTTGCACAATGGGGACGTGGACATCTTAGGACCTTTCCCACAGGCATTGGGCTAGACAAAATTCTTGCTTGTAGCTATCGACTACTTTATAAAGTGGATCGAAGTTGAACCTCTTGCCAATATCATGAAGCCAAGATAAAGGACTTCACCTGAAAGTTTATCATCTACTACTTCGATCTCCCATAAGTGCGGATCACAGACAATGGCCACCAATTCTCTAGTTCTAGATTTGCTGAATTTTGTTAAAGCCTTGGCATCATCTCATCATTTCACATCAGTAGGGCACCTATGAGCCAATGGAGAAGTTGGAGTTACTCACCACATTCTTTTGCAAAGATTGAAGACCAGGTTAGATCAAGCCAAAGGATCATGGGTGGATCAACTACATAACGTGCTTTAGGCCTATCAAACTATCCAAAGGATACCCATAGAAGAAACTCCTTTCAACCTCTCTTTCAAGATGGAAGCGATCATCCCAGTGGAAATTGGACTCCCATCTCTGTAGGTTGAGAATTACAATGACCAAAACAACGTAGAGTTGCTTCGAACCAACCTAGATCTACTCGAAGAGGTTAGAAAGAAGGCATGGGTGAGAATGGCAGCCTACCAGCATAGGATGGTGTGATACTACAACCCTCATATCCAAGGTAAGGAATTAAAATCGATGACCTGATCCTACGACGCACCGAAGTGTCTCAACCTACAAAATAAGAGAAATTATCTCTAAAATGGGAAGGCCCCTATCGGGTAGATGAAGTTATTAGATTCGAAATTTATCATCTGAAGCAACTGAATGGAATGTCCTTACCTCGGCCATGAAATTCAGAGAATCTTCGAATGTATTATCAATAATATATTAGCTTTCTCTCAATAAAATAATCTTTTTTCAGGACACCGCCGCTCCTCTCTTAGTTTTTGATGAAGACCTTGCAACTAAGAAGCGAAGGCTAACCTGAAATGACCCTCGAAGGCCCCTCACTCTTCAACGAATAGAGCGCTAGAAGATCTTAGTCATATAGGAAGCGATGGCTAACTCAAAAAGACCTTCGAAAAGGAGCAACCTAAAAGGACCCTCAGTACTCGTTGATCCAACCTACCTGGGCTGAAGACCTCGACAACTAAGAAGCGAGGGCTAACTTGTAAGGATCCTCGAAGGCTCCTCACTCTTTATCGAATAATCTTAGTCATGCAGGAAGTGAAGGCTAACTCAAGAGAACTTTCAAAGGACTAACCTATAAGGACTCTCAAGGCCCATCAATTCAAGCTATGTGAGAAATGAAGGTTATTCTACAAGGACCTTCCTTCGAGGCTTATTGATCTCAATAGTACAGACCGGAGGTCATGCTAGCTAAGGAAATGGGTAACCTATGAGAACCTCTAGAAACCTCATATGTTTCAACAAGCCACACTTGGAGCTTTGGCCCTTGGCCATCTCCAATACGAAGTCAAAAGATAAATATAATAAAGTTTGGGCCACACAAGTAAGTGAGCCAAAGAAAAGAAAAGGGATACAGATGAAACAAAAGATTTCGATTCAAAAATATTTCATTTGATAAACTTGCCTAATTATAGAAGTTAAGTCATGAAAAATAAGTGACTACAATATACATACATACATACATATATATATATATATATATACACACACACACACACACACACACGCACGCACACACGCACACACACACATATACATATGCATATATACATACACATATACATACATATTTATATATATAGATATATATATATAAAATATATCAATTACACAGGAGATCAGCCTCCGACTGATGAAGTCTCAGCACACTACGAACCCGAAGCATCCTCGATAGCTAGGCAATTAGAATCGATGTCATTGACATCAAGTATCTTGAGATGGCTAGTGTCCACTTTAGGAAAGAGTTGGGCAACCAGAGTTTTGCATTTCCCAAAAGCAGCTTCAGAGGCCATCACAGATGCCTTCCTGGTTCGAAGAGTCACCTCAAGTCGGGCGACAGCAAGCAAGGACTCCTTGCACTTGACTTTGCCTTCGACGAATCTACCTGCTGCCACGCCATCCACCAACTTGATCCTGAGATCCGCTATCTCTGATCTCTCTTTATTCATGGTGTGAAAGAGGTTATCGATAGCTTTTTGAGCTGAAGTAAGTTCAGAGCAAAGCTCGGTGATTGTTGATCGCTCTTTATTTATCAATCGATCGAGGTCATCAATCATCCCTTAAGTCGAGTGAAGTTCATCTTGGAGTGGCTTATATTGGCAGCCGTACCCCATCTGACTTCTTCGATAATTTTGGTCGATGCGATGGTATATTTCAGTTCGAAGATCTTGTCTCAAGCTTCATGAAGCTCCTCTCAACAAAAAACTACCTTCGTAACCGCACCCCATCTGACATCGCTCATCACTTGGGTGAACCTATCGTGCTCTTCGGTCATCTTGTGCCTCTCTGCAAGGTGTTCCTTGTGAGTCTGCTTGGACCACATCCTTAAACGGTTTATTCCTATCAAAGTTTTCTCATATTCTTTCTTTATTTTTGAGAGTTTTCATCCTACTTCGACTGCCTCCTTTTTAGCCTTGTAATCCTCTTTTTGAGGGTTTTGACCCAAGGCTAAATTGGCAGGATTATCATTACAGGCAAAGATTCAGCTCAGTATTTACATCGATCAGACTAAGATAAACACATCATAATAACTTTAAGTTGAAGAAAAAGATAAAAACTATTTTTTTCATTAATATAAAAATATTCATTACATCAATAGAAAAACAAGAGAAAAAGCATAGAACTTAAGTATTTACAACCTCAGCTTGACGATTGGTGAAGGAACTTGGGGTAACTTTAGCAGGCTCCGATAGTGAGGAAGCTTCGGTGGTGGCAGGTGTTGGCACATCCCTAGATGCTGGATCGAACCTTAGCCATTCTCCAGGAGCAGTAGGGTCAGGGGCAAATCTCTCACGGCTCCTTCCTCTTCATCTAGAAAGGCCAGGTCAAGGTCTGGGAATTGTGCTACTATCTTTCTATGATAGTCATCTTGTTTGACACCGCAAGCTTTCTAGCCAAAGTCAACCTTCTCCTTGGAGAACTCCTCCAACGCTCAAAATGCCTCCACTGTCAGATGCCTGGCCTCAGTAATCTGGCCTTTGGCCTTTTTCTCGGCCTCTACAGCCTTGTCTTGGGCTACTCATCACCTCTTCTTCTTCGAGGCCAAATCAGTCTCAACCATTACGTTAGCAACTTTAGTCTTGTCCAGTGCCTCTTTCAGATATTTGGTTTCAGTCTCGATCGACTCAATCTTTGATCGAGCCTTGGCTTCTGCAGCTTCCGCCTTTTTCTACATCTCGACGATCTCTGAGTCGACAATCCTGAATGAATTAATAAAGGTAACGACGTGATGGCCCAGCTATACTCAGAAAAAGAAAGAGTTAACTATGAAAAAAAAGAAAGGAAAGAAAGAGAAGAGAAGAAAAAAGACTCACTTGAATGAAGATGGACATGACCTCCCTCTGTCGTCTCCCAATGCTCTGCTGCTCGATCATTTTCAGATCAGCATCAAGGAGCATCCCCTCGATCATATCATGAGCAATCTTTCAATCCTCGAAGGTGGCATCTGTGGAAGGATGGGCCCTCCCTCTGCCCAACAGATATTTCGACGGAGTCTGGACTTGATTAATCAGCCCGAACAGAAGCCCCCTCAATCTAGGGGGCGAGGAGTGTTGTAAGCTTCAGGGGATGAGATTGGATCGGAGGAGCTGATATGACTCCCGCCTGGATGGAAGAAGCCAGAGGAAGCATCTCTCTTTGACAGGCTTCAGAGGGCCTTTGTTTCTTCTGGATCCTAGCGGTGGCTGATGAGGATGCCTTCCTCTTCTTTTGCGCATTCTTCCTCCTTAGCGTTTCAAACTCTTCAGACCTCATATCTGCAACAAGCTGGAATAAGTCAAAAAAAAAAAGTAGGAGAGGGAAGAGAATGTGAACATCAAAAGCTACTAAACTGACCTCTAGGGTCAGTTGGACTGAGACTAGTGCGGAGGAGAGTCTGCTCCGATAGCAATTTTTTTAGAAGAGAAATCTTATATTCCTGTAAAATTTTGAAGCATTCCGTGTCCTCTTTCTCTGGCTTCAGGACCTGAAAGATAAAATCTTTCAATCGACCCCAGCAAGAAAATTTTAGACCCTCGATGGAAGGGCTCGAAACGAACAATAATCGACCCTTCCACCCATAAACTGAAGAAGAAGGGGCCCCCTTTATCAAAGCACGGACCCCCCATGGAGGGGAAATGTACCATCAATTTTTGGTGCGCCTCTTGATAGTATAGAAGGATCGAAAGAGGAAAATGCATGTTCAACCCCGATCAGGATACAAAAGATGATGAAGCCAACTATAAAACAAAAGGAGTTTGGGACAACTGAACAAAGAAAAATATTGAAAAAATGAAAGCATCCTACGATAAAGGGATGAATAGGCAGTCTTGCTTGAAATATTTTTTCATACAGATCAATCCTACCAAGAGGAAGATCATCGATCCTATCACTTGGCCCTGGAAGCTCCAACTCACACGAAGCAGAAATCCCAAATTGAGTCTGAACCAGACTTAGATCTTTTGAGTCCAAAATAGATCCAATGGCGTTAGGTACGAACGGTGGATCAACATCATGCCCGACATCCAAAATCTCTAGATTTTATCTTGAAAGAGAAGACCCAAAGGACTAATCTTCACTGAAACTACGAGAGCAAGCCATTGAAGGATGGAAAATGACTAGAAGAAGAAAAAATAAGAGAAAATAAGAAATTGAAGAAATGGAAGAAAATAACGAAAGGAGGTGGAGGGAATCAGCAGAAGGAGAGGAGAACTCACCTACGCAAAGCATGAAAGCGATCGACCAGAGAAAGTCATCAGAAAAAAATCACCAATAACCCAAGGAGATAGATAGAGGCAGTCGGAGAGATGGTTTCTTAGAGAGAGCCATAAATCTAATCATGGGGGAAGAGAAAATTCTAGAAGTGTAAGAGAAGATAGGAAGAAGATGTGGCCCCTTTTTATAGGCACAGAAAGATCGGTATGGTTCAAATACCGAATCTCCTTGACCGTCAGATGGTTGACATTTGAAGCAACCCCATTGGCCAACAAAAGCCAACAGGTGGTTCATTTATGAGTTACACCCAAAATGAAGCATACCATCCTTCGAGTCCCATAAAATCATCTTATTTTTTTCGATCATGATTAACCCTTGACATGACCTTTTCTTTCGTCGAAAAAATACAGACGCGTCATTTTAGCTGTGAGAGAGGTGTGTCTTTTGCAGCCATGGATTAATGTACTTCCTTCATTCGAACCCCCTATGATTTGAACTTGAGAGTAGGGGGCATGTGTTGGAGGGTGATATGTTATCCACGCTGAAGACATGAACTAGTGCAGGACCCATGATGAAGTATGCAAGGTCATCACCACATCAATCAAAGATAAATAAATACAATCCTAGTGATAGATATGTCATCCCAGAACTGTGAAAAAGCTACATCAAAAGAAGTCATTCTGTACATAATAAGGCAGTGGAGGATCTCACTTTGGACCTCACCGATCCTCACTCTTTAACTAGCCTCCTTTCAAATAAAGCTTTCTAGTGAAAAATCATGCCGATCCCACTTTGACCGTTGATCCTAACTTCAGCCGCCAATCCTAACTTCGGCCATCGATCTTAACTTCGACCGTCAATCCTAGCTTTGGCCACCGATCTTAACTTCAGTCACTAATCTAGGCTATGGCTATTGATTTTAGCTTCGATTATGGGTTCTTAGCCACTAGCATCAAGATGGCATCCGAATATCGGATACCAATCCAAGAAAGATCCTGACCCCATCATCATCTTTTCGATCAAAGGATCCCTCATCAATTCCCGTCTATAGCCGTAGGTTGCATTCCCTTCAACTATTAATGGCTACTATATTTGGAAAGATCGATTCCCATACAGTCCCATCAAGTCATATCACCCTACATCTAACCACGCCACTCTAATGCTGTGCACCGGATGAGGTCATGTCAAATCACACCATCCCTGAGGGCAGCTGACTACATGTCGGATAAGGTGATGTCTGCCACCAAGAATTAGACTGGACATCATAAAATGGTATGATTGGAGAGGCCGGAATGGCCTCCCACTACTTTCCCCTCATGACTCTCGGTTCTCTATAAATAGAGGTAAAAAAAAGATCCTCCAAGTATGTATATTCGCATCCTATCACCCTTTCACACTCCTTATCTGTTCTAGCTTCCTGACGTGATCATTGGAGGGTCCTTGTCGGAGCTGATCAGGATTTGTTTTGCAAGTCTCGTCATGCCTATGATTTTCAGTCAACTCCAACCACTCTTGTCAGAACCAAAAATCTATCACAACAATAGTTCTTGTAATATTATAATAGCTATTGCTCTAAATTTTACCCAAAGTTCATCATTCTCACGTCTATCATCCAGTGAACCTTAATAGACGGCAAGTATACAGCATATTATTTCAGAATGGCAGCCATTTGGGCCCCCACAGAATCCATTCTGCCCTCAGCCACAAGGCCCATCATGGCTCCCTCGTCGTCGGACAACGAGTCATACCTTTGTGCCGATGGCTCTGCTTACTGGCCCACCTCCACTTCTCAAGGCCGTAAGCATCTTTACATTAAAGAGACTGCAATTTGCTGTCCTTTCAAGGGAAAGAATTGGCCGCCAGCAAGTCAAAAAGCGATGCTTTCTTACTACTTTATAAATGGAAAACATGCACGTCTCCTTTGCCCATGAAGCATGATGGCTGTGGTCTACCTGAACTTTTTAGGTATTATTCAACCAAAGAATCCGACACCTTACTCCCATGATATCTATATCTTACTTTCATAATAGCTGTGTCGGTTGTTTTCTGATTTTTAAAAATAAAAATTGATTTTTATTTTTCTCAAACGTTTAAACATCACTCAGCTTATAAGATTAAATGGCTCTAGCACAACTTGAAGCCTTCATGAAGGTCAAGTAGGTGAAGTCAAGCTTCTACCCAAAAAAAAAAAAAAAAAGTAGGTGAAGTCAAGCAATTAACAAATTATAGAAGACAAATATAAGCTTGGTGCCTCTGTGGAACTGTCTTGTTTGTATGTTTTTGTTTCCATACAAATTAGCGAAGGATCACATAGATTGATGCTGGACACTACATTGGAGACATCATTCGCACAGGAGTTATTCCAAATGCCTTTCAGTTTCACTCTTTTCTTAGAGCTCTAAAACTTCTCTATCAGAAGCTTTTAAAGATTTTACAAATAATTTGAAAAACAAAAGAGCTTCATGGAACATGTTTGCCAAGTGTAATTGAACTTTCTTTTTAAATTTTTTAAAATAAAAAATTAGAAAAGCAACGCCAAACAAGCCTTAGATGTCACTTTTAAATTGGTGGGTATCATGAGCTTAGTTTGATTATGTAAGTTGGAAGAAGATGGAACATGCTATTGCAGGGTTGGAGCAGCCGGACAGTTCCGTAGTCAACATGCAACTCGGCCTAACCAACACTATTTGTATGATCAGATGGGTATATCTTTTGCATGAATGAAGAATTCATCATTTTTATCATGGTATTGACCATTTGTTGCTCCTTAGATTGATTTTGATGATTACAAAGCAGTTGAAGGGGTACCAATGATTTTCACTTGAAAAAGACTTATTGCTCTTCAGGGGCAAAATTGTAATTTTATCAAAATCCTGATTTGATAGTATCAAATGATAGAACAAAAGATTTGTGATCCAATGGTGAAAATTTTATTGATTTCGGACTTGTATTTTGAAAGTTATGCATGTTTGAAAATCATGAGTCGACCCGTGAGTCAACTCATGGCACAATGAGCTGTTTGGCACGTAGAATTTTTGGCTTGGTACAACCTGTGAGTCGACTCATGAGTCGACCCCCAAGGCATGAGTCGACCCATGAGTCGACCCCTGCAGTTTTTAGGCCAAAAATCACAGAATCTTATTTTCTGGTGATTCTCTGATGTTCTTCCACAGAGGTCGACCCATGAGTCGACCCCCAGGCATGAGTCGACCCATGAGTCGACCCCTGTGACGGGATTTTTCCGCAATGGCTAGTTTTTAACACGTTTTAAGTGCTTTTAATGCTCGTTTAAAGTGGTCTAACGGCTCTTTTTCAGCCTAGAATGTTTTTCACTATTTCTTAAAGCTATAAAAGGGACAAAAACGTGGAAATCAAAAACAAGAACAAGGAGAACAAAAGAAGAACAAAAAGAAGAAAAAGAGAGGATTCAAAGAAAGAGATTTTGAAAAAGAGATTTCAAGCCAACATTTCAGCCCAAGCAAGAGCTCATTCAAATCTTTCAAGAAGCCTTTACTCCAAGCTCATCAACTCCTCAAGTGCACTTTGAAGTCTCCATCCACCTTGAGGAAATCCAAAAAGGGTCTTCTTCTTTTAAGTAAAGTGTATTTAAAGTTATATTCGCTCATTGAAGGAGCTTTCTTTGTACTTAATTGTGCTATAAATTGTGATACTCAGTTTGAGTGATTGGTTTTGTTTTGGAGGGGTTCCAAAATAAGGGAAGGTTGATCCGAACCTAGAATCGGAGTGTATTGGGTCGGCTTGTACCCGAAAAATAAGTGGTCTAGCTTGGGATAGCTAGAGTCGGAGTTTCGACGTTTGTATTCGGGTTGAATACAAGTTTAGTGGATTGAAATTCCCAAGTAGAGCTTGGAGAGTGGATGTAGGTGCAAGGTTGGCACCGAACCACTATAAATCCTTTTGTTTGGTGTGTGCCTAATTGCTCTTCTTTATCTCTTCATTATTCTCTTGCATTCTTGCTCTTGCTATTAGCCTTAAATTAATTCTACTCTCCCTATTTATTTAGCTTTGTTAAACACTTCTCAAGTCATAAGTGAAGCTTAAAATTTTTAGAAACCCAATTCACCCTCCTCCTCTTGGGTTGCATAGCTGGGCAACACCATTGAATCTAATTTTGCACAGATTTAAAGCACTCTAAACTTCTTTATTAACCCATTTGTGTGCAACTCTTGGAACGAATTTTTTCTTGAAATAATGTATTTTTGAAAAAAAAATTTGAAAATACAGCAGTTAAAAAACTATTTACCAAACTACCATTGGTGGGCTGCGTCAGATAAATTCGTGGGTTTAACCCACGAATTCACAGTCCACGTAAAAAATTTGTGGGTTGAACTCACAAATTTATTGGCCACATGGCCCACATGCACACACCTTGATGCTCCACGTGGCGTTGAAGCACGAAAATTAAAATTTGAGTTCGTGTGTTGAAGACACAAAATTAGCTTAATTCATGCCTTCAACACATGAATTCAATTTTTTTTTTTTAAATCATGACCTGGCATCATGTTCCCATCCTTCCTGGTGCCAATGCCGATCCCCACCTCCCTGCCCTTTGATCGTGTTGCTCCCCTCCCTCCGACAGAGGTGTCGGCTCAGATCACGATCGTCGGACCCCCCTCCCCTGCCCCCCAGTGCTCCCCTCCCCTCCAACAACTGTGGGCTTCTCTGGGCCCCTCCCCCATTTCACGGTCCCCCTCGCTAGCCACCTCACTTTACCGTTCCCCCCGACTGCCGCCCCCCTTCATGGTCCCCCCCTCGGCCGCCACCCCCCTCCGGCCACCACCCTCTATACCCTCCAGCCGCCACCCCCTCCACGATCCCCTCCCCCCACCCGCCACCCCCCTCCATGGTCCCCTCCAACCGCCAATCCCCTCCAAAGTCCCCCTCTCCCCCCCCGGCCCACGACCCCCCTCTATGGTTCCCCCCTTCCCCTCCAGCTGCCGTTCACCCAGTGGTTGCATCGCCAAGACCCCCTCTCCCCCTGCCGGCTGCACAGGTTTTTTTTTTTTATGTCATTGTTTAATTTTTTGAACTGTTATAAGAGAAAAAAAATGAAATTAGTAATTATAAATATTTTTTAAGTATATAAAATTTTATAAATATTATAATTTTTTGAATTCTTATAAGTGAAAAAAATAAAATTAATAATTTTAAAATTTTTATTAAGTATATAAATTTTTATAATATTATAATTTTTTGAATTGTTATAAGTGAGAAAAGTAAAATTGATAATTAAAAAATTTTGTAAGTATGTAAAATTTTATAATATTATAATTTTTTAAAATTTTATAAGTGAAAAAAGTAAAATTAATAGTTATAAAATATTTTTTAAGTACTTAAAATTTTATAATATTATAATTTTTTGAATTGTTATAAGTAAAAAAATAAAATTAATAATTATAAATTTTTTTTAAGTATGTAAAATTTTATAATATCATAATTTTTTGAATTGTTATAAGTGAAAAAATAAAATTAATAATTATAAAATTTTTATAAGTATGTAAAATTTTATAATATTATAATTTTTTGAATTGTCATAAGTGAAAAAATAAAATTATTAATTATAAATATTTTTAAGTATGTAAAATTTTATAATATTATAATCTTTTGAATTGTTATAAGTGAAAAAAATAAAATTGATAGTTAAAAATTTTATAAGTATGTAAAATTTTATAATATTATAATTTTTTGAAATTTCATAAGTGAAAAAAAATAAAATTAATAGTTATAAAATATTTTTTAAGTACATAAAACTTTATAATATTATAATTTTTTTGAATTGTTATAAGTGAAAAAAATAAAATTAATAATTATAAAATTTTTTTAAGTATGTAAAATTTTATAATATCATAATTTTTTGAATTGTTATCAGTGAAAAATAAAATTAATAATTATAAAATTTTTGTAAGTATGTAAAATTTTATAATATTATAAAATTTTAAATTATCATGAGTAAAAAAGTAAAATTATTAATTATAAATATTTTTAAAATATGTAAAATTTTATAATATTATAATTTTTTTGAATTGTTATAAGTGAAAAAAATAAAATTGATAATTAAAAAATTTTGTAAGTATCTAAAATTTTTTAATATTATTTAAGTGAATTATTATTAAAAATTTTATTTTAATTGCTGAATTTAAGCTATTTAGTTTACTTTATTTTGCATTTAATTGATGATTTTATGTAGAGCATACTAAAATTGTTGTATTTATTATGTATGTAGTGATGAAAGAAAATATCACAGCCTTATGCTACATAAATGGTTCTACAATTTATGGACCAAATGATATTGAATACATTAGTCATCCTCAAAGGGTAGTTAAAATTAAACCTGAAATTAGATTTGAGGAGTTGGAGAATAAATTATGCAGAGTCTTTTATATAGACAAAAATAAGAATAGACTTACGATAATATATAAATATCCACAGGTTGTACAGCCAACATTATTAAAATATGAACCTGATCCGATTATTGAAGATGAGAATATTGAAGTAATTTTTTCAATGATTATTTTGCACCCATGTTTATCGGGTGCAGAGTTGTATCTAAAAGTGCAGCTTGTTGAAGTTGAACAGGATGATTATGAAGTAGCCGATAGAGATATTAGAACAACTCAGGGCATTCAATAGATCGGTCCATCTAGAACAACTCAGGATACTGAATAAATCGGTCCATCTAGAACAGCTCAGGGCACTGACCATGTATCAAGGACTCAAAATTTCAGACATGCAGAGGATCAATTCTTTATAATAGATCCTGATGTGGTAGGTGTCACTATCAGAGAATCATTAATTTATACTCCTGTCGATGATATGGTGCACATAGATAATCGACTATTTAAGGAAGATGACATACGAAGTGGAGATGAGATGGACTTCCATCCTCAGGAAGCTGGTACTTCTACTAATATAGAGTGCGGACCTATGGAAGAGCACCTAAGTTTGGGGGTATTTGAAGCTCCTTCTAGAACATCTAGATCAATTGATTCGATAGCAGCTAATATATCAATATCTTCTAGATTGGAGGCATAGTGCACCAGCTGAAAAAGAAGTGTCGAGTTGTCAAAAAGACTTCATTTTGCAGATAAGACGAAACTATAAACTACAGTAAAATAGTATCATATTGAGAGACATTATGAATTTAGAGTTGTCAAGTCAGAGTCAAAGCTTTGGACGGTAAAATACAAAAATAGAGAGTTAGGATGTAATTGGATGCTCCGAGTTGTTAAGCGATACGATTACTTTGAAATCACAAGGTATATCGATCCACATACATGTGTTTTAGCTATGCTTTCTCAGGATCATTCTAGTCTTGATTCAAATTTTATTGTCAATGAAATTCGAGATGTTATAAAAGAAATACCCATAATTTTTGTTGCTAATATTGGTACAATTATTAAAAATAGATTCAACTATATGGTTAGTTATAGAAAATTATGGGAGGCAAAGCAAAAAGTAATGGTATTGATATATGGAGATGAATAAATCTTATGACCTATTGCCAAAATGGTCGCATGCTGTACAGAAATTTAATTCCGACTCTTGGGTGAAGTTCATCAGCACTTCCATCGATTATCTTTCATTGGCTGCATTTGATCGTGCTTTTTGAGCATTTGCACCATCAATTGAAGGCTTCAAACACAGTAGCCTGATTATCAGTATCGATGCTACATTTATGTATGAAAAATATTGAGAGAAGCTGATGATTGCAACAGCTGTTGATGGGAACAATCAAATTTTTCCACTTGCTTTTGCTATAATGGACGAGGAGTCTACTGATACATGGGCCTAGTTCTTGGTTTGTCTTAGATGTTATATTACATCACATTATGGTATATGTCTTATTTCAGATCGACATTCAGGTATATTATTGGCTTTACAGAATGAACATCTTGGCTGGCACCCTCCAGATGCACATCATGTTTATTATTTACGCCACATAGCGAGTAACTTCAATACTCAGTTTCAGAACTCCAGACTCAGAGATTTGTGAAAATAATCGGAATGCAAACACAACTTAGGAAGTTCAATAAATATTTGATGGAGATTGAAAAGGTAAATTCAGAAGCTATTCAATGGTTGAATGAAATTCCCATGGAGAAATGGTCTAGTGCACATGATGATGGTCGAAGATTTGGAATGATGACCACTAACTTATCAAAATATTTTAATGGTATACTGAAAAATACACGCTTTCTATCAATAACTTCATTGGTCCAACTGACGTTTTTTCGATTTATATCATATTTTGATGGTCGTGCCTAGGCAGATGAAGCATTAACTAGAGGTGAAAGATTTGTTCCATTTGCTATAACTTGTGTGATTGCCAACCAATCAAAAGCAACATCTCATAATGTCACAAAGTTCGATAGAGCAAATGCAGTATTTCAAATCCAAACAGCATTCCATGAGCCATATAACAACAAAGGCAACAATACTCAGATAATGGTAGATTTTAGTAGAATCAATATGTTGAAGTTGTTATGTATTACAAATAAAAATTAGTTTTTCGATCTAATAAGCTAATATGCTTGCAGATAGTACGGTTATCTGAGCATACATATACGTGTTAGAAATGATAGTGTTATCATTTATCGTGTTCTCATATGATAGCTGCTTGTGCACATGTGTCAATTGATTTTTAACGATATGTTGATCGGTGTTACATACTAGAGGAGTATTATCGTAGCTACAGCCATCAATTTCAACCCATCCCGCATGCAGATTCTTGGGTGCAACAAACAACTGACATTACCATTATACCACAGAAAGAACAATTGCGACAAAAGGAAAGACCACGATCTTCTAGACTAAGGAATGAAATGGATTGGATGGAAATCGAAAACAGAACTAGGTGCCAAAATTATGGCAAAGTTGGACATAGCAGATAGACATGTCCGAGAACCAGACAATGAACTTTTGTATTTTGACTTGTATTATTATAAAAAAAAATTGTGTTATTATCAATTGTAATGTGGTACTACTTTTGTTCCGACTTGTTTTAAATATGTATTTCTTTAATGGAATATCAAATGTGTTTATTTGATTTAGTAACAAATTTTTTTTTTTACAAATATCTTTCATAGTATTGTGCACATAGAGCCAAGGCCGATAGATCAGACGGTCTTATATGCTCAAGCATCTCATCGATCTATCACCATTTGGGATGGATAGGTATATATTTATATTAAATATATTTAAAGATTCAGAAACCTAAATTAAGTTTTTTTCATGTTTACAGAAGCATTCCTTTCTTCGATGTCGACGGTGAGAGCTAGCCTTTACTCGCTCGACCCCATTGGATATATGGATAGTTTCACTTTTGCAGCAGGCAGATTTTTACGGGCTTAGCTGCATGGGATTTATCTCGCTAGATTGGCATTTGATCACCACGTTCGCAGAGCGGTCGCATCCAAAAACTCATACATTTCATCTGCCACCTGGTGAGTGCACTATCACACTGGAGGACGTCTATATTCAATTGGGTTTACCAGTTGATGGTCTTCCAGTGATAGGTAGCACACATCAGGACTGCATCAGGTATGTTTTGATTTGCTAGGTATTGTCCCACTTGCTGATAAACTCAAGGATTGCCGATTGAATCTTGCATGGTTGGGACAGCAGTTTTTTGAGCTACCACTAGATGCAGACATTATAGCTATACAACGTTATGCTAGGGCATATATTTTGTAGCTAATGGGGAGTGTTTGTATGCAGATAAATCAAATAACATGATATATATAATATTTTTTCTACTACTTGTCGATTTTGAGGTTGTAGGATACTACAGCTGGGGTAGTGCAGGCTTAGTATGGTTGTATAAAGAACTTTGTAGGGCAAATAGGATAGATACACATGATATTGCGGGACCTTTGATTTTACTCCAGGACCTGGGATAGGTTTTCATCTATAGCTCCTCGTCGGTTACTTTAGCCTCCTATAGATCTTATTATGGATTTGGTAGGTGGAGATGCATTACCAGTTGGTCCTCTAGCCATGAGGTATATAATTGTATGTGCCATTATAATCTTCAAACTTCAAATTTTTATATTTGAAATACACTTATATGTTTCATTATATATTCATTATGTAGGTGGAGAGATGTTTTTGAGGTGACAGAGGTTTCTACCCATATTTTACTGAGTCATCAACTTCATCTTGATCATCTCGGATTTGACCAGGTGTAAACATAACTGATTCACATTATTTAGATAATCTCTTGGAACGACTATGTTCATGCTACTTATACTTAATTTTGTGGATGAAAAGATCATATGACAGCCATATACTCCTCTAGTCCTAGCTGATCTACCAGATTATTATTTTAGTGGACATTATATATGATGGTGTCGGGTGACACTTCTATGCTTTTCTATCATCGAGTGGCACTATCCGGATAGAGTGATGTGTCAGTTAGGATTACGACAGACTATTCCGGAGGTTTGTGATACAGATTCTAGACTTCATCATATCAACCTTCGAGGGCACACCGATCATGATCGGAGAAAAATTCATTAGCAGTGGGTTGCAATCTGGCAGAGTTGGCAGGATTATATTATAGACGGTCCAGCAATCGATGGTATGATGGACTATTATAATGACTACATGGAGTGGTATCGTCGCATTATGCGTCGATTCATTTATCGTGGTAGAGCGATGATTGACTATTTGGTCAGGTTTCATATTTTATCTGTAATTTTCTATGACTAACACATGTTTATTTGCCTACTGCTGAGCGTGTTGTTTGTATCAGAGTGACAGTCTGGCGAGGATTCATTGTTTGGCTCGTCAAGACTCGTTAGCCACATTCGGATAGCTCATCCAGGATATTTGTACTTCAGGCCTCCACGCCGTCCGACAGCATGCTCGTATCTCCATCGATATCCATGATCATGGCTATGACACTGTAGAGTCCACTCCTTTACCTTTCATTCATCCCTCATCATCAGGAGTATCTGCATTGCATAGAGAAGGTACCAGATGATATTGTTCATCATCATTTTTGATTCCGAATCTTTCATCGTTCAGTTCATATATGCCTCATCTATGTATATGCATGATGATATGACCTAGTTTCAGTTCACAGAGGAGACTGTAGCACATTTTGAGTATGCAGCGACTGAGTATGAGGGACTGAGGGAGGGTCCAATGGAGTATTGTATGGAGTCGCATGAGGGACAGACTTAGGGTTCGGGCGAGCATCATACGAGGAGCATGACAGTCCGATCGAAAGTCCAGACAAGCATCGTACTGAAGAACCAAGTGAGGCTCCACCTATAGGTCGTCGAGTGCAACCTGCAAGAAAGAAGCGAAGACCACCTTGTGGAACATGATGTATATATTTTTATTTTTTCATATTTGTAGGACGTATGAATATGAAAGTCATGAGATATTTTATTATATTACATCAAAGTAATGAAAATCTTTCATTACATTAAAATTCTGCATCAATAAGTGCATTAGATTTTTAAATTAAAGTACTCTTAATAATTTAATAAAAAATTAAAAAAATTATCAAAAATTGCACTGTGGCATGCAAGCCGTGCCGAACTGATCGACCGCCTGAGAAATCCGATCGATCGTTGCAAACCGAGCCGATTGATCGAGTTCGGAACCACAGGTCGGTCCACGACGTGGCACGCAAGTCATGCCGAACCAATCGACCACCTAAAAAATCCGATCGATCGCTGCAAATCAGGTGATGGTCGAGTCCGGAACCATAGGCCAGTCGACAATGTGGCATGCAAGCCGTGCCGAATCGAGCCGATCGATCGAGTTCAAAATCTCAGGCCGATCGACCACGTGGCATGCAAGCCGTCATTGGTCATCAAAAATAGTTCTAACACAAAAAGCATAATCTAATACTGGATAATTCCAAACAGTACTACTATTGAAAAATTTATCACTATTTGATGGAATATCCAAAATTTGACCTAAAACTTCACAATCAAATTCGATCAATTGTCCTTTAACATACGATGAAATGGAACAAGACTTACTATTAAAACTAAAATTACTATAAAAATAGTGAACCAGAATAGAATACATTGGCTTGTTGAGTGTAATTATAGATAGTCAATCCATCCTTTCAAACAAAAATTTAATACGAAAATCACTAAAATTATTTAAATCAACTATTCTATGTCCTATAACTTTTCTTTCAGAAAAGTTTGATTGAAATTTTTTACTACACTCACTATCTAGAAACAAGGACTCTTCATACTTACAAGATGGTTGCTTTCCTTTCTCTATTCGAGCCCTCTTTCCTTTCGATAAAATTTCACTTTTTTTTGAAGCCATAATCAATTTTAAGAAGGGGATCAGAATTTATGTACTAATGCAAGAAAATTTTTAAAAATCTCAATAAGGAGTAGGAAGGGTGAGGAGTGGATTTTAAGGGAGGATGGGGTATAGATTTAAAGACAATGAATTTGTGGGTTGAACCTACGAATTCAAGAGTAGTTCATACAATGGATGAAAATTTGAATGAACTAGTGGGTTCAATCCACGAATTCATAAAATGATCGAAAATTTTGATTGAATTTATAGATTGAACCGACAAATTTAAGAATTTGTGAGTTCAACCTACGAATTGATTGAAAATTTCAAACCAATTTGTGGGTTGAACCCACAAAGTCTTGAATTCGTGGGTTGAATCCACGAAAGCTTGAATTTGTGGGTTCAACCCACGAATTTTGTTTAAATAAAAAAAAAATTCTATTGATAATGAATTCATGAGTTGAATCCACGAATTCATTTGGTTAATTCGTAGCTCCAACCCATGAATTCAAATTTCAAAATTCGTACAAATGATTCAGCTGAATCAGAAAATTCATGGGTTCAATCAACAAATTATCCGTGTATACATAATTTGTGAGTTGAACCTACGAATTTATCCTAGGTGCCCACCAACGATAGTTTGGTAAATAATTTTTGAACCACGATATTTTCAAAAATTTTTATTAAAAATATATTATTTAAAAAAAATCTCTATTAGAGCACCCATTGCATGATGCAATAGTGGATTCCCACAAGGGCGAATCCTATTTAGTGCGATGTCCTGTACGACAAGCTATCTAGGTACATTGCTTTTTAGGAAAAAAAAAAAAAAAACGAACCTTAAGTAATTGTGCCCCTAGTTACAATATTTCAATAGGTAGGTATCGTGGGCCTAGTTTGATCACGCCGTCCACTTCTCATAGTTGGGTGGATGGATGCGTTCGTCTTTTGGTTGGTGGCTGATGCCCCGGCACTCGAGAGAGGGGATGTAGCGAATATCCCACGTTCTCCTACATTTTTTCTCCATGAATCGCATTCGAAACTGGCAGCTCAAAATCCATCTCGCGGCAGCTCAAAAATCCACTCATTACAACCAGCGGACGACAACGAAAGCCGGTTCTAATGATTGACGGAACAAAATACCAAATGTTTTATTTAATACTATTTAAAATAATTAAATTAATATTAGTTCCAATAACGTTACCTACGTGTTTACCTTATTAAATTTCACTAATATTATTTATTTCATCAAATTTTCCAAATGCACAGAGGCAGCCAAACACGCATAATATCTTATATAGAATGCAAAAGGGACATATACTTTTTCTCAAAAAAAAAAAAAAAAAAAGGGAAAAGTTGAAGTACCAAGATATATTAAATATAAATATAATATAAAAAAGACTACCAGCAAAACCTATCTGACCGAAAAAGGAACCAACCGCACTTTTACATTTATATTTAAATTAATTGATAATTATTATATCCTGCCCACTTTTGCACACCCACTCTCCACCACCTAATAATTTCATCATCCAGCCAACCATTTCCCATTATTAAATATAGAAAACTATACCTCTACACTCAATTATTCACCAAAAGGAGATTCCTTTTCTAAAACTAAATTCTATTTGCTTATCAAAAAAAAACTAAATTCTATTTATTTATTTATTTACTTACTCTTTTTATTCTTCTCTCTTTTGAAAAAATGCAAAATAAAGTATAAGTTTCTCGTGGACCCTGTACAGCCTCTCACTGGTCGTACTACCCACGGCGATGCCAGCTCAGCAAACCAGCAATTATTTAGCAGTGAGTCCCACCTCCTCCTCTCAGTCCCCGCTCGAGCAACCCAAGAAACCGCCAGCTGTCCCCAACCCACAGCCAGCATATCAGGAAAAGCGCCCCGAGTTTCTACCTCCACGAGTCGACTCGTAATTGGTGGTCCCGCCCCCGCCGCCAGGACCGATCTAGCTTCCCCTCGAACTCCTTCAGCACTTGCCACGTGGCGTCGCCCACCTCGATCCGACGGTGGAAGAGCAGCGCACGCCGCTTGGCCGTGTCCCACAGGTTGAGCTGGATCGCGGAGAGGTTGGTGGCCGCCACGTGGTCCAGAATGGGCTCCAGATCGCCGACGTCGCGCTCCGCCACCGTGAGGGAGATCTCCGACCACCGGACAGCCGCCGGGAACGGGAGGCGGATTCCGTCAGCGATGATGACGGGAACGCAGCCCAGCGCCACCGCCTCCACCAGGCGTGGGCTCCACGGGGCCCACCCGAGGGGGCACAAGCAGAACACCGACCGCGCGATCTCCGACCGGTAGCCCGCGAACCGCTTTCTTCGGAGATAAAACCGAGGATTGGTGTTGTATCGATTCCAGATATCGGTTCTCACCCTCCTGCACCACGGAATGACACAACGTTACTTTCTCCGTCGGATCTCCGGATACGACAACTATGCTTTGAAGTCCCATTGTTAACCCCAACAACATAATAATAACGGCAAAATCTAGCAGCTATTTTTGATGATGTAATCTTTTACCATAAGAAAAAAAAAACCTTTATTCATCGTTACAACAGACCGCGTAACAGACATCGCTATCTTGCAACAGAAAATAACGCGTTCCGACCTCAAACTTCGGTTGAGTGGGTGTTGACCAATAAAAAAAATATATTTTAGTAATTCTAAATAAATTAACATTAAGAATCATTCTATCCCACAAATAGCGAAAAAAAAATAGTAAACGGTCTCTGCTATTTCCGTTATATGAAAACCGTTCTGTTGCTTAACGGCAGACAAGTTCTAAGCTATCCCCAAGGTTAAGCAGTGAGAACCCGAGACGTTGTAAAGGCCATCGTGACATTATACAACGGCCGTCCATAAGAATCCACAACGTCTTCCGATTTTAATCAATCTAACGACTCTACGGATAAGGAAACATCGTTGCTTACTTGCCGTAGAACCGGCCGCTGATGTTCTTGGGATGGACCTCCATCTTTCCCCGGAAGAACACCCAGATGTCCCTCTTCGCCGTCTCCGGCGCCGGCCACCGTTCAATATCCGGCGGCACGTACGGCGGTATCTGCACGTGCTCCACCTCCTGGCACACATGCGGCGTCCGCACCCCAAACGTCTGCAAGATAATGGACTCCTTCAAGAACTCAGGGATCCCATTCTCGATCGCCCTATCCTCCTATTTTTTCACCCCAAAACCAGAATCATTCATTATTATCCTCAAATATTAACTAAAAATAAAAATTAGTTGTTTAGCATAGAGGGGAATGGAAGAATGATACCATGGCGTGGAAACAGGCGCCGTAGTCGTGGGAGGCGACGAAGAGGTGGTCGCGGCCGCGGGAGCGGTTCCAGAAGGGGAGCTGGGAGGAGATGAGCTCCACGGCGGAGGCGAGGAGGGGGCGGGCGTGGCGAAGCGAAGGGAATCCATTCGGAGTGCTAAAATTACAAGACACATAGACGGGGACGAAGAAGAAATCGGCATCGTTGGGGTCGAGAGCGCGGTGGGGGAAGTCGAGGAACGCCTCGTGGAGCGCCACCTCCGCCGCGAACAAATGGGTCTCGCACCGCTGGTCGGCCAGCCAGTCTCTATTAAACCTGGAGGGCAGATCGTAGACATAGATCTTGAAGGGAGGAGAAGTTGAAGTATTACGAGCTTCGATGAGGGCACGAGGGGTGGTTTTGAGGGGGAGGGTAGTTTGGGGGAGGGAAGTGGGGGTGGGGCGAGGGAAGAGAGTGGAAGAGGAGGAGGAGAAGAGGTAGATGGAGAGACCGAGCCAGAGGAGCCATTTGGAGTACTTTTTGAGGTAGAGGGCTTTGTCGTAGTGGTGGTGGGGGTGGGTTCTTCTGGGGAGGAGCTTCATGTGAGGGGAGGAGGAGGAAGGGTGGGAGGGGAAATAGCTTCTGGGTTTATGGTGGGAAGCTCTGAGCTCCGGCATGGGAGGTTAAAATAGGAAGGAGAAAAGGGAGGGAGTTTGAGGGGATTTGGAGGAGGGTGGGGTGGTGTTTTCGGAGGGAGTAGGAAGTGGAGTAGAGGTGAAGGGAACTTGGAGGAGTATTATTAGGAGAGAGATAAGAGGGGTTGGTGGAGAAGCGGGGCGTTGTTTTTATTTTCACGTCATTTATGGGGTCTGGTTGGTGCTATGCGTCTGGATTTTTTGAGCTGAAGCTTACCAGAATCCATAGGGCGAGAAAGGGGAAGAAGATGAGACGAAGGGGAATGTAACTTTTTGTCTATTAATGGACTATTTTTCTAATTAATTTTGGTTAAGTCTCTAAATTCTTTCGGTTGCCACATATTTGTCAGTGGGTCTCGGGGCTGGTCACATGGCCGTGGGCACGATGTGATATTCACTGTTCTCTTTTAATTTTTTTGCCCTTTTCTTTGGGGAATAAAAATTAAATGCGGCGAGCACTTGGAAGAAAATACAAGGCGCGCTCTTGGCTAACATTTAATTTTTTAAAAACATACTTAAAAATAAAAATCTTCTTCTATTATTAGTAAAAAAATTATTAATAAAATAATTAATTTTATTATTAAAAATTAAATTATAGAAACATCCTCCTCATTTTAACCTAATTTTATTTATATTCATCGAATTTAAAAATATCATATTAATCTTTAGAGTTTTCGAGATATTTCAAAATGACTATACCGTTCAATTACCAATAAATCATATTAGTTTTTTCTCAAAATGAATAAAAATACTTCTTACCCATATAAAAAAGATCACCGATGAGAAGGAATGAAAATAAAGGGAGCCACCACAAAAGAAGAGAGTGGGGTGTGGAGGTCAACGTGGATGGAAAAGACAACATCAAAGATCTCATAGGTATGATTGAAGGAGGAAGAGGAGGAAAAGACAGTGAGGAGGAAGAGAAGGAGAAGCGGAAGGGGCTACTGCAAGAAATGGGTGAAGATGGAGAGAACTATTGTGGAAGGAGAAGGCTCATAAGTGGCATTAGAGAAAGTAGACAACAAGGAGAAGAAGAGAGTGAGGAGAAAAGAGAGGGGAAAGGATGGATTGCTAGTGAGAAGCGACAAAGATAGAGGGGGCTATCGTGGATGGGTGGGGCTCATGAGTGATTTGGAGAAGGAAAAAGATGAGGAGGAAAAGTAGATAACTAGAAAGGGAAGGAGGGGGAGGGATCGCCAACAAGAAATTGATGGATGTGAAGAGAACCGCCATGGAGGGAGAGGGCACATAAGCGGCCTTAGAGGAAATGGATGATAAGGAGAAGAAGGAAAAGAGAAAGAGGAGGAGAAAAAATGGATTGTCGGTGAGAAAGGATGGAGGTGGATAGGATGGCCATAGAGGGAGAGGACTTATAGGCGGCTTAGAGGAGGAGGATAAGAAAAAAATAAAAAAGAAGGAAGAGGAAGAGAAGGATAGAGAGGTCCACAAGAAAAATGATTGAAGGTAGAGGGAGCCACCATGGAGAGGAAGGGCTCATAGACCAGCTTGAAAGAGGAAAAAAAGGATAAGAAAAAGTAGATGAGGAGAAAGAAAAGGATGGGAAAGAGAGATCGCCAATGAGAAATGGATGGAGATGGAAAGAGCCACTGTGAAGAAAAAGAAGTTGATGAGAAAGAAGGTGAGAAGAGGGAATGAGGAAAAAAGAGGAATGCGGATGATGAAGAAAAAAAAGATCAGTCGGAGATGAGAGAGGAGAAAAGATATGAAGATAAAAATTCTTTCATTATTTTATAAAATAATGATATCATATGATGTCATGTGATATTATTTTATTAACAATAATAAATGATAAGATTTAAAATATCTTAAAAATTTGAAGATTAGTTTAACATCTTTTAAAGTCAAGAGAGTATAATTAAAATTGGATTGAAGTTGAGGAGGTATTTCTGTAATTTATCTTTAAAAAATATGCTATACTCTTTCTTTTTTATTTTTAAAATATATCTTTTAACGATACGTACTATATACAAATAATCTATACCAACCAAATTAATTATTAAATAAATTAATAGATACATCTAAATAAATCGATATGTAGTTTGTAGAATATAGAATTCATCAATAAACAATACACGGCTAGATGATACACATTTAATAAATTAGTCATCTACTAATCCAATACATACTTTTAAATAAATTGATACATAGTTTCTGAAACATCATGTTCAATAGTATACGCTACATGATTGGATGATATATATTTGTCAACTTTTTGATACATACTATGAGGTTCTTTGATAAATATCGAGTAGTGATTCAATACACTCCTCTACGTAAAAAAAATATTTTAAAAATTATTTATCAATTTATCTGAAGATGTACATTCAATCACTATTAGGTATGTATTAAATAAACTTACAGTGTGCATCAAAAAATCGATAAATAAATATCATCTAACCATCTAGTGTAACTCATGAATATGATATTCAAGAAATTGTATATCAATTTTTTTGAAAGTATGTATTAGTTTGCTAGATGATAATTTGCTAAGTATGTATTATCTGACTATGCATTGTGTATTAATGAATACCATTTTATAAAAACTATGTATCGATTTATGTAGGTATGCTTGTTCAATGGATAATTTATTTAGTATATATTATCTAGTGTGCAATATAAATGTTAAAAAATATATATTTTTAAATAAGGAAGAAAAGAATGCCACATGCGATCTTCTTTCCTTTTTTTTTTAAACCATAGGACCAACATCCCCATTAGTAGGAGAAGTCTCTAACACATTTTATTCTTGAGGGTGATTCAATGACCATGATTGGATGGCTTTCTGCATAGTTTACTGCTAAAATTTATCCCTATACATTATTAATAAATTGTTGGAGGTTGATTACTTCTCTTCTATCCTATGAGGCAAAACATGTATATAGAGAGGCTAATAGTGTAGTTTATTGGATCGTAACATATCTTGCTAATCACATGGGAACTACCTTATCGACTACTTTATCGAAAATTTCTTTAGATTTTTTGCATATATTATTTTTTGATTGATATGGATACATTTTTACTACAATGGTTTAATAAATTCAGATTTATCAAAAAAAACTTCTATTTTGAAATAAGCAATAGAGAAAATGTGACAAAATAAGAAGTATGGTCCATATTCCTTCTATAGAGCCCACCCCATATGATTTTTGTTCCTCTTTAGAGCCTTTATTTGTTGGATTTGAACCAAAAAAATTAGTACAATGAAAATAGAAGCATTGATGGGTCAATGCTGGGTTCCCTGATCACCACCTCTCTCTAACACCATTCACGCAATCTGATAGGATCCTAGGCCGGCATATACAATAAAAATTGGCTACCGAAGCCTTTTATTTATTATAATTTATTTATTGTTTCATTGCATTTTAAGGATAGTTAAAAAAGAAGGCAAAAAGCATACCCATGCATCGCACAGGATATACTCTAGTTGAAACTAGTTTTGAGTCTTATAAAATATGACCACAATAATTTTTTTTTTTGCTAAAATTAAAATGGCGCATGTTGTATATGTCAATAATTCCTTAAGTATCTTCATTTATGTTCAAGATCTCTTATGCTATTGAAATAAAATCATATAAAAGATCTCTATGTTTCGCCTTGTTAATTGATTTATGAATCGAGGAGATAATTGATACTAATAGAGATTTGTTAGTTCTTAAAGAAGAGACTATATACTCTTCTTGTCTCTCCATCCCACTAGCTCCTGTAACCAATCCGGCTCCAATCTTGCCACCTTTGACCACCAACAATGCTATCTTATCTAGTAATCTAAATCAACTTGTTGATTCCAAACCAACTCCAAATAAAATATGACCTCTCCTTCCTAAGCTTATGATGGCTCTATCCATGCCTCATATTGTTGGGAAAAATTCAGTGCAGGGGTAAAATGGTAATTTTAATTTTTTTTCAAAATTATGATTTTACAGTAGAAAAATATTAATTAATCCAATTAATTAACATGAATTTATCCTACACTAGGATCTAAATATGATATATAGCATGCATTCATTTAAATTTGAAATTCAAATTCAAACAGTAAACACTTTACTGTAATATGTTCAGAACACAATACCTTTATGCGGGTAGTAGATCGCTGCAATCTGATCATCGTCGGGAGAGTCTGATCATCGTGACGCAGCCACACAGCATGTCTGGCCTCTACGGATCGTCCACATGAAGCTTCCGGTCTGATCGACTCCTCACGAGTGCTAGCTCGTTGTAGAGCCCTTTTGACGGTCGATGCTGATCGAACTCCTTCGATCGATGTCTGTCGATTCTTCAGATACTCCGAATCGTCAACAGACATGCTTGAGAGGATGTTGAAGATCTTCCTGAGATTTTGTGGGCTCATGATACTCGTAGCTCACTTTTTCACATTTCGAACCCCGGGCTAAAACTCTAGGGAACTCATCGGAAATCTTGCACCCACTTTTCTTTCTTTTCCTCTTGGAAGGATATGGACTTCCTTCTCACGCACAAGACTTCTCACGCTCCAGAATTTTTCTCCAAAAATCTTCTTCTTGCACGCCCCATTCTTCTCCTCCTTTTATAACAACGTCAAACGTCTTATCCAAAAGAAAGGATAAAGATGAGTAATTGCACATTTGAATTCAAATCAAATTTTGAATTCAAATGGATACCAACTCATCCCTTATCCACTAAAGGCATGAGGCGTGGCTTAAATTATGCATGGAGTGATTTCATGAGAAATCTTTTCTCATGTAATAAATAGGGCGTAAAAAAAGGGATAAGGTGCAAAGATTGATTGCCCATTCAAATTCAAAATTTATTTTGAATTTGAATGGCCAACCAATCATCCTTATCCATTCATTTGGCACATTAAAGTGGGACGTGGAGAGGGCTTGGCATGAGAAAAAAATTCATGAGAAGTTCCTTCTCATGAATCCAAATGGGTGCAATGGAAGTGAGGTGGCGCATGGAGATTGGGTTAAGGTGGTTTAATTATTTAAACCAACCTAATTAAACCAAATAAGTTAGATCCAATTAGACTAATTTAAATCCAACTTAATTAGGCTTAATTAAGCTCAATAAAATTTTAATTAAATCAAGAATTGACTAAGCCCAACTCCTGATCAAATTAGGGACCAAACCATCTCGATGATTAGGTCAACTCTTAACCTAATCGGGTCAAACCCAACTAAATCCAATTCAATTGGACTTGATCCAAAAATAATTACTCAATCAAATTGAGTTAATTAGCGATCAAATCACTAATTAAACCTCTCATAAATACTGAGTCCAAATTCGATGGGCAATCAGGCATCAGAATTCATCGATATATAACCCTGATCGAAAAATTCCAACCAGTGGGACTCTTGACCCCGATACCCATAATGTGTGGAACTCATGATCAGAGAATCCTGATTCTCGATCACTGAGTCTCAAAGCCAATCGTCAGCCTGTTGACGGTTGTGCTTCTTTTGTATTAGTACATGAATTATAAATAAATAAAAATTATTTTGGTATTTTTTCATCACAAATGTTTCATCTTCTAATGAACTCCTATGTTGTGATGAAGTCCTTAGGACTATTTAGACTCGATAAAGGAGGATTTGTCACTGAGTCCTTAAACCTGTTCGCGATCAAATGATACGTTGTTACTAAGGACGACAACGTTCATCGAGCATAGTACGTTGTGTGCCATATGGGTTGGTTGTCCTCATAACCAAGGAGTGTGGAGACACTGGTATGGCATATAGGTGAGATATAATAGTATATCTGCACTGAACGTGACCGACTCTGGAGCTATTTCTGCTATCAAGATTTGCTCCGATGGGATATGGGTATAAATGTCTCTCCGACCTGAGACCGCCACGGTGACTTACAAGCAACTCACTGCACTTAGGTATTGGACTATCTGAATTTTTAATTCAGTGACAGAAGGCTGTTGGGTGTAGTCAAGTACTTGACTTGTCGGTGCGTGTGTCAAGATGTGATTGACCACTCTAGTTTAGGAGCTGTGTACAGTCATGTTTCAATTTAGTAAAACCTTGGCCAGGGTAGTCCTAGTGAGGAGTCACAGGACTAATTGAGTTGAGCACGATTCGGATGATCTCATCAGGGTTGACAGTTTAACCCTGAGTCGTCCTAAACACAGGGGTCTAAAGGGATGAATTATACGGTAACCATATTCACGTGGGTTCTGAATGTTGCGATTACGAGTATTCGACCTATCCGATCATCGGGTACCATTGCTAGATGGTCACTTCAATTAGTACAAAAATTGATTCTTGTGCTACCGGCTTAGGTTCGAACTTGCGGATCACACACATTAGAGGTTTCTTTCTGATCTGATGGCTGATTATGAGTCTTATGTGTCTGAAATTCTATGATTGAGAATTAGGATTCTCTGATCATGAGTTCCACATATTTTGGGTACCGAGGTCAAAATTTTGAATTTCAAATTTTGAATTTGAAATTTGAACTCTTTGATCAGGGTTTCATATCGATGGTCTCTGATGCCTAATTGCCCATCGGATTTGGACTCAATATTTATGAGAGGTTTAATTAGTGATTTGATCGCTAATTAACTCAATTTGATTGAGTAATTATTTTTAGATCAAGTCCAATTAAATTGGATTCAGTTTGGATTGACCCGATTAGGTTAAGTGTTGATCTAACCGCTAAGGTGGCTTAGTCTCTGATTTGATCAGGGGTTAGGTTTAGTTAATTTCTGATTTGATTAGGATTTTATTGAGCCTAATTAAGTCTAATTGTGTTAGATTTAATCTGGTCTAATTGTGCTTAACCTATTTTAATTAGGTTGGCTCAATTTGAATCAAACCACCTTGTTTTAAATTCCCTGCGCCACCCAACTTCCTTGCGCCCATTTGAATTCACGAGAAAAAATTTTCTCATGAATTTTCTCCCATGCAAAGCTCTCTCATGCCCATGTTTCTGTGCGTCAATTATTTGGATTAACTTGGTTTGTTACCCATCTAAATTCAAAGGGGTTTTGAATTTGAATGGATAACCAAATAACCATGCGCCGGCTTATCCTCTTTTGTGCGCCCCATATTCCACATGAGAAATGGCTTCTCATGAAAGTCTCCACGCACAAAAAAGAAAAAAAAAGGGTCACGCCATCTCTTCTTTCTCACACAAATGGATGAGGATAAGATTGGTTGGCACTTGAATTCAAATTTGATTTGAATTCAAGTGAGCAACCACCTCTTCTTATCCACTCACACGCTTTCAACATCTCTTGTGATGTTTTATAAAATGAGAAAGGGAGGGGGCATGGGCAATGAAAGAAAGAAGAGATAAGGGACATGGGGAGGTTCAGAAAAAATTTTGAAGTGTTCAAAATTTACTGAGAGGAGAGAAAAAGGAGAGAGAAGTGGGCACAGGATTTTTGGTGTGTACCCTAGGGTTTCTACCTAGGGTTCGGGAAGTGAGATTGGTGTGCCACGAGTGTCGTGAGTCCATCAAATTTCAGGGAGAGATCTATCAGCCTCTCAACCAATCGTACAGACGATCTGGAGTATCCGAGGAGTCGGCACACATCGATTGAAGGAGTTCGATCAACATCAGCCATCAAAGAGTGAAATCACGAACTAGCATTCGTGAGGAGTCGATCAGACGGGAGCTTCGTGTGGATGATCCGCAGAGGCTAGACACTAGTGTGGCTATGACGTGATAATCAGAGCCCTCCGATGGTGATCAGATTGCGGTGATCGACTACCCGCAAAAGGTGATGTGTTCTGAACACAGTATAGTAAAAAGTTTACTGTTTCAAATTTGAATTTCAAATTTAAATGCATACTGTTGTATCATATTTAGATCCTAGTGTAGGGTTAATTAGTATTAATTAATGAAATTAATTAATAATTTCACTATAAAATAGTAATTTTGAAAAAAATTTAAAATTACCATTTTACCCCTGCACTGAATTTTCGCTTCAAATAGTATCAGAGCATGGTTCTAGAATATGATATACATATGCATACGTAGATTAAGGTGTAATCTACAAGTTTAAATTTGAAATTCAAAATTTCAAATTTGAAATTCAAAATTCAAAATTTAAAATTCAAAGATTGGAAATTTAAAATTTAAAATTTATTTGAAATCTCAAATTTAAAATTTAAAATTTAAAATTTGAAATTTAAAATTTGAAATTTAAAATTTAAAATTTAAAATTGATATATTTAGATATACTTGATCCAAGTAGCAAGTAATCTAATTGGGTTGGTTGCCATGGCCGTTCGATCATAGGAGAAAAGTAGGGTTTAAAAGCCCCCTCTTCCCATTCGATGGGGTCTCCTATGGCGGTAGGGGTGTCGATGCAATTATATCCCATGACAATGAAGCAGTGAAAGGACTTAATTATAAAATTTATCATGAATGTGTTAGATTAGATCTAAAAGAAAATTCATGATTTATTTTGAGTTATTTTCTATTATGAAATGAGCAATAAGATTGCTGTTTATGAAATGTGCTGACCCGTTTGTGAAATGAGTCAACACATTTGGTGAACAGAAAATAAAATCTTTCAAAATTTAAAAATTATTTTTGAAATGTCAAACCCTGACCCATCAGCCCAAGTACTTAATTAAAAGAATTAAGTGATGTCTAGTAGGTCTAGAATTGTGAATTAAGACCTAAGACAATTGCATAAACTTGTGGGTCAATGGGTTAGATGAATTAGGTCCATAATTGGGTTGACCTAAGGTTAGCTTAAAAAATGGACCAAATGGAGTAATTGGTCAAATCTAATCAAAAGTTGAATTAGATTAGATCAAGAATACTCTAGACTCAACTTCAATAGTTGTAGTTGAATGGGTCCATATCTTTAACTAGACCAAGATAGACTTAATTCATGGCTACGCGGTGGATCTCTATTTACTAAGTTGATCAAAATTAAAACTAATGAACCGGTTGGTGTCTAAGGTAAGTTCGGCAGTTTTGACCAGTGGTTCTTAAGCGGGAGCTACTCGCATTGATTCGATCATTGACGAGTTAATGGCAAATCCCCACCACTGATCTCACTTACCTGGCCAATCTGGTAAGTTAGATTTTGATTAGATCACTTGGTGATTAGAGCTCACCCATGTCATTAGGTAAATCAGTGTGACTGATTTAGGTGCACTTAATGCCAGCTTTAATTAAATCTTTTTTAATCTGACTTGGTGAAGTCAGTAGGAGGATTGAAATTGGCTAGATGATTTCTTCTCCACTATCTTTTAATAAAATTCTCAAAAATTATTAAGTCTCTAAAATGATTAAGTTATAATGATAACAAAGTCAATGCCTCCCATTAAGTGAGTGATAATGAGTCCATTAGTTCAATGATCATTGGAGGCCCAAAGGCCTGGTGCTCATTGGCTAATGGAATTATCATTCATAATATGATAATTTGGTTGTGTCTTTCTGATGGTGGTTAGGTTGGCTGGCCAAAGTCAGGCCTGATCATTTATTGGTCTGATTCACCAAATTAAGTCATGTTAATGGTTGGACCTAACCAGATCTTTTCAGTGGAGGCCAAAGCCTACTGATTAGGTTCTGGGGCAAAATCAATTACTAGAAGTTGTTTAGAGAAACAACTGGTTAAGAACCTACCCATAGATACACATGGATTGACCAACCAAAGTTGGGCTCGTATGTAGTCTGTGTGGATTCTAGTACCCATTAAGGAATTAAAGTAATTCCTCGAATTGGAGGTTGAGGCTACCAGTTTGTAAAAATATTGGAAAAAACTTTAGACTAAAGTCCAAGTCTTTAGTATTAATTTATGTACTAATAGAGGTCTGATTTTTCTTTATACAGCTATGGCCACTACCCTGTCGCTTCAGTCATTATTAGATAATGACAAGCTCATAGGATCTAATTTCGATAGCTGGTATCGAAAATTTAAAATCGTCCTTGAGCATGAGCGGATCCTTTATGTAGTAACAGATCCAGCACTTGAGGAGCCAGCTCCGAACGCTAGTAAGGCGATCCGAGATACTTACCAGAAGTGGCTCAATGACCGCATCATCGTCCGATGTATTATGCTGGCAGCAATGAATGACGAGTTCAGCCACAGGTTTGAGAACGCCCAGCCACAGGAGATGCTTCAAATGTTGAACGACTCCTTTGGCATGCTCGACGATGTTAAAAGGCACAAAACTAGTTGTGCCATTTTCAATGCTCGGATAAGGGATGGGGCCTCAGTCACTGATCATGTACTATACATGATCGAGATGATTGAGCGCCTAAGCAAATTGAGTTTTCCTCTGCACGAGCAGCTCGGTAAGGATGCGATCCTTAATTCCTTGCCCAAGTCCTTCCTCCCATTTCTTACTCATTTTCGAATGACAAAGCCTGCAGTAAACTACCACGAGTTGTTGGGGTTGCTGTAGAACTTTGAGAAGGATCACCAGCTCCATAAGGAGTCGGTGAATGTAGTGGGAGGGTCTTCTTCTTGTCGTCGACCCTTTGGAAAGGGAAAGAAGAACAAAAAGAAGAAAAATAAGAAGGTGCAGCCTCATGTTGGGACGGTTGCACAGGGTCATACCAAGAAGCGCAAGCCCGATCAGAGCCAGACGGAGTGCTTCTTTTGCAAGAAGCAGGGGTATTGGAAGAGGAACTGTCCTCAATACATTACCTCCCTGGACCCGAACAGGTCGAAGAAGAAGCAAGATAATTATATGATAACTCCTTGCAACTTTTTTATTTGTGATACTACTGCCTGGGTATTGGATACCGGAAGCCCTTATCATATTTATAATTCGATGCAGGGTCTGCAGGTCGGTAGGAGATTTGATGAAGGTGAGAGGTTCCTGAACGTTGGAGATGGAAGTAAAGTTCCAGTTCTAGCTTTAGGAATCATGAGTCTTGTAATCAATTCTCGTAATGTAATTCTGAGTGAATGTCACTATTGTCTAAGTTTTTTATTAAATATTATTTCTGTAGGCCTTTTGGCCATGTACGGTTATGATTTTTTAATAAAAAAAATATTTATAATATCATTTTGAATGATGTTACAATATTTGTTGGATAATTAAATAATAAAATTTACTTACTATCACAGCCTGTTAATGTGGTTCAAAACTTCGGTAAATGCTCTAGAATAGATAATGTGTCAGAAGTCTACCTTTGGCACTGTAGGCTAGGTCATATCAATAAGAACAGGATAAACAGGTTGGCTCAAGAAGAAATTCTTGAACTTGGTGATTGTGAATCACTTCCAACCTGTGTGTCTTGTCTTCTTGGAAAGATGACCAAGTCACCTTTTACTGAAAAAAGTGAGCGAGCCAGTGAACTCTTGGGTCTGATACATTCTGATATATGTGGACCTATGAGCTCAAGTGCAAGAGATGGATATTTCTACTTCATAACCTTCACAGATGACCTATCGAGGTATGGGTATGTCTACTTAATGAAGCATAAGTCGGAGTCATTTGAAATGTTCAAATTATTCCGAAATGAGGTAGAAAAATAAACTGGAAAGTGTATTAAAATTTTTTGATCTGATCGAGGAGGTGAATATCTTTCCAATGAGTTTCTGACATATTTAGGAGAGAATGAAATTCTCTCTCAATGGACTCCTCCTGGAATACCATAGCATAATGGTGTGTCTGAAAGGAGGAATCGAACCTTATTGGACATGTTCGATCCATGATGGGGTTTGCTGGTCTGTCGATCTCCCTCTGGGGATATGCGCTCGAATCGACTTGTTACCTTCTAAATAGAGTTTCGAGTAAGTCTGTAGCCAAAACGCCATATGAGATATAGATAGGACGTAAGCCAGTACTCTCGCACCTTAGGGTTTGGGGGTGTCTGGCTTATGTTAAACGTTTAATTACAGACAAGCTTGGATCTAGGTCTGACAAGTGTAATTTTATAGGGTACCCAAAAGAGATCAAAGGATATTATTTCTACCTTGCTGATGAGCAAAAAGTGTTTGTCAGCCTTAAGGCAATCTTTTTAGAAAAGGAGTTCCTTAGTGAAGGAACTGTTGCCTCTAAGGTCGAACTTGACAAAGTTCGACAGGTAGAAAAATCGACACATGTTACTGAACTTGAACCAGATTTGATTAGATCAGATCCGGAGCCCATTGATTATGCACCCTTAAGGCGGTCTGGTAGAGTACTACATCAACCGGACAGATACTATGGTTTCTTGGTCCGGGATGGCGATCCTGTCGAACTTGATAAAAATGATGAGGATCCGATCACTTACATGGATGCAATGCAGAGATCTGACTCTGAGAAATGGCTAGAGCCATGAAATCCGAAATGGAGTCCATGAAGGTCAACGATGTATGGACATTGGTTGACTCACCCGAAGGAGTGAAACCCATAGGGTGTAAGTGGGTCTTCAAGAGGAAGAGGGGCGCAGACGAAAATGTGGAGACCTATAAAGCCCGTCTGGTTGCTAAGGGATATCATCAACGTTATGGTATAGACTATAATAAGACATTTTCTCCTGTGGCAATGCTCAAATCCATTCGGATTATGCTTGCGATAGCTGTCCATCTAGACTATGAAATCTGACAGATGGATGTGAAGATAGCTTTCCTAAATAGAGAGCTGGACGAAGAGGTATTTATGATACAACCTGAAAGGTTCACATCCACAGATGAGTCTAAGGTATGCAAGCTACAAAGATCCATTTATGGACTTAAGCAGGCATCTCAGAGTTGGAACATATATTTTGATAGAACAATCAAAATGTATGGCTTCATTAAGAACGGAGAAGAGCCCTGCATTTATAAGTGGGCTAATGGTCCAATAGTAGTATTTCTTGTATTGTATGTGGATGACATTCTCTTAATCGAAAATGATGTCCCTGCATTACAGGGAATAAAGATTTGGCTATCATCACAGTTCTCCATGAAGGATCTGGGAGAAGCTTCCTACATCCTAGGGATGAGGATCTATAGAGATAGATCCAAAAGGTTGCTTGGCTTATCCCAGTCCACGTACATTGATACTATGCTGAAAAGGTTCAGCATGGAGAATTTCAAGAAAGGCTATCTACCGATAGGCCATGAAATTTCTCTCTCGAAAAGGGATTGTCCGACAATACCTCAAGAGAGAGAGCGTATGGGTAGGATTCCATATACTTCGGCAGTGGGATCTATCATGTACGTCATGACATGTACACGATCAGATGTGCCATACTCATTAAGGGTAGTGAGTAGATACCAATTTGATCTAGGGGAGAATCACTGGAAGGTTGTTAAAACCATCATGAAGTATTTAAGAAATACTAAGGACCAGTGGCTTGTATATGGTGAATCGAACTTGAGACTTATAGGGTTTACAGACTCTAGTTTCTAGTCTGATCGTGATGACAGCAAGAGTGTGTCAGGATATATTTTTACCCTTAATGGTGGGGCTGTTTGCTGGAAGAGTTCCAAGCAGCACACTGTGGCTGATTCAGTATGCGAGACAGAGTATATTGCTGCATCAGATGTTGCCAAAGAAGCGGTGTGGCTGAGAAAATTTATCACCGAGCTTGGAGTAGCACCCTCCCTTGTTGGTCCAATTTTGCTCTACTGTGACAGCTCTGGAGCCATTGCTTAGGCGAAGGAACCGAAGGCACTCCAGCGGACGAAGCATATTCTGTGCCGCTACCATCTCATCCGGGAGATCGTAGAACGAGGTGACGTCGACCTTCAGAAGATCGACGGGAAGGAGAACCTGACCGACCCATTCACTAAAGCCATTGCGGTGAAGGAGTTCAACGACTACAAGTCGAAGATGGGTATTAGATACTACACCGATTGGCTTTAGGCCAAGTGCGAGATTATTGGGAATAGTGTCCCAAAGCCAATCATCAGCCTGTTGATGGTTGTGCTCCTTTTGTATTAGTACATGAATTATAAATAAATAAAAGTTATTTTGGTATTTTTTCATCACAAATGTTTCATCTTCTAATGAACTCCTGTGTTGTGGTGAAGTCCTTAAGACTATTTAGACTCGACAAAGGAGGATTTATCGCTTAGTCCTCAAACCTGTTCACGACCAAATGATACGTTGTTACCAAGGACGACAACGTTCATCGAGCATAGGTCGTTGTGTGCCATATGGGTTGGTTGTCCTCATAACCAAGGAGTGTGGAGACACTGGTATGGCATACAGGTGAGATGTAATGGTACATCTACACTGAACGTGACCGACTCTGGAGCTATTTCTGCTATCAAGATTTGCTCCGATGGGATATGGGTATAAATGTCCCTCCGACCTGAGACCGCCACGGTGACTTACAAGCAACTCACTGCACTTAGGTATTGGACTATCTGAATTTTTAATTCAGTGACAGAAGGCTGTTGGGTGTAGTCAAGTACTTGACTTGTCGGTGCGTGTGTCAAGATATGATTGACCACTCTAGTTTAGGAGCTGTGTACAGTCATGTTTCAATTTAGTAAAACCTTGGCCAGGGTAGTCCTAGTGAGGAGTCACAGGACTAATTGAGTTGAGCACGATTCGGATGATCTCATCAGGGTTGACAGTTTAACCCTGAGTCGTCCTAAACACAGGGGTCTAAAGGGATGAATTATACGGTAACCATATTCACGTAGGTTCTGAATGTTGCGATTACGAGTATTCGACCTATCCGATCATCGGGTACCATTGCTAGATGGTCACTTCAATTAGTACAAAAATTGATTCTTGTGCTACCGGCTTAGGTTCGAACCTGCGGGATCACACACATTAGAGGTTTCTTTCTGATCTGATGGCTGATTATGAGTCTTATGTGTCTGAAATTCTATGATTGAGAATTAGGATTCTCTGATCATGAGTTCCACATATTTTGGGTACCGAGGTCAAAATTTTGAATTTCAAATTTTGAATTTGAAATTTGAACTCTTTGATCAGGGTTTCATATCGATGGTCTCTGATGCCTAATTGCCCATCGGATTTGGACTCAATATTTATGAGAGGTTTAATTAGTGATTTGATCGCTAATTAACTCAATTTGATTGAGTAATTATTTTTAGATCAAGTCCAATTAAATTGGATTCAGTTTGGATTGACCCGATTAGGTTAAGTGTTGATCTAACCGCTAAGGTGGCTTAGTCTCTGATTTGATCAGGGGTTAGGTTTAGTTAATTTCTGATTTGATTAGGATTTTATTGAGCCTAATTAAGTCTAATTGTGTTAGATTTAATCTGGTCTAATTGTGCTTAACCTATTTTAATTAGGTTGGCTCAATTTGAATCAAACCACCTTGTTTTAAATTCCCTGCGCCACCCAACTTCCTTGCGCCCATTTGAATTCACGAGAAGAAATTTTCTCATGAATTTTCTCCCATGCAAAGCTCTCTCATGCCCATGTTTCTGTGCATCAATTATTTGGATTAACTTGGTTTGTTACCCATCTAAATTCAAAGGGGTTTTGAATTTGAATGGATAACCAAATAACCATGCGCCGGCTTATCCTCTTTTGTGCGCCCCATATTCCACATGAGAAATGGCTTCTCATGAAAGTCTCCACGCACAAAAAAGAAAAAAAAAGGGTCACGCCATCTCTTCTTTCTCACACAAATGGATGAGGATAAGATTGGTTGGCACTTGAATTCAAATTTGATTTGAATTCAAGTGAGCAACCACCTCTTCTTATCCACTCACACGCTTTCAACATCTCTTGTGATGTTTTATAAAATGAGAAAGGGAGGGGGCATGGGCAATGAAAGAAAGAAGAGATAAGGGACATGGGGAGGTTCAGAAAAAATTTTGAAGTGTTCAAAATTTACTGAGAGGAGAGAAAAAGGAGAGAGAAGTGGGCGCAGGATTTTTGGTGTGTACCCTAGGGTTTCTACCTAGGGTTCGGGAAGTGAGATTGGTGTGCCACGAGTGTCGTGAGTCCATCAAATTTCAGGGAGAGATCTATCAGCCTCTCAACCAATCGTACAGATGATCTGGAGTATCCGAGGAGTCGGCACACATCGATTGAAGGAGTTCGATCAACATCAGCCATCAAAGAGTGAAATCACGAACTAGCATTCGTGAGGAGTCGATCAGACGGGAGCTTCGTGTGGATGATCCGCAGAGGCTAGACACTAGTGTGGCTATGACGTGATAATCAGAGCCCTCCGATGGTGATCAGATTGCGGTGATCGACTACCCGCAAAAGGTGATGTGTTCTGAACACAGTATAGTAAAAAGTTTACTGTTTCAAATTTGAATTTCAAATTTAAATGCATACTGTTGTATCATATTTAGATCCTAGTGTAGGGTTAATTAGTATTAATTAATGAGATTAATTAATAATTTCACTATAAAATAGTAATTTTGAAAAAAATTTAAAATTACCATTTTGCCCCTGCACTGAATTTTCGCTTCAAATAGTATCAGAGCATGGTTCTAGAATATGATATACATATGCATACGTAGATTAAGGTGTAATCTACAAGTTTAAATTTGAAATTCAAAATTTCAAATTTGAAATTCAAAATTCAAAATTTAAAATTCAAAGATTGGAAATTTAAAATTTAAAATTTATTTGAAATCTCAAATTTAAAATTTAAAATTTAAAATTTGAAATTTAAAATTTGAAATTTAAAATTTAAAATTTAAAATTGATATATTTAGATATACTTGATCCAAGTAGCAAGTAATCTAATTGGGTTGGTTGCCATGGCCGTTCGATCATAGGAGAAAAGTAGGGTTTAAAAGCCCCCTCTTCCCATTCGATGGGGTCTCCTATGGCGGTAGGGGTGTCGATGCAATTATATCCCATGACAATGAAGCAGTGAAAGGACTTAATTATAAAATTTATCATGAATGTGTTAGATTAGATCTAAAAGAAAATTCATGATTTATTTTGAGTTATTTTCTGTTATGAAATGAGCAATAAGATTGCTGTTTATGAAATGTGCTGACCCGTTTGTGAAATGAGTCAACACATTTGGTGAACAGAAAATAAAATCTTTCAAAATTTAAAAATTATTTTCGAAATGCCAAACCCTGACCCATCAGCCCAAGTACTTAATTAAAAGAATTAAGTGATGTCTAGTAGGTCTAGAATTGTGAATTAAGACCTAAGACAATTGCATAAACTTGTGGGTCAATGGGTTAGATGAATTAGGTCCATAATTGGGTTAGACCTAAGGTTAGCTTAAAAAATGGACCAAATGGAGTAATTGGTCAAATCTAATCAAAAGTTGAATTAGATTAGGTCAAGAATACTCTTGACTCAACTTCAATAGTTGTAGTTGAATGGGTCCATATCTTTAACTAGACCAAGATAGACTTAATTCATGGCTACGCGGTGGATCTCTATTTACTAAGTTGATCAAAATTAAAACTAATGAACCGGTTGGTGTCTAAGGTAAGTTCGGCAGTTTTGACCAGTGGTTCTTAAGCGGGAGCTACTCGCATTGATTCGATCATTGATGAGTTAATGGCAAATCCCCACCACTGATCTCACTTACCTGGCCAATCTGGTAAGTTAGATTTTGATTAGATCACTTGGTGATTAGAGCTCACCCATGTCATTAGGTAAATCAGTGTGACTGATTTAGGTGCACTTAATGCCAGCTTTAATTAAATCTTTTTTAATCTGACTTGGTGAAGTCAGTAGGAGGATTGAAATTGGCTAGATGATTTCTTCTCCACTATCTTTTAATAAAATTCTCAAAAATTATTAAGTCTCTAAAATGATTAAGTTATAATGATAACAAAGTCAATGCCTCCCATTAAGTGAGTGATAATGAGTCCATTAGTTCAATGATCATTGGAGGCCCAAAGGCCTGGTGCTCATTGGCTAATGGAATTATCATTCATAATATGATAATTTGGTTGTGTCTTTCTGATGGTGGTTAGGTTGGCTGGCCAAAGTCAGGCCTGATCATTTATTGGTCTGATTCACCAAATTAAGTCATGTTAATGGTTGGACCTAACCAGATCTTTTCAGTGGAGGCCAAAGCCTACTGATTAGGTTCTGGGGCAAAATCAATTACTAGAAGTTGTTTAGAGAAACAACTGGTTAAGAACCTACCCATAGATACACATGGGTTGACCAACCAAAGTTGGGCTCGTATGTAGTCTGTGTGGATTCTAGTACCCATTAAGGAATTAAAGTAATTCCTCGAATTGGAGGTTGAGGCTACCAGTTTGTAAAAATATTGGAAAAAACTTTAGACTAAAGTCCAAGTCTTTAGTATTAATTTATGTACTAATAGAGGTCTGATTTTTCTTTATACAGCTATGGCCACTACCCTGTCGCTTCAGTCATTATTAGAAATAGCTCCGGAGTCGGTCACGTTCAGTGCAGTTGTACCCTTACATCTCACCTGTATGCCATATCAGTGTCTCCACACCCATTGGTTAAGAGGACAACCAACTTAGATGGCACACAACGACCTATGTTTGATAAACATTGTCGTCCTTGGTAACAACGTATCATTTGATTGAGAACAGATTTAAGGACTAAACAACAAATCCTCCTTTGTCGAGTCTAAATAGTCCTAAGGACTTCACCACAATATAGGAGTTCATTAGAAGATGAAACATTTTATGATGAAAAAATATCAAAATAATTTTTATTAATTCATAATTCATGTATAAATATAAAAATGAGCACAATCGTCAACAGGCTGACGATTGACTTTGGGACATTATTCCAACAATCTCCCACTTGGTCTAAAGCCAATCAGTGCAGTATCTAATATCCATCTTCGACTTGTAGTTGTTGAACTCCTTCACCGTAATGGCTTTAGTGAATGGGTCAGTCAGGTTCTCCTTCTCGTCGATCTTCTGAAGATCGACGTCACCTCGATCCATAATTTTTTGGATAAGATGGTAGCGGCGCAGAATATACTTCGTCCGCTAGTGTGCCTTTGGTTCCTTCGCCTGAGCAATGGCTCCAGAGCTGTCACAGTAGAGCAGAACTGGACCAACAAGGGAGGGTGCTACTTTGAGCTCGGTGATGAATTTTCTCAGTCACATCGCTTCTTTGGCAGCATCTGATGCAGCGACATACTCCGCCTCGCAAACTGAATCAGCCACTGTGTGCTGCTTGAAACTTTTCCAGCAGATAGCCCCACCATTAAGGGTAAAAATAAATTCCGACACACTTTTACTGTCATCGTGATCAGACTGGAAACTAGAGTCTGTAAATCCTATAAGTCTCAAGTCCGATTCACCATAAACAAGCCACTGGTCCTTAGTATTTCTTAAATACTTTAGGATGGTTTTAACAACCTTCCAGTGATTCTCTCCTGGATCAGATTAGTATCTACTCACTATCCCTAGTAAGTATGCCACATCTGATCGTGTACATGTCATGGCGTACATGATAGATCCCACTGTCGAAGCATATGAAATTCTACCCATACGCTCTCTCTCTTGAGGTATTGTCGGACAATCCCTCTTCGAGAGAGAAATTCCATGGCCTATCGAAAGATAACCTTTCTTGGAATTCTCTATGCCGAACCTCTTCAGCATAGTATCAATGTACGTGGACTGAGATAAACCAAGTAACCTTTTAGATCTATCCCTATAGATCCTCATCCCTAGGATGTAGGAAGCTTCTCCCAGATCCTTCATGGAGAACTGTGATGACAGCCAAATCTTTGTTCCCTGTAATGCAGGGACATTATTCCCGATTAAGAGAATGTCATCCACATACAATACAAAAAATACTACTACTGGACCATTAGCCCACTTATAAATGCATGGCTCTTCTCCATTCTTAACGAAGCCATACGTCTTGATCGTCTTATCAAAACATATGTTCCAACTCCGTGATGCCTGCTTAAGTCCATAAATAGACCTCTGTAGCTTGCACACCTTAGACTCATCTGTGGATGTGAATCCTTCAGGTTGTATCATATACACCTCTTCATCCAGCTCTCCGTTTAGGAAAGCTGTCTTCACATCCATCTGCCAGATTTCATAGTCCAGATGGGCAGCTATCGCAAGCATAATCCGAATGGATTTGAGCATTGCCACAGGAGAAAATGTCTCGTCATAGTCTATACCATAACGTTGACGATATCCCTTGGCAACCAGACGACCTTTATAGGTTTCCACTTTTTCGTCTGTGCCTCTCTTTCTTTTGAAGACCCACTTACACCCTATGGATTTTACTCCATCGGGTGGGTCAACCAATGTCCATACATCGTTGACCTTCATGGACTCCATTTCAGATTTCATGACCTCCAGCCATTTCTCAGAGTCGGATCTCTGCATTGCATCCATGTAGGTGATCAGATCCTCATCATTTTCATCAAGTTCGATAGGATCGCCGTCCCGGACCAAGAAACCATAGTATCTGTCCGGTTGACGTGATACTCTACCAGATCGCCTTAAGGGTGCTTGAACAATGGGCTCCAGATCTGATCTAACCAAATTCGGTTCAGGTTCAGCAACTTGTGTCGGTTTTTCCACCTGCTGAACTTCGTCAAGTTCGACCTTAGAGGCAACAGTCCCTTCACCAAGGAACTCTTTTTCCAAAAAGATTGCTTTAAAGCTGACAAACACTTTTTGCTCATCAGCTAGGTAGAGTAATATCCTTTGGTCTTTTTTGGGTACCCTATAAAATTACACTTGTCAGACCTAGGTCCAAGCTTGTCCGTAATTAAACGTTTAACATAAGCCGGACACCCCCAAACCCTAAGGTGCGAGAGTACTGGCTTACGTCCTATCCATATCTCATATGGCGTTTTGGTTACAGACTTACTCGAAACTCTATTTAGAAGGTAACAAGCCGATTCGAGCGCATATCCCCAGAGGGAGATCGGTAGACCAGCAAACCCCATCATGGATCGAACCATGTCCAACAAGGTCCGATTCCTCCTTTCAGATACACCATTATGTTGTGGTTTCCAGGAGGAGTCCACTGAGAGAGAATCTCATTCTCCCCAAGATATGTTAGAAAATTATTGGAAAGGTATTCACCTCCTCGATCAGATCGAAGAGTTTTAATACACTTTCCAATTTATTTTTCTACCTCATTTTGGAATAGTTTGAACATTTCAAATGATTCCGATTTATGCTTCATTAAATAGACATACCCATACCTCGATAGGTCGTCTGTGAAGGTTATGAAGTAGAAATATCCACCTCTTGCACTTGAGCTCATGGGTCCACATACATCAGAATGTACCAAATCCAAGAGTTCACTGGCTCGCTCACCTTTTTCAGTAAAAGATGATTTGGTCATTTTATCAAGAAGATAGGACTCACAGGTTGGAAGTGATTCACAATCACCTACTTCAAGAATTCCTTCTTGAGCCAACCTGTTTATCCTATTCTTATTGATATGACCTAGCCTACAGTGCCAAAGATAGACTTCTGACATATTATCTATTCTAGGGCATTTACCGAAGGTTTGAACTACATTAACAGGTTATGATAGAAAGTAAATTCTATTATTAAGTTGTCCAACAAACATTATAACACCATTCAAAATGATATTGCAAATATTTTTTTTTATTAAAAATTGATAACCGTTCATGGCCAAAAGGTCTACAGAAATAATATTTAATAAAAAGTTTGGACAATAGTGACATTCACTCAGAATTACGTTTCGAGAATTGATTACAAGGTTAATGATTCCTAATGCTAGAACTGAAACTTTGCTTCCATCTCCAACGTTTAGGAATCTATCACCTTCATCAAATCTCTTACTGACCTGCAGACCCTGCATCGAATTGTAAATATGATAAGGACTTCCGGTATCCATTACCCAGGCAGTAGTATCACAAATGAAAAAGTTGTAAGGTATTATCATATAAGTACCTTGCTTCTTCTTCGGCCTGTTCGGGTCCAGGGAAGCAATGTATAGAGGACAGTTCCTCTTCCAGTGCCCCTGCTTCTTGCAAAAGAAGCACTCCGCCTGGCTCTGGTCGAGCTTGCGCTTCTTGGTCTGACCCTGTGCAGACGTCCCAGCATGCAGCTGCACCTTCTTATTCTTCTTCTTCCCTTTCTTAAAGGGTCGACGACCAAAAGAAGACCCTCCCACAACATTCACCGACTCCTTATGGAGCTGGTGATCCTTCTCAAAGTTCTGCAGCAACCCTAACAAACCGTGGTAGTTCACTGCAGGCTTTGTCATCTGAAAAAAATGAGTAAGGAAGGGGAGGAAGGACTTGGGCAATGAATTAAAAATCGCATCCTTACCGAGCTGCTCGTGCAGGAAAAAACCCAGTTTAGTTAGGTGCTCAATCATTTCGATCATGTACAGTACATGATCAGTGACTGAGGCTCCATCCCTCATCTGAGCATTGAAAATGGCACAACTAGTTTTGTGCCTTTCAACGTCGTTAGGCGTGCCAAAGGAGTCGTTCAACATTTAAAGCATCTCCTGTGGTTGTGCGTTCTCGAACTTGCGGCTGAACTCATCATTCATTGCTCCAGCATAATGCACCGAACGGTGGTGTGATCGTTGAGCCACTTCTGATAAGTGTCTCGGACCGTCCCTCTAATGTTCGGGGTTGGCTCCTCAGGTGTCGGACCCGTTACTACATAAAGGATCCACTCATGCTCAAGGATGATTTTTAATTTCTGATACCAGCTATCGAAATTAGGTCCTATGAGTTTGTCATTATCTAATAATGATCGGAGGGACAGGATAGTGGCCAGAGCTACATAAAGAAAAACCAGACCTCTATTAGTACATAAATTATAAATACTAAAGACTTGGACTTTAGTCTAAAGTTTCTCCCAGTACTTTTACGAACTGGTAGCCTCAATCTCCAATTCGAGGAATTACTTTAATTCCTTAGTGGGTACTAGAATTCACACAGACTACACACGAGCCCAACTTTGGTTGGTCAACCCATGTGCATCTATGGGTAGGTTCATAACCAGTTGTTTCTCTAAACAACTTCTAGTAATTGATTTTGCCCCAGAACCTAACCAGTAGGCTTTGGCCTCCACTGAAAAGATCTGGTTAGGTCCAACCATTAATATGATTTAATTTGGTGAATCGAACCAATAAATGATCAGGCCCGACTTTGGCCGGCCAACCTGACCACCATCAGAAAAACTCAAACCAAATTATCATATTATGAATGATAATTTCATTAGTCAATAAGCACCAGGCCTTTGGGCCTCCAATGATTATTAAACTAATGGACTCATTATCACTCATTTAATGGGAGGCTATGACTTAGTTATCAATATAACTTAATCATTTTTAGGGACCTAATAATTTTTGAGGATTTTATTAAAGGATAGATGAGAAGAAAATATCTAGCCAATTTCAATCCTCTCACTGACTTCACCAAGTCAGATTAAAAAAGATTTAATTAAAGCTGGCATTAGGAGCACCTAAATCAGTCAAACTGATTTACCTAATGATATGGGTGAGCTCTAATTACCAAGTGATCTAATCAAAACCTAATTCACCAGGTTGGCCAGGTAAGTGAGATTAGTGGTGGGGATAAGCCATTAACTCGTCAGAGATCGAATCACTGCGAGTAGCTCCCACTTAAAAACCACTGGTCAAAATGTCAAACTTACCTTTGACACCAACCGGTTCATTAGTTTTAATTTGATCAACTTATTAAATAGGGTTTCATCGCGTAGCCATGAATTAAGTCCATCTTGGTCTAGTTAAAGACATGGACCCATTCAACTACAACTATTGGAGTTGAGTCTAGAGTATCCTTGACCTAATCTAATTCAACTTTTGATTAGATTTGACCAATTACTCTAATTTAGTCCATTTCTTTAAGCTAACCTTAGGTCTAACCCAATTATGGACCTAATCCATCTAACCCATTGACCCACAAGTTTATGCAATTGTCTTAGGTCTTAATTCATAATTCTAGACCTACTAGACAACACTTAATTCTTTTAATTAAGTATTTGGGCTGATAGATCAGGGTTTGGTATTTCAAAAATAATTTTTAAATTTGAAAGGTTTTATTTTTTGTTCACCAAATATGTTGACTCATTTCACAAATAGATCAGCACATTTCATAAATAGCAATCCTATTGCTAATTACATAACAGAAAATAACTCAATCAAAATAAATCATGAATATTTCTTTAGATCTAATCTAATAAATTCATGATAAATTTTATAATTGAACCTTTACAATTAATTCCTTTCGCTACTTCATCTGCATGTGATATAATTGCAGCGGCACCCCTACCACCATAGGAGACCCCATCGAATGGGAGGAGAGGGCCTTTAAATCTATTTTTCTCCTATGACCGAACGGCCATGGCAACCAATCCAATTCGATTACTTGCTACTTGGATCAAGTATATCTAAATATACCAATTTTAAAATTTAAATTTTAAATTTTAAATTTTAAATAAATTTTAAATTTAAATTTAAACTTTTAGATTACAACTTAATCTACATATGCAAATATATATATCATATCTAAGAACCTTGCTCTGATACCATTTGTTGGAAAAAATTCAGTGCAGGGATAAAATGATAATTTTAAAACTTTTTCAAAATTATGATTTTACAGTGAAAAAATATTAATTAATCTAATTAATTAATATAAATTTATCCTACACTAGAATCTAAATATGATATATAGCATGCATTCATTTAAATTTAAATTCAAATTCAAACAGTAAATACTTTACTGTAATGTGTTCAGAACACAATACCTTTGTGCGGGTAGTAGATCGTCACAATCTGATCACCGTCGAAAGAGTCTGATCATCGTGATGCAGCCACACAGTGTGTCTGGCCTCTGTAGATTATCCACACAAAGCTCTCGATCTGATCGACTCCTCACGAGTGCTAGCTCGTTGTAGAGTCCTTTTGACGATCGATGCTGATCGAACTCCTTCGATCGATGTCTGTCGATTCTTTGGATACTTCAGATCATCAACAGATGTGCTTGAGAGGATGTTGAAGATCTTCCTGAGATTTTATGGGCTCACGACACTCGTAGCTCACTTTCTCACTTCCCAAACCCCAGGCTAAAACTCTAGGGAACTCACCAGAAACCTTGCACCCACTTTTCTTTCTTTTTTTTCTTTTTCTTTTGGAAAGATATGAACTTTCTTCTCACGCACAAGACTTCTCACACCTCAAAATTTTTTTTCAAAAATCTTCTTCTTGCACGCCCCATTCTTCTCCTCCTTTTATAACAACGTCAAACGTCTTATCCAAAAGAAAGGATAAAGATGAGTAATTGCACATTTGAATTCAAATCAAATTTTAAATTCAAATGGACACCAACTCATCCCTTATCCACTAAAGGCACGAGGCGTGACTTAAATTGTGCATGGAGTGATTTCATGAGAAACCTTTTCTCATGTAATAAATAGGGCGTAAAAAAAGGGATAAGGTGCAAAGATTGATTGCCCATTCAAATTCAAACTTTATTTTGAATTTGAATGGCCAACCAATCAACCTTATCCATTCATTTGGCACATTAAAGTGGGGCGTGGAGAGGGCTTGGTGTGAGGAAAAAATTCATGAGAAGTTCCTTCTCATGAATCCAAATGGGTGCAATGGAAGTGAGGTGGCGCATGGAGATTGGGTCAAGGTGGTTTAATTATTTAAACCAACATAATTGAACCAAATAAGTTAGGTCCAATTAGACTAATTTAAATCTAACTTAATTAGGCTTAATTAAGCTTAATAAAATTTTAATCAAATCAGAAATTGACTAAGCCCAACCCCTGATCAAATCAGGGACCAAACCATCTCAACGATTAGGTCAACTCTTAACCTAATTGGGTCAAACCCAACTGAATCCAATTCAATTGGACTTGATCCAAAAATAATTACTCAATCAAATTGAGTTAATTAATGATCAAATCACTAATTAAACCTCTTATAAATACTGAGTCCAAATTCGATGGGCAATCAGGCATCAGAATTCGTCGATATGTAATCCTAATCGAAAAATCCCAACTAGTGGGACTCTTGACCCCGATATCCATAATGTGTGGAACTCATGATCAGAGAATCTTGATTCTCGATCACTAAGTCCCAAATATATAGGATTCTACATCAGCCATCAGATCAGATAGGAACCTCTAATGTGTGTGACCCCGCAGGTTCGAACCTAAGCCGGTAGCATAAGAACCAATTTCTATACTAATCGAAGTGACCATCTAGCAATAGTACCCGATGTTCGGATAGGTCGAATGGTCGCAATCGTAATACTCAAAACCTACATGAATATGGTTACTGTATAATTCATCCTTTTGACCCCTGTGCTTAGGACGACTCAGGATTAAACTGTCAACCCTGATCAGATCATCCGAATCGTGCTCAACTCAAACAGTCCTGTGACTCCTCACAAGAACTACCCTGGCTAAGGTTTTGCTAAATTAAAATACGACTGTACATAGCTCCTAAACTAGAGTGGTCAATCCCATCTTGACACACGCACCGACAAGTCAAGTACTTGACTACACCCAGTAGCCTTCCGTCACTGAATTAAAAATTCAGGTAGTCCAGTGCCTAAGTGCAGTGAGTTGCTTGCAAGTCATTGTGGCAGTCTCAGGTCGGAGGGATATTTATACCATATTCCATCGGAGCAAATCTTGACAGCAAAAATAGCTCCGGAGTCGGTCACGTTCAGTGCAGATGTACCCTTACATCTCCCTGTATGCCATACCAGTGTCTCCACACTCATTGGTTAAGAGGACAACCAACCTATATGGCACACAACGACCTATGCTTGATAAACGTTGTCATCCTTGGTAACAACGTATCATTTGATCGCAAACAGATTTAAGGACTAAACGATAAATCCTCCTTTGACGAGTCTAAATAGTCTTAAGAACTTCACCACGACATAGGAGTTCATTAGAAGATGAAATATTTTATGATGAAAAAATACTAAAATAATTTTTATTAATTCATAATTTATGTACAAATACAAAAATGAGCACAACTGTCAACAGGCTGACGATTGGCTTTGAGATACTATTCCCAACACATATATCCCCATGTCCATCCCACCACTACTTTTTCAATGGTGGTGCCACCGATTGCTCCAACCCCCTCATCCCTTTCATCAATTCATCTATCGGTCATAACAACACCTTCTTGCAACCCCTCCAAATTTGGTGACTCTAACTGCCAACTCCATCATGCCATTGGCCACCATAAAGGTTTCATCAGCTTGATCAAGACTTTTAAACTACAACATCCTCCTTTGACTAGATATAGACTTCTATCAATTGCTCTAAACTTGGGATACAAGATTTATGTTGGATCTACTTTGACTTCCATTCCCTGCCTCCTTCCTTGACCTAATTTAGAATGCATGCCATCACCAAGCTTTGTCCTAGAATGATGGTTTCCAAAGGGGATCATGGTTATATCTTTCATGCCAGAAAAGGATACACTTTTCTTTGCACTAATCCACTCCAAACTCTATCTTTCATCCATCTAAATAGATCTCAAAGCGACTATCTAGATGTGGATTTGTAAAAAGGAAGGTGAATCCTTCTTTCATGTGAAAGATACACCCTTGGCTCTTCCTCAACTCCCTTTAGAAAGAAAGCAAGATTCTTTTGAAGAATGAAGATAGTAGTTACTTTTTACCACTATTGTATTGTATTGTATTTATAGGCTCATGATTGCATAAGAATGCATATGAAAAGTTTGACCTAATTGATTTTGTTTCTCCAAAAATTAATTTTGATGATCACAAACCATGTGAGGGGACTACTAATGAGTTTTCTATATTTAAAAAATATTTTTATAATATTTCAAGTAGTCCAAGAGATTGGATTTGAAAAGTTTCATCAAATATGCTAAAAGTTAAAGTTTCAGCAAGTTGGTGAAGTTTTGAAGATTTTTGAGAGTGTCCAAACTGATTTGAATTCATTTGAGAGCGTTTGGATGAGTTTTAGTAAGTTTCGAACCTTAAATGCATGAAAAATTGAGTTAGAACATGATGAGACGACCCACCTGGGTCATCCCCTTCTGTTAGGCAGCCAGCATGCAGCATTTTGGGTCATGGCACGCTGTGGGATGATCCACTTGGGACAGCCCATATAATTGGGACACCCCATGGGATGCCCCCCTGAGATCCTGAGATCAAAACAGAAAGCAGGATTTTTGTTTGACAAATTGGGATGCCCCATGGGATGCCCCATGCCAGTGGGACACCCCATTTCTGCGAGCACGAGTAATGGCTAGTTTTCAGTCTATTTTTTATACATTTAATGCACATTAAACACACTCCAACGGCTCTAAACCAACTCTAAGATATTTTTAAGAATAAATGGCAACTATAAATACTCTCTTGAAGTGAAAAATCATAAGATTTTTGTAAGCTCAAAGATTAAATCTGAGAAAAATTATTTTCAGTCTTAAGAGAGAGATTGAAGCATTTATGCACCTCACCAACCACTCTTCAGCAGTAATCAAGTGTGAAATTCATTGAGAGTATACAATAAAGGCTTCCACCCTTTAAGTATTGTATTTCTATTGCTTTTATTATGTGTATTTAAGAGGTTTGTGTGCTGAAATTTGTATACTCTATTTTTTTTAAATAGTTTTTGGGTGTTTGAGTTTTGGGAGGTTTCAAAATTTATTTGGATTGATCCGAACCCTGAATCAGAGTGTTGAAGGTTGGCTTGTATCTGAAAAATAAACATTCTTGCTTGAAAGGCAAGGGTCGAAGGTGTCCGATGTGGTGTAATCCATTATTATCCATTTAGTGGATTGAATTTCTATGTAGAGACTTGGAGAGTGGATGTAGGTACAAGGTTGATACCGAACTACTATAAATCTTTTATGTTTATTGTGCTTGCCTCTCTTATTTTGTTCCTTATACTCATTACTTGCTTACTTTTTATTTGTGTTTGATTTTATTTCTATTGCAAGTTGATACACTTCACTCTTCACTTTGGCACATTGCTTAAGTAGTTTAATCTTTAAAATTTCAAAAAGACCCAATTTAATCTCCTTTTTGGGCTCCATATCTAGACAACAAGTGGTATCAGAGCCCGATGTTCTAGTTCTTGCTTGATTTAACCATCAAGAGCAAAGACCCATGGCAGCCTAATTTGGCACATCCCTATCCAAGGGACAATCCACAAACCGAACTTCACTTTTTAATGGGTCAAACTATACCTATTGGAAAGTTCGGATAAAAATTTTTATTCAAGCACTTGACTATGACATATGGGATGTCATCGTAAATAGACCACACACACCCATCAAATTGATTGATGGCATGTCTATCCCTAAGTCGGAAGGTGAATGGGATGATTTTGATAAGAAAATGGCTTAGCTCAATGCTAAAGTCATGAATGTTTTATATTGTGCTTTGGATGCTAATAAATTTAATCGCATTTCTACATACATGTCTGCTAAAGAAATTTGGGATAGGCTAGAAGTCACACACAAAGGCACAAACTAAGTAAAAGAATCTAAAATCAATATGCTTGTACATAACTATGAACTGTTTAAAATAGAACTTGAAGAATCAATAACTTAAATGTTCACTTGGTTCACTGACATCATAAATGGCTTAAAACATCTTGACAAATATTACTCTAACAATGATCTTGTGAGAAAAGTGCTCAGATCATTATCTAGATCATGGAAAGCAAAAATCACTGTAATCCAAGAGGTCAAGGACTTAAATATTCTACCATTGGAGAAACTACTTGGATCCCTCATGACCCATAAACTGACCATGAAGCAGCACACTGAGGAGAAAACCAGAAGAAAGAGGACCATAGCCCTTAAGTCAATAGCTCAAGAAGAAGATGACTTAAAAAAATCAGACAATAGTGAAAAAGATGAGGACTTGGCCCTGATCACTAGAAAGTTCAGACGGTTCATGAGAAGAAAAAGATAAGGGACCAAGAGAAGGCCACCAGCTAAGGGGGAGCTAAGTAAAGAGAAAGAAAAGGAGCAGCCCATAATTTGCTATGAGTGCAAGAAGCCTGGCCACTTTAGATCAGAATGCTCTTAGCTCAAGATAGGCCAAAAGAAGTTTAAGAAGAAGAAGGCCATGATGGCTCCATGGAGTGACAGTGATGACTCCACCACTGATGAAAAAACCCAGGAAGAAGCTAACCTATGCCTTATGGCATATAAAAATGAGGTATCATTTGAAACTCAACCTGAATTTACTTATGATGAATTATTAGAAGCTTTTTATGAACTCTTAAATGACCTAAAAGAATTAAGAATTAAAAATAAAAATTTAAAATCAAGAAACCATAAATTAAGTAAGGAAAAAGAAGAAATTGATAAGAAAAATAAAAAATTAGATCTAAAGAATCAATCACTAATAAAAGAAAAAGATGAACTCTCTAGTCAAAATAAAATTCTTATAAAAAAATCAAAAACTAAAGGAAGAGATATCAAAGTTAAAATCTATAATTGATAAATTTACTTTAAGTTCAAACAAACTTCAGATGATTATTGACAGTCAAAAGGCTGTATATGTTAAAACAGGACTTGGCTACAATACTCTAAGAAAACAAAAATCCTTCAAAAATATTTTTATCAATAAATCCACAAGAAATTTATCAAATATTACTTATTTTAGATGTGGTATAGTAGGGCATAAAGCATATACATGTTCATCAAATAAATTTAACGGTAGAAAAGTTAAGAAAATATGAGTTCCAAAATGAACCATTGTGACTAACCCTAAAAGACCCAAGTTAGCTTGGGTACCTAAGGTTAAAATTTGATCTCATGTGTGCAGGTGTGTCTTACATCTTAAGAAACAAAAAAGAAGTGGTATCTTGATAGTGGATGCTCAAGACACATAACAGGTGATGAATCACAATTCATCACAATGGAAGTCAAGAATGGAGGGATGGTCACCTTTGGAGATAATGACAAAAAAAAATCATCGGTATCGATAACATCGGTATCACTCCCTTCACTTGTATTGAAAATATTTTACTTGTAAATAGTCTTAAATATAACTTGTTAAGTATTAGTCAATTGTGTGATAAAGGTTATAAAGTAGTTTTTAAATCATCTATGTGCATTGTAACTAGTCCCACAGATGTTAGCATTAGATTCATTGGATATAGGCATGGTAATGTTTATATGATTGATTTGGATAACCTCTCTTTATAAAGCATGCAATGTCTTATGGCCATGAATGCTAAAATTAATGAGATTAGTTGGCTTTGGCACTGTAAGCTTGCACATATTAGTATGCACATATTTTTTAAAATTATTAAAAAAAATTTGATTTTTGATTTGTCAAAAATTAGTTTTGATAAAGATAAAATATATGATGCATGTCAATTAGGTAAACAAACAAGAGTTTTCTTTAAATCTAAAAATATTATTTTAACTTCTAAATCTCTAGAACTCTTGCATATAGATTTATTTGATCCTACAAGGACAACTAGTCTATGAGAAAAAAGATATAATTTTATAATCATTAATAATTTTTTATATTTTATTTGGATTTTATTTTTAGCTTCTAAGGATGAAGTATTTGCTGCATTCTCTAAGTTTTGTCGAAAAGTTTCAAATGAAAAAGATTTACCAATTATTTTTATTCGAAGTGATCATAGAACTAAATTTAAAAATAAAGATTTTAAAAAATTTTGTGATAAAAAAAGGTATAGATCATAATTTTTCAGCACCTAGAACACCACAATAAAATAGAGTAGTTGAAAAGAAAAATAGAACACTAGAAGAAATGGCATGTATCATGCTATGTGAAAGCACGCTCCCAAAGTACTTTTGGACAGAAGCAATTAACACAGTATATTACATTCTAAACCATGCCTTAATAAGATCAATTTTAAAGAAAACACCTTATGAACTATGGAAGGGTAGAAAGCCTAATATAGGTTATTTTCATATTTTTGATTTCTAGTGTTTTGTTTTGAATAATGACAAAGATAGCTTAGGTAAATTTGATGCTAAATCTGATGAGGCTAACTTTCTTGACTACTTCACTTCTAATAAAGCTTTTAGAGTATCTAATAAAAGATCACTAGTAGTGGAAGAGTCAATTCATGTTGTTTTTGATAAAACTAATGACCTTCCATCAAGGAAGAGAGAGAGTGCTGATGATGCAGGTATCATAGAAGATAGAATGAAAGAGCTCACCCTAAATAACTTGGATCAACAAAATAAGGTTTAGATGGATGAAAAATATGAGGATGAAAACATCAATGATCAAAATATTCAAGAGCAACCTCAAGACACAGATAATCTTCTAAAGGAATGGAGGTATGTCCATAATCACCCTAAAGAATTAATAATTGATGATCCGACACAAGGTGTAAGAACTAGATCTTCACTTAGAGATGTTTGCAATTATATAGCTTTTATTTCTCATTTAGAACCTAAAATAATAGATGAAGTTGAAAAAGATAATAACTGAATAATTGTCATGCAAGAAGAATTAAATCAATTTGAAAGAAATAATATATGGATACTAATTGCAAGACCTAAAAATCATCCAATAATAGGAACCAAATGGGTATATAGAAACAAATTAGATGAAGATGGAAATTTTATAAGAAATAAAGCAAGAGTAGTTGCTAAAGGATATAATCAACAAGAAGAAATTGATTTTGATGAAATATTTACTCCTGTTGCTAGAATAGAAATTATAAGAATGCTACTTGCTTTTGCTTGCTTTATGAATTTTAATTTATTTCAAATGGATGTTAAAAGTGCTTTTTCTAAAAGGTTATATTGTTGAAGAGGTTTACATTGAATAACCCCTTGGTTTTGAAAATCATAAATTTTTAGATCATGTATTTAAATTAAACAAAGTATTATATGGATTAAAACAAGCTCCTAAAGCTTGGTATGAAAGATTAAGTAAGTTTTTATTAGAAAATAATTTTTCAAGTGAAAAAGTTGACACTACTCTTTTTATAAAAAAAAAGATAAAAAAATTCTAGTCATACAAATATATGTTGATGACATTATATTTGGGTCTACTAATAAAAATTTGTGCCAAGAATTTGCCAAGCTTATATAGGGGAAGTTTGAAATGAGTATGATGGGAGAACTCACATTTTTCCTCAGACTCCAGATCAAACAAATAAAGAAAAGATCTCCATCACCCAAAGTAAGTACACAAGAGAGCTTTTAAAGAAATTTAGAATGGAGAGCTCAAAAATTGTAAGTACCCCTATGATTCCTTCCTGTAAATTAGAAAAGAATGAGCATAGTAAAAGTGTTGATACAAAACTTTATAGAGCTATGATAAGATCTTTATTATATCTGACTGCAAGTAGACTTGATATAATGTTCAGTGTATGTATGTGTGCTAGATATCAATCAAATCCTAAAGAATCACACTTAAATATTGTTAAAAAAAATTTTATATACTTAAAAGGAACACAAAACCTAGGTCTTTGGTTTTCAAAACAATCATCTATGGACTTAATAGGTTTTTCAGATACTGATTTTGCTGGATGTAAACTTGATAGAAAAAGTACTAGTGGAACTTGTCAATTTCTATGAGTAAACTTAATCTCCTGATTTAGCAAGAAGTAAAATTCAGTGGCTTTATCTACGGTCGAGGTCGAATACATTGCAGCTGAAAGTTGCTGTGCTCAAATCTTGTGAATTAAGTAACAGCTTATGGATTTTGGCATTGAACTGAAAAAATTTTCATAAAATGTGATAACACTAGTGCTATCAATTTAATCAAAAATTTAATTCAACATTCTAGATCAAAATATATTAAAATTAGACATCATTTTATAAAAAAATTTATTCAAAATAATGATATAATGCTTGAATACATAAATACCAAAAATCAATTACTAACATTTTCACTAAAGCCTTTAATGAATATAAATTTTATGAAATTAGGAGAGAATTGGACATCTTAGATCCTTCTATTTGAATTTATATCATAATTTTGCTCCTAAAATTTTTTAAAATTTTTTTAATTTTATTATCCTAATTTTGGAAGTCATCTATCATTTTTTGAAGATTTTTCAAGTCATTTAAAAATTCTTCAATACCACTTAGATACCTTCTTAGATTTTTATCCATTGAATTTTTCTGTCAAAAATCACATCAAAATTTACATAGACCCTCCATGACCTTTTCAACTCGATGTGATTATTTTTTATTTTTTATTTTTTGATTTTTTTCTCTATTTAAATTATTTTTTTCATCACCTGAAAGAGCTCTAAATGGGGCATCTCATAGGACATTCTATTCATGCGGGTAGGTCACTTATAAGTGAGCCCATCCGATCATTTTTCAATAGAACAGGGAGTTGGAACACCTCAAATCCCAAGCCTTCTCCTCTCCCTCTCATCCCAATCAAGAATCCACATTTTTGTTCTCCCAAAAACCTCAAAATCCCTCCTAACCAAAACTCATTCTTCCCAAATCCATCTTTTTCATGGGTCATTCTTAGTTTTTCCCAAATCTTCAAGTCCTAGCCATCAAATCCATGGGAAATCACTCAAAAACCCTCTTCTCCTCTTTAATTTTGGTTCAATCCAACCCTTCTCCACTCTCTAGATCACTTTTCATCATCTTTTTGCATCATGGCCCCCAAGATGAGGATGCCAAAAAGGAGAAAGTCTGTGAGATCCTTGGAGGCTGAGGAGAGAAGGAAGAAGATTGCTCAAGAGCCACCCCTTGCTTCACCTCCTATGACACCAAGTAAGATTTCCTTGTCTGCTAGAAAAGTTGCATTGGGTAGGAATGTAGATTTCAAATTTTTAAGACAAGATGGATTTTCTATTGGGGAGAAGATGATTCGACAAGGTTGGAATTTTTTTTTGAGCTTGTCCGAATCAATTTACATAGATTTGGTGAAGAAATTTTATTTCAATATATTTTTCTCTAAGGGAGTCTTAAAATCTACTGTTAAGGTTGTTCAGATCATTTTAAATACTCCAAGACTAGGTAGATTGCTTCAAATGCCCTGTGAAGATAGTTGTTTGGATGAATTGCCTACGAAAGAAGTTGGACTTAGGACCATACTTGGGAGGGATGATGTGGAAGGTTTTCTAAAAATTGAAGCTAAGGATCTGAGTGTGGAGATGAGACTGCTCTACCATATGGTTTCCAAAATTTTTTTTTAGAGGAAAAAAATATGATTTGATGACGGAAAGAGACATATGTCTCATGCACTATGTTGTTTCAGAGTCTCTCCTGAACCTTCCATTTTTGATGTTTGATGCTACGAGGGATATCTTGAATAGGTCTAAGGCTCTCTTGCCCTATGGTATGGCCCTCACAGTTATCTTTAGAGAGGATGGAGTCAGTTTTGATGGATAGACTGTTTGTAGACTGTCATACACTGACACCTACAACAATCACTCTCTTAGGAGGATGGGATTTGTGAGAGTGGATGGCCGGTGGGCCAAGAGTCATGCTGCAGAGGAGGATAGTGATGAGGATGAGGAGCATGCTGAGGGAGAGGGTCCATCTTCTCCTGAGCTCAGGCCAAGTCTAGTTGTTCACTATATTTTAGAGCCTGAGGTAGGACCCTCGGTTAGAGTCCCCCCATCTAGTCATACCGTGCCTACTTTCAGTTTGGGGGGTGTTGATATGGGACAGCTAGTTAAGTGAGTAGCAAAAATTTTATCTGTTCAGCTGCAGCAATTTCAGGATCAGCTTCTTCAGTCTCTGCAGTTCTAGTAGCAGCACTTTCAAAATCAGATTCTGCAGCAACTCCATCAGTTTCAGCTGTATCAAGAGCAGATTCTATAGCAGCTATAGCAGCAAGCACAGCGACAGCCACAATAGTTTCACCCTGCCTCTTTGAGTGCCTTCTTTGCTCCATCATTGGATTCATCCATTGTGCCGCATATTTCCTCATTGATGGAGCTTCTATCAGTCCTGAGCACTAGATTGGAGGGTGTGGAGAGCTCCCTTCTCAGATTCAATGGTAGAATTTTTGATATAGAGAGGGAAGTCAGATGGATTGTAGTTTCTCTCTTTGCTGGAGTAGGCACATCGACTTCTTCTATGCTGCAGATGGATGACCTGACTCAAGAGATAGAGAGACTCCACAGTCAGCTTCGTTCTTCTCTTGAGCTACTTCGGATAGACATCAGAGACTCCAGAGACTTTCTTTCTGCTGATTTAGATGGGCTCCAAATTACTGCGAGGGGGATCTTGTCCCAGCTTAATGTCATCAGGACTCAGCTTCAATCTAGGCCTTTTGCATCTAGTGAGCCAGTCTTTGTTCAGCCTATTGCTTTCCATCCTTCAGCATCTTTCTCTCAGTCCAGACCCTTCGGTCATGAATGAGGTTGATCACATCTTCACCTTTCTGGATCTTGTGCTCGATGCTCTATCTTCCTGACTTTATTTTGTATTAGATTACTTAGTTATATTTTATAGATTGGATGTATGAGAGCTTTATACTCTTTATGACTCTTGTAACCTCTATTTTGGTGTATATGAATGAGGTTGTTTCTTTTCCACTCATGTCTCTTTGGATGAATGTTTATTATCATATTCTTTTGGATTGTATGAATATTTATTATTATATCTCTTTGGATGAATAACTCTTCTAGTTTATTCTTTTTGATGATGTCAAAAAGGGAGACAAATAATAGAACATAAAAAAATATATAATAATGATAAATGGAGAGAAATAAAGGTAAATGGAGAAAATAATATATTTGAGAAATAATGTTAAAATGTGAAAATGGTGTAGTTCTTAAAATCTTTTGAAAATCTTTTGCTCTTTTTAAGCTTTTTAACAATTTTTACTCTGATACAGTATTCTATACTAAATAGTAAAAACTCTGATACTGTTTTACCTATTTTTTTTTAAAACAGCTCGGATACTGATTCATAATTTTTTTAAAAAAACTCTGATACATCCATTTTTACATTCATTATGATACTATTTGAAAAATTACTCTGATCAAACTATTTATCTTAAATGCTCTACTAATCTTACTTTTGCACTGATACCAAATTGACTCGATACATTCATTTTTGATTCTTGCTCTAATTGTCTCACTCTTACTTTAACATCAAGATAAAAAAAAGAAAAGAAATATACCTTCTCATATCTATTGCTCTGATACTAGAATCAAAGAATTTTTTTTTACACTCTTTGTATAAGAAAGGGGAAGATTTGTTTTCAAATAATCAAAATAATCTAATCCATACAAAAAAGAAGAGGATTTTGATTGAATAAGGACAATCTTTAGAAATTCTCTAATTCATTCATAAATTATTTGAGCTAAATGAGTTAATTTATTAAAGTTTATATATCATGACCCTCTATGATTGAACTCTTGGCATAGTTCTTCTAGTGCTTCACAAACTCAAATTACTTGAGCTTTAAAGATATTTTTTATGAACACTCAAATATTTTATCATCATCAAAAAGAGAAAGATTGTTGCTTTAAAAATTAATTTTGATAATCACAAATCATTTGAGGGGACTACTAATGAGTTTTCTATATTTGAAGATTATTTTTATGATATTTCAGGTAGTCCAAGAGATTGAATTTGAAAAGTTTCATCAAATATGCTAAAAGTTGAAGTTTCAGCAAGTTGGTAAAGTTTTAAAGGCTTTTGAGAGTGTCCAAACTGATTTGAATTTATTTGAGAGCGTTTGGATGAGTATTGGCAAGTTTTAAACCTTAAATACATAAAAAACTGGGTTAGAATATGATGGGACAACCCACCTCGATCATCTCCTTCTGTTAGGCAGTCGGCATGCAGCATTTTGGGTCATGACACACTGTGGAATGACCCACCTGGGATGCCCCATATAATTGGGATGCCCCTCTGAGATCTTGAGACCAAAACAGAAAGCAGGACTTTCTGTCTGGCAAATTGAGATGCCCCAATGCCAGTGGGACGCCCCATGGGATGCTCCATTTCTGCGAGCACGCGTAACGGCTAGTTTTCAGTCTATTTTTGATGTATTTAATGCACATTAAACACACTCCAATAGTTTTAAACTAACTTTAAGATATTTTCAAGGATAAATGGCAACTATAAATGCTCTCTTGAAGTGAAAAATCATAAGATTTTTGCAAGCTCAAAGATTAAATCCGAAAAAAATTATTTTCAACCCTAAGAGAGAGATTGAAGCATTTAAGCACCTCACCAACCACTCTCCAACAGCAATCAAGTGTGGAATTCATTGAGAGTGTACAGCAAAGGCCTCCACCCCTTAAGTATTGTATTTCTATTGCTTTTATTATGTGTATTTAAGAGGTTTGTGTGCTGAAATTTGTATACTCTATTTTTCTCAAACAGTTTTTGGGTATTTGAGTTTTGGGGGGTTCCAAAACTCGTTTGGATTGATCCAAACTCTGAATCAGAGTGTTGAAGGTTGGTTTGTACCCGAAAAATAAGTGTTTTTATTTGGAAGGCAAGGGTCGGAGATGTCCGACGTGGTGTAATCTATTGTTATCCATTTAGTGGATTGAATTCTCAAGTAGGGACTTGGAGAGTAGATGTAGGTGCAAGGTTGGCACCGAACTACTATAAATCCTTTGTGTTTGTTATGCTTGCCTCTCTTATCTTGTTCTTTATACTCATTACTTGCTTGCTTCTTATTTGTATTTGATTTTGTTTCTATTGCAAGTTGATACACTTCACTCTTCATCTTGGTACATTACTTAAGTAGTTTAATCTTTAAAATTTTAAAAAGACCCAATTCACCCTCCTCTTGGGCTCCATATCTGGGCAACAGATTTGGGTTCATATTACAAAATTTAAAATTCAAATATAAATCCAAAGTACAACAAAAATGATAAGCATGTTGGTGTATCTCATAATTACATGAATCAAATCTATTATTAATAGCTAATATTTGAAATTTAAATTTAAATTTAAAATATATCGAAAATGATAATCATATTGGTGTATCTTATGATTACATATATCAAATGTGCTATTGATAGTTGTTGTTTAAAATTCAAAATTTAAACATCAAATGCATCAGAAATAATAGTTATGTTGGCATATCTTGCGATTTAGATAGGTATGAATCATCTTTTTGCAATTGAATTGGAATTAAGTTGCTCGTCAAGATGGGTTTGATTATATTGATCATTGGTGTCAGCAAGGTCCCAAGGCATTGGTGGAGTTTTGAGGAGCTTAGAAGGGAGAGGTGTAGGAAGGAATGTGTGTGGTGTCCCAAAGCATGGTCCGGGGTGCTCATCTGGATGGTGATGTCAGTGATCAGTGGTGGCAAGAGTTTTCCAAGGCTAGGGAGAGTAGCAGAAGGATGGATGGTATCTAATCTTTTGAGAACTAACAAAACCTTTGCTAGCTATGGTTTACATCCTTCTGACTTGTTCCAGATCTTAAAATCACCTAAAATGGCAAAATTTAAAAATTTCTCTGTATGAAAAAATCACAGAGAGACATTTATAAATTTTTATTCCTCTAATTTATTAAGAAAGAACCATAAGAATTGCATGATCATAAATCTAAGGCACAAGCAATCCTAAGACTTGCAATATTTTGTATTAAAAAAATAATAGGTATAGCACTACCATTACAACAACCGTATAGCTCAACTCTCTTGTCTGACTTTCAAGAATCACTACTGTTGGGTATAAAATACTCTCCAGCCGAAGTTCGTATCAGGAGTGACCCTCCCGGGACCCTACCGACGTCCGACCTTGGGCGACATCTTTTCGAACCTCTCCGGCGGCCGAGTTTCCGCAATGTTCCCAAGTTCTGCCGATGGATAAACTCCCACAGCTTCTTCCACAAGTGTCGACCGGATTCCCCCAATGGACGAACTCCTACCGCATCTCCCAGGCTTCTCCAGCGATAAGCTCCTTCGGTCGTCTATCAGGCTGCCCCAAGTGCTCTCTGGATTCTACTATCGACCGACCTCCTACAAGGGTCAACCGTTCTCCGAACCTCTTCCAGATCTTTTCCAATAGGATTCGATCGACTCCAATTCGAATTTCTTCCAGAACTTCGTCAGTTCGTCAGCGGCCGAACTTTTCCAACAGTAGATCTCCACGATGGACGGACTCCATCCAAGTTTCTACGATGGTCGACCGCCTTCTGGACTTCATCCGAGCTCCTACGGGAGCCGGACTTCAGCCTTGGGCTCCTATTGCAGATAGACCTCATCCGAATTCTTACAAGGGCTAGGCTCTGAGCCCCCACCACAAGCGATCTACTCCCAGCTTCTACTACAAGCGATCTACTTCGAGCTACCACTACAAGCGGTCTACTTTGAATTTCTACTACGAGCGGTCTACGTCGGATTTCTACTGTAAGCCTCCACCTGAGCTTCTATTGTGAACGAATTCCTTCCGAACTTCTATTGTAGGCAGGCTTTGGTCGAGCTTCCTCAACAAATGATTCCCATTCAGACTTCCACGGGAACCAAACTCCGACCGAACTTCTGTAGTGGATAGATTCGGACGAACTCCTACGACACATGGGCTCCAGCAGCTGGACCCCTCCAACGGGTGGTGAACCTCTCCAGCACCATCCGACATCCACTGCCGGTCGACCTTCTGTCGGATTCAGCATGAAATCAAACTTCGTCCATAGAAAGCCGCTGACCGAGCTTCTACAGCAGATGACCTTCGCCTGCAGTACTAGCACCCAAGGCACCCAACGGTAGAAGGCTCGCCAGCAACATCCGAGCTCCTCTTAGACGGAGAGCTACCCCTCTCCACCAGACACCCCAACCGAGCTTCGATCGACGGGCCTGGACTCCCTGGCAGGCCACAGTAATGGCCACGACTCTGCTCCACTTCCTGTAACGGATCCCACATGGCTCCATCAAGCTCTGGCAAGTCACGACAACGGGCATCACTCCACCCTCCACAACAGGCTCCATGTGGCAGGCTACGGCGATGGTCACGACTCCACTCCACTACTCTCCGTAACAAACTCCTCATGGCCCCAAACGGCCCACTACCAGGTGGCTACAGATGTCACTGTCGATCTGTTACACCCTCCACCTATAAAAGGGGACCCCAGATGCATTATTCTCTAAGCTCTAATCTCTATCTCAAAACTCTACTAAAATTTTCGTTCAAGTACTCCATTCTTGATGAGGCAGGGAACTGACTTGAACGTCAGAGGGTCTTGCCGGAGCACCCCCAACTTCGGTTTAGACTTTCTTTTCAGATCCCAGCGGCGACCGCGACTCCCTCGACTCCAGCTTCTCCGACGTCGGTGAATTTTTGCACCAACAGGATTAGCGTTAGAGGAAGGGTGCATGTGTCTTCGCAGTACCCTTGTTCTTAAAGGAGCGCTCAACGGGACTACCTCCGATGATCTTCTCCGACATCTCCTCCTCCGGTTGCCTGCCTGATCTCCACCTGATGCCTCCCCGAAGGGCATCCACCAGGTGGTTAACGGCCTCCATGGCCAGATCTCAGTGAGCTTTGCAAGCCTCGGCCTCATCTCCAGTTTCTCAGGCTCCTCTTTCTCCGACGACGGTAGTCGGCATGGAGCAGTTTGACCTGCTGGTTCAACAGGTCAGAGACCTCACCGAAGCAGTGCAGGCCATGCAGCAACAGCCGCAGCAGCTGCAGGCATCGGTGCGGCTGGAAAGAGCATCGCCGGAGTTCCAGAATCCGACGATCGGGCGGGCCACATGGGCCAGCCATCCTGTCTTTCCCAGAAAAGAAAAACAAAAGGCGGAGAGTCCTCCGTCCGACCATGATTCAACCCTCAGAGAGTCCCTGCCTCGCTCCACCAGAAGACCCTCAAGGCCCGCGATCGAGAGGACCTCCTGGATCAGAGATTCCAGCAGATGAACTGGCGGATCGAAGAGCTCTGCCGTGCTCCCATTGCTTACGGTGAGGACATCTGCACTGACCCTCCTTTCTCTCAAATGATCATGCAGGAACCAATCCTGCCAAACTTTAAGCTCCCCCAATTCGAGAGTTACGATGGGACCTCAGACTCGGTCGACCACCTGGAGGCCTTTCGAACCATGATGCTGCTCCATGGCGCGCCAGATGCCATCTTGTGTCGAGCTTTCCCGTCTACCTTGAAGAGAGCGGCAAGGAACTGATACTCGACACTGAAGTCGGGTACAATCTTCTCCTTTGACCAGATGAGTCACCAGTTCGTGGCTCATTTCGTCAGCAGCCGACGTCCCCGGCGAGGTTCGGAGTCCCTCATTAACATCAAGCAAAAGGAGGAAGAATCCATCCGAGCTTACATCAACCGCTTCAACGCCGCCACCCTGGAGGTCCGGAACCTGGACCAATTGGTTGCAATGGCCGCCTTAAAGAGCGGCCTTCAAAAGAATGACCTCCTCTTCTCCCTGAAAAAGAAGTACCCCAGAGACTTTGCCGATCTACTGGCTCAGGCTGAAGGATATGCCCGAGCGGAGGAAGCCTTCAAGCTGAAGGATGAGGAGGCTGCGAAGGAGCAGCAGGCGGGCGACTCCAGCAGGCCCGCAGTTGAAAGAGGGCCGAGTGAAGCTCGGCCACATTCTCGGACTCCTCCCGGGCACAAGTGTGCCCAGACTCCTCTTTGAGCACGCAGGCAGAGAAGCCCGAACCGCAGAGTTCGGCAGGACTCTCCCCTAGGAAGATTCCGCAGCTATGCCCCCTCAATGCATCAAAAATCTAGGTGCTGATGGAGGTCAGAAAGCAGCTCCCAAGGTCGGAAAGGAGGTGCACACACCCTGAGAAGCGCAATCCTAACAAGTTCTGCCTCTACCATCGCGACCACGGCCACGATACAGAGGAATGCATTCAACTCCGAGACGAGATCGAGGAGCTCATCAGACGAGGTCGGCTCGATAGGTTCATTCGACGCCGGCCTGAGGGTAGAGAGGATCGGCCAAGGGCCCTGCCGCAACCTGAGCCGCCGAGGAGGAAAGAGCAGCCCGGAGATCGGTCTCCAATCGGGATCATCAACTCCATCTCTGGAGGACCTCGACGGGGTGCAGACCTTCTACGATCATGAAATTTGAAAAATCTGTAAATGTATTACTAACGACTTTGCTTTAAATCAAGATTCCTTTCAGATTTGCATATCTTTCCCTTTCGACATGGACTCATAACGACAGGGGTAAACCCCTTCAGACGATAAAAACACGGCCATGTTAGGAACAGGAGGAGAACCTCATCCTAACATGAGCAAAGTTGGAAGTCCAATTATTTTAAGATCGGACGGGGGGAGAGGCCCATATAATAGCCCTTATGTGCCCCACAGCCATGTTAGGAATAGGAGGAGAACCTCGTCCTAACATGAGCAAAGTTGAAAGTCCGATTATTTTAAGATCGGACAGGGAGAGAGGCCCATATAATGGCCCTTATGTGCTCCACGACCATGTTAGGAACGGGAAGAGAACCTCGTCCTAACATGAGCAAAGTCGAAGGTTCAGTTCTCCTTAGATCGGATGGGGGGAGAGGCCCTACAACGCCCTTATGTGCCCCCACAGTCATGTTAGGGACAGGAGGAGAACCTCGCCCTAACATGAGCAAAGTCGAAGGCCCGATTCTCCTTAGATCGGATGGGGGGAGAGGCCCTACAACACCCTCATGCGCCCCCACAGTCATGATAGGGACAGGAGGAGAACCTCACCCTAACATGAGCAAAGTTGAAGGTCCGGTTACTTTTAGACCGGATGGAGGGAGAGGCCCTACAACGCCCTTATGTGCCCCCACAGCCATGTTAGGGACAGGAAGAGAACCTCGCCTTAACATGAGCAAAGTCGAAGGCCTGGTTACTTTTAGATCGGATGGGGGGAGAGGTCCTACAACGCCCATATGTGTCCCCACAGTCTTGTTAGGAACAGGAGGAGAACCTCATCCTAACCTGAGCTGAAATCGACTACATCAGAAATAGGGAGAGAACCTCATCCTGACGCCAACTAAGATCCGGCCGTTTAAGACCTGATAAGAAAAAGAGAACCTTCTCGATGGCCCCTCTACGCTCCCGCGACCCTGTAAAGAGTTGGGGAGAACCATTACTTAAAAAGAGGAGGGAGACGCGAAGGAAAAGCGACAGACTACACCAGTGAAAAATGAAAGCCAAACTATACCAAAGACACAAAGCACCTCGCCTCAATGAAGAAGGAGACCCCCCATTAAAAATCCTCAGTCTCTAAGAGGGAACTCAACACAGGCCAAGGACAGATCGACTTCCTCAAGGCAACTCAAACGGCCCAAAAAAAAAAAAAAAGGAGAAGAAGAAAGAGAAAGAGAGACCTACAGTCATGAACGAAAAGGCAAATCAACACGACAATGGCTAGGAACCTTCAAACGATGTCGACGTCGAACAAGTCAAAAGACAAAAGAAATTCGGTAACGACGACCTAATACAAGAATGAATAAGGTAATAAAAAATTTTCTTTTCATTTCATTAGCGAAATACACTTTACAGAGCCCGGAAGGCCAAAAAAGAAAAGAAAAATGACAAGAATAGAAAAAGAGGACATATAGAAAGACGGAAGGCCAAAAGAGTCCTAAGGGAGCTCGGCCTCTTCCGACTTCGAACTTTCGATTTCGACCCTCATCAGGAAGTGCTTTAAGCTTTCGACTTCTTCTTCCAATTCTTTCTTCCTTGTCAGCATCTCCAGATAAATCCGACGAAACCGTTGACTTTCGTTCTCCGTCTCTTGGAACCTTTTTCTCAGGACCTCGGACTCCGCCTACGTGTCCTTGACCTCCTGCTGCTCATATGCCAGCTGAATCTTCAATGCTGCAGCTTGGTCCTCCCCTCACCAAGGGCGACGGATAGCTCTTCTATGGTTCCTCTCAGGGATCGAAGTTCGTCGGGGTCCCGAACAGGGATGAACTGGGCTCTTTCAGACAGCTGCCTTTGAAGGCGGGCAACCTCGTCAGTCGCCATCCCGAGCTTTCTCCTGTAGTCATCCACCTGCTTGCACCAGCCGGCCCGGTATGCATTGTAGTTCGACTCGGCATCCTGGAGCTGTTGCTGAAGGTCGGAGAACTTCTTCGACCATTCTCGATTGTGATCGGCTCGAGTCGAAAGCCAGGATGAGCTTCCTTCCAGCTGGCCGATCTTCTCCCGTGCAGTCGATAGCTCCGCTTCAAGAGAGCTGATCTTGGAAGCTTGAGCCCAGGATCGATCGCTGGCGCACTTCTTATGTTCCTCGAGCTCCTTCTCGAAGTTCACCTTCCTCCGACTGTAATCTATGATCCCTTTCACATGGAGGTTCCGGAAGTGGGTGGCCTCCGCAGTGGCCTCTGAGTGGCTCTCCCTCAGCCCGCGAAGTTCATCCTCCATCTCCTTCAATTTTTTTATTAAATGATAAACTTTCTTCCTCAGATGTCGGATCGTGGACTTCAGCGGAACTCCCTGTGGTAAGAAAAGCACTTCGGCAGGACACTACCATCGGGAGACAAAAGCATCAAGGCACGGCTCATTGCAGAAAGAAAAAAGAAAAGAGAAGAGAAGTCCCCCATAAAGAGGAGCCCAATTTTATTGATTGAATGTTTCTTAAAGACAAAAGAAAAAGAAAAAATCACAGTGAAAGAAAAATACAAAGTCAGAGGTCTCAGACCTCCGAAGCAGGAGTTGGGGAGCTCGGTGTTCTTGGAAGGGGGGCTGCGGTGGCAGCGACAGTAGGAGAGGGCCCGGCCTCATCTTCAGACGTCTCATCCAAGAAGCTAAAGTCGAGCTCAAAAAATTTCTTGACCATCTTCTCTTGGCAGAGCTTGAATCCTTTGATGAACACTTCTTGGCCGAACTTGACGTTCAGGTCCCTCATTTCGACGGAAGCCTTGAACTCCTCCACCGCTTGGCCCCTGGCCTCCGAGATCAGGGCCGAAATATGCTCCATCAAATTTGCAACCTTGGCCTCCACCTTCCTCACCATCTCCTCCGAGGCCTGCTTTTCTTTCTCAAGTGCCTTTTGGAGGTTGGCTACCTCGGCAGCCTTTTCCTTGAGGCGGGCGGCCTCGGCCCAACGACCTTCCTCCACCTGGATAGCATCCCTCCTCGCCTTGTTCATCGCCTCGATGTTGGCGAGGAGTTGGTGCCCGATCTGCAAGGATGGTTAGAAAGCCAGAATGAAAGCCGAGAAGTTAATTGAATGAAAGAGCGACGACGAAGGATGGAAGCGGGAGCCGGAGTCCAGTACAGAAGGCCTCCTGGTACAAACAGAAACGGCCAGGTGGGGGGGTGCTAGCCCGGTCGGCTGGACCAGGAAGCTCCAGATCATACTCCGAAGGAACTCCATACTGAACCCTTATCAGTAGGAGTTCGTCCGGAGTCAGAGAACAGGGAATGACGTCCGACGCAAAAATCGGATGAGGTCCAGCCCTAGTTATGGGTTCATCTACGGTATAAGGGTTCTGAGGGACTGAGGCAGACGAACTCCTAGAACCGCTGGAGGCGGAGGTGCTAGAAGATATTTCAGGCAAAAACCCTAAAATCCCAGAAGAATCGGGGGAAATAAGAGACGAAAGGTTTGTGGGGAACCAAATAGGTGGAATGCGGCAGAAGAAAAATGAAGAAGAAGGAACACCTAAATGACAAGAGAAGGAACGAAAGTTCTGGAACTAACCTATGTTGCTCCGAAGGATGTAGAGATGCTGGGACAGGGATGACTCGAAGAACACCTAGGGTCAAAACGGACGCCGAGGAAGGTCAGAGCTCTCAGAAGGAAGACAGGCACCAACAGAACTTTCAGGCAGAATGAAACTCCCAGGGAAAGAAGGGCGGATTTAAATAGACCCTGGGATCCGGTGTAATAATGACTGCGGATCTCTCCAGGCCGACCCATATTCACCATGTGTCCCACTCGCCACAGCGGGCAGCTAAAAATGACCGACAGCTAGCAGAGCCATCATTGCACTGTACCTGGAACAGCGCTCCAGCGGAAATTTTAAAAGTCTCTTTGGATCACCCTGATTTGAAGAGACTCCGGCACGCGCGCATTAAATGCTAGAATATCTGAGGGCGATCGTGCACAGAATTCAAGGGAGCAACTTCTACTGTGAAAATTTCTCTCTACTTCCTTCATTCAAAACTCAAACTCGAAAGTAGGGAGACTGGTGTTGGGTATAAAATACCCCCCAGTCGAAGTTCGTATCAGGAGTGACCCTCCCGGGACCCTACCGACGTCCGACCTTGGGCGACATCTTTCCGAACCTCTCCGACGGTCGAGTTTCCGTAATGTTCCCAAGTTCTGTCGATGGATAAACTCCCACAGCTTCTTCCACAAGTGTCGATCGGATTCCCTCGACGGACGAACTCCTACCGCATCTCCCGAGCTTCTCCAGCGATAAGCTCCTTCGGTCGTCTATCAGGCTGCCCCAAGTGCTCTCTAGATTCTACTATCGGCCGACCTCCTACAAGGGTCAACCGTTCTTCAGACCTCTTCCAGATCTTTTCCAACAGGATTCGATCGACTCCAATCCAAATTTCTTCCAGAACTTCGTCAGTTCGTCAGCGGCCAACTTTTCCAACAGTAGATCTCCACGACGGACGGACTCCATCCAAGTTTCTACGACGGTCGACCGCCTTCTGGACTTCATCCGAGCTCCTATGGGAGTCGGACTTCAGCCTTGGGCTCCTATTGCAGGTAGACCTTATCCGAATTCTTACAAGGGCCGGGCTCTGAGCCCCCACCACAAGCGATCTACTCCGAGCTTCTACTACAAGCGATCTACTCCGAGCTACCACCACAAGCGATCTACTCCGAGCTTATTGTTGCTCCTAGATTGATTTTGATGATTACAAAGCAGATTGAAGGGATACAAATATTTTTATTTGAAAAAGTCTTTATGCTCTTCAGGGGTAAAATCATAATTTTACTAAAATCCTGATTTGATAGTATCATTTGGTAGAACAAATGATTTGTAATCTATTGGTGAAAATTTTATTATTTTTGAACTTATATTTTTGAAGTTATGAATGTTTGAAGTGCATGAGTCGACTCATGAGTCAACTCATGGCACAATGAGCTGCTTGGCACGCTAAAATTTTCCTTGGCACGCTGTTTTCTGGCTTGGCACGACCTGTGAGTCGACTCATGAGTCGACCCACAAGGCATGAGTCGACTCATGAGTCGACTTCTGCTGTTTTGGGCCAAAATATCCAGAAACCCAAATCTCTGATTTTTGCAACAGAGGTCGACTCATGAGTCGACCCCTGAAGCATGAGTCGACTCATGAGTCGACCCCTGCGACGGGAATTGTCCGCAACGGCTAGTTTTTTGCCCGTTTTAATTGCCTTTAATGCTCACGTTAAATGCTCTAACGGCTCTTTTTCTGCCTAAAATATTTTTCCTTGTTTCTTAAATCTATAAAAGGTGAAAAAGGTGAAAAACAAAAAGGAGATCCACAATATACATGAGAGATACAAAAGATCTACAATATACACAAGAGACATACGAGAGATTTTGAAAGAGAAAAGCAAGAGCGTTCAAAAGGGAATTCAAGAGCATTCAAAGAGAGGGTTTTTCAAGCCAACTTTTCAACCTTGATCAAGAGCTCTTTCAAAGCCTTCAAGAAGCCTTCAATCAAAGCTCACCTATTCCTCAAGCGTTCATTCAACTCTTCATCCACCTTGAGGAAATCCAAAAGGGACTTCTTCATTTGAGTAAAGTATATTTAATGTTATATTCGCTCATTTAAGGAGCTATTCTTGTACTTATTTGTGCTCTAAACTGTCTTACTCTTTGTGAGTAATTGTTCTTATTTTTGGAGGGTTTCCAAAACAAGGGAAGGTTAATCCGAACCTGAAATCGGAGTATTTTGGGTTGGCTTGTACCCGGGAAACAAGTGGACTAGCTTGGGATAGCTAGTGTCGGAGTTTTCGACGTTTGTATTCGGGTTGAATACAAGTATAGTGGATTGGAATTCCCAAGTAGGAGCTTGGGGAGTGGATGTAGGTGCAAGGTTGGCACCGAACCACTATAAATCCTTGTGTTTGTGGTGTGCTTTATTGTTTCTCTTTATTTCTTTATTATATCCTTGCATTCTTGCTTTAGGTAATTAATCTTGAATTAAAGTCTTTCTCCTCATTCATCAAGCTTTTAACAAATACTTTTCATAAGTAATTAGTTAAGTTTAAATTTTTTAAAAACCCAATTCACCCCCCCTCTTGGGTTGCATAGCTGGGCAACAAGTGGTATCAGAGCCCGGTGCTCTAGCCCTTCTTTGATCTAACAATCAAAGAGCCAAAGATCTATGGCAACCCATGTCGGTACTTCTCTAGCCGAGGAGCAATCTACCAACCGACCTCCACTTTTCAATGGGTCTAATTACACCTATTGGAAAGCTCGGATGAAGATATTCATACAAGCACTCGACTATGATATGTGGAGTATCATAGTGAAGGTCCTCACACACCCACCAAGATTATAGATGGTGAGGAGTCAACCAAACTCGAGAAAGAATGGGATGAGGTTGATAAGAAATTGACATAATTAAATGCTAAAGCTATGAATGTTCTTTATTGTGCACTTGATGCAAATGAATTTAATCGCATTTCTACTTGTGCATCTGCTAAAGAAATATGGGATAGGTTAGAAGTAACCCATGAGGGAACAAATCAAGTAAAAGAGTCTAAAATAAACATGCTTGTGCATAAATATGAATTGTTTAAAATGAAGCATGATGAGTCCATAACTGCTATGTTTACTCGTTTTACTGATATAATTAATGGTTTGAAGAGTTTTGGCAAATCTTATACTAACAGTGAGCTTGTAAGGAAGATTCTCAGGTCATTGCCAAGAACTTGGGAAGCCAAGGTGACTGCCATCCAAGAAGCAAAGGACCTGAACACTCTACCTCTAGAAGAGCTTCTTGGATCCTTGATGACTCATGAACTTAGCATGAAGCAACATCAAGAGGATGAAGTCAAAAAGAAAAGAACCATTGCCCTCAAATCCACAGCTTCGCCTGATGATGAAACGGATGACACTGAAGATGAAGAACAGGATGAAGAGATGGCACTCATCACCCGAAGATTTAAGAAGTTTCTAAGAAAATGGAAACAGGGGATGAGAAAGAAGTCATTCACAAAAGGGAAACAAAGCAAAGAGAAAGAGAAAGATCAACCCCTTATATGCTACGAGTGCAAGAAGCCGGGACATTTCAAATCCGAATGTCCACAACTGAAGAAAGGTCCCAAAAAGTTCAAAAAGAAAGCAATGATGGCGACTTGGAGTGCGAGTGATGACTCAAGCTCCGATGAGGAAACCTCAACAGAACAAGCCAACCTGTGCCTTATGGCACACGAAAATGAGGTAACTTCTGAATCTCCTAGTGAATTTACTTTTGAAGAATTGCATGAAGCATTCTATGATTTAATTGATGAATTAAAGAAACTAGGGATGAAAAATAAAGAACTGAAATTGAAAAATCAGTCCTTAGTGAAACAAGCTGAAAACCTTTCAATTGAAAAATCCACCTTGATTCAAGAAAATCAAAGCTTAAAGAATGAAATTAACAAGCTGAAACCTATAGTAGATAAGTTCACCTTAAGTTCAAACAAACTAAATACGATTCTTGATAATCAAAAAGCTGTATATGATAAGGCTGGACTTGGCTATAACCCCTTGAAGAAACAAAAATTTCTGAAGAATATTTATGTAAATTATTCAAGTAACAAGTCTACAAATATTACTTGTTTCAAATGTGGTAGAATAGGACATAAATCATACATATGCCTTATTAACAAATCTGCAAACACAACTATAAAGAAAATATGAGTTCCAAAAGGAACCATTTTGACTAACCTAAAAGGACCCAAGAAAGCTTGGGTACCTAAGACTTGACTTTTGCTTGCAGGTGTGTCTAGCATCCCAAGGAGGAAATAGAAAATGGTATCTTGACAGTGGATGCTCGAGACACATGACTGGTGATGAATCACAATTCATCACGCTTGATGCTAAGGATGGAGGGATGGTCACCTTTGGAGATAATGGCAAAGGAAAGATCATCGGGATAGGTAACATTGGTATCACTCCCTCCAAATACATTAAAAATATTTTGTTAGTTAAAGGTTTAAAGCATAACTTACTTAGCATTAGTCAATTTTGTGATAAAGGGTATAAAGTTATTTTTGAATCATCTGTGTACATTGTGACTAGTCCTATTAACGATGGCATTAAATGTATAGGACATAGACATGGCAATGTTTATATGGTAGATTTGAATGATTTAGCCAAATTAGACATGCAATGCCTAGTATCCTTGAATGCTAAAGTTAATGAGACTAGTTGGCTGTGGCATCGTAGACTTGCACATATTAGCATGCATTCTCTTTCAAAATTAATTAAGAAAGAATTAGTTCTTGGCTTGCCAAAACTGAATTTTGAAAAGGATAGAATTTGTGATGCATGCCAATTAGGTAAACAAACTAGAGTTTCATTTAAATCCAAAAATATTATTTCAACTTCTAGACCTTTAGAGCTCTTGCATATGGACTTGTTTGGACCATCTAGAACCACTAGTCTAGGAGGAAAACGATATGGTTTTGTAATTATAGATGATTACTCTCGTTTTACTTGGGTTTTCTTTTTGGCACACAAAAATGAAACTTTTCATATTTTCACTAAATTTCATCGAAAAGTCACTAATGAAAAAAGGTTTTCAATTCAAAATATTAGAAGTGATCATGGAACTGAATTTGAAAATCAAGACTTTGAAAATTTTTGTGATGAAAATGGAATTGGCCATAACTTCTCTGCTCCTAGGACACCCCAACAGAATGGGATAGTTGAAAGAAAAAATGAACCTTAGAAGAAATGGCCCGTACCATGCTTTGTGAAAGCAACCTTCCAAGATATTTTTGGGCGGAAGCAATTAACACAGCATGTTACATTTTAAATCGTGCTTTGATTAGACAATTTTTAAAGAAAACCCCCTATGAACTTTGGAAAGGAAGAAAATCAAATATTGCATATTTTCATGTTTTTGGTTGCCGATGTTTTGTATTAAATAATGGCAAAGAAAAACTTGGTAAATTTGATGCAAAATCAGATGAAGCAATCTTTCTAGGTTACTCCTCCACTAGTAAAGCATTTAGAGTTTTCAACAAAAGAACTTTAGTAGTTGAGGAGTCCATACATGTTGTTTTTGATGAATCTAATGATCTTCCTTCAAGGAAGAATGAGGGTGTTGATGATGCAGATCCACTAATAGAAGGTATGAAGGAGATCACTCTGAAAGATTCAGCAACTCCAGAAGACAAAGATCAAGAAGACAAATAAGATGAGAGAGGTGAAGAAATTCAAGAACAACCTCAAGGTACAAATGACCTACCCAAGGAATGGAGGTATGTTCACAACCACCCTAAGGAGTTAATTATTGGTGATCCTATGCATGGGGTAAAAATCCATTCTTCACTTAGAGATGTAGTTAATCATTGTGCAATTGTATCTCATCTTGAACCTAAAACTTTTGAAGAAGCTGAAAATGATCATAATTGGATTAATGCAATGCAAGAGGAACTTAATCAATTTAAAAGAAATAATGTTTGGACCTTAGTATCAAGACCTAAAAATTATTCAATAATTGGCACAAAATGGGTCTTTAGAAACAAATTAGATGAGCATGGAAATGTAATTAGAAATAAAGCAAGACTGGTTGCTAAGGGATATAATCAAGAAGAAGAATTGATTTTGATGAAACCTTTGCACCTGTTGCTAGATTAGAAGCTATTAGACTTCTACTTGCATATGCTTGCTTTATGAAATTCAAATTATTTCAAATGGATGTTAAAAGTGCTTTTTTAAATGGATATATTGCTGAAGAAGTATATGTAGAACAACCCCCTGGATTTGAAAATCATGCTTTTCCTAATCATGTCTTTAGATTAAATAAAGCTTTATATGGATTAAAACAAGCACCTAGAGCATGGTATGATAGGCTAAGCAAATTTCTACTAAATAATGGTTTTTCAAGAGGTAATGTAGATACAACCCTCTTTATTAAAAGAAATCAAAATGATATACTAGTTATACAAATTTATGTTGATGACATAATTTTTGGGTCTACTAATGAATCCCTTTGTCAAGACTTTGCTAAGCTTATGCAGGGGGAGTTCGAGATGAGCATGATGGGAGAACTCACCTTCTTTCTCGGACTCCAAATCAAACAATCAAAAGAGGGAATCTCCATCACCCAAAGCAAGTACACCAAGGAACTACTCAAAAGATTTGGAATGGAGAACTGCAAACCAATTGGCACACCAATGAGTCCCTCATGTAAGCTTGACAAGGATGATGAAGGTAAATGTGTAGACTTAAAATACTATAGAGGTATGATTGGCTCATTATTATATTTAACTGCAAGTAGGCCTGATATCATGTTTAGTGTTTGTTTATGTGCTAGATATCAATCTAATCCTAAAGAATCTCATTTGAATGCTGTTAAAAAAATCCTTAGATACTTAAATGGTACTCAAACTCTAGGGTTATGGTACTCTAAGGACTCACAAATTGATTTATTAGGATATTCAGATGCTAATTTTGCTGGATGTAAATTAGATAGAAAAAGCACAAGTGGAACTTGCCAATTTCTTGGAGTTAACCTAATCTCATGGTTTAGCAAGAAACAAAATTCGGTGGCACTGTCTACGGCTGAGGCCGAATACATTGCAGCCGGAAGTTGTTGTGCTCAAATCTTATGGATTAAGCAACAACTCGAAGACTTTAGAATCAAACTTAATGAAACACCAATAAGATGTGATAACACAAGTGCCATAAATCTATCTAAAAATCCAATTCAACACTCAAGATCCAAACATATTGAAATAAGACATCATTTTATAAGAGAACATGTTCAAAATAAAAATATAATTCTTGAATATGTTTGCACTAAAAATCAATTAGCTGATATCTTTACAAAGGCCCTTAGTGAGGATAGATTCTGCGAAATTAGAAGAAATCTAGGAATTCTAGATCCATATGCCTAAATTTTTCTCAATTTTCAAGAATTGATGTCAAAAATTCTTAGAGCTCAATTTCAAACATCTATCCTGGTCCCAAAAGCTCAATTTTATCATTCTAAAAACTTATCTTTGAGCAAAACTCCTTCTCCCAAAATTTTAAATTTTTTTGGAATTTATTCATATTTTTTCTAAATTTCTGAATTTCATGAGTCGACCCCCATGAGTCGACTCAATGGCAAACTTGTTATTTCCTCAAACTTCCCACGGGCTCATTGTTTTTATATGGGATCCTGTTCGTGAGCCGACTCATCCTTTCATCTTCCTCCTTCCAAAAGCCGACTTCTCCATTTCCTTTTGCTCCAAATTCAAGGATCTAGTTCGAGGCACTTCTCCCTCCTCCTCTCCACTAAAAATCGCCACTTTGGAAAGGAATTTTTGTGCTTTCTCCCATTGTTTGGCACGGTTGGAGCGTGCCCTAGCACTCCACCGTTTCTTCCCAATCCACCTCTTTTCTCCACCAAAATCTCTCTTCACTCTCTTGTGATCCCTCCTCCACTCATTCACTTGTTCCTCCAAGTCTCCTTGCCTGCTACTATAGTGAATATGGCTCCGAAGATGAAGCTTCCCCAAAGAAGAAAGTCAGTCCGTGAGCCTGAAGAAAATGTCCGAAAGAAAAGGCAAGCTGCTCGGTCTTCCACTGCTCCCACTCCAGCTTCAGTATCTGCTCAAGGTCCCCCTCAATCCTCCCTAAGCCCCAGTAAGAATCCTCTATTTGATAGAAAAGTTGAAACCGGGAAGAATATAGATTTTCGGTTCTTTAAAAAAGAGGGTTTTACATTTGCAACTAAGATTAAAAACCAAGGATGGGGTTTCTACTGCTCCCTTAAGGAAGTCACCTATGTTGACCTAGTTAGAGAATTCTACCAGAATCTACATTATGGAAATGGGTCAGTGACTTCAACAGTCAAGGGTATTGATATTTGCTTGGATTCTAGTATATTGGGAGAAATACTTCATTTGCCTAGTGAGGGTTACTCTTATATGGAACTCCCAGTAAAAGAAGAGGGGATCAGTGTTATACTAGGGGAACTTATTCAGGGAGTTTAAAGAAATTGGAAGCAAAGATTTTGTCCATTGAGATGAGGATCCTACATCAGATGGTAACGAAGCTCTTCTTTCCTAGGAGTGGTAGGCATGATTTACTTTCCAGCAGAGATGTTTGTATCATGTTTCATGTCATCACTCAGACCCCCCTGAACCTCCCTGCAGTTATGATAGAGGCCATGAGAGAAACTTTGAACAGATCCAAGGCACACTTGTCTTTTGGTATGGCCCTTACTCGAGTATTTAGGAGGTTTGGAGTTAGCTGTGAGGGGGAGGCATCTACTAAGCTCTCTCATGTGGACACTTTCAACCAACACACCCTGCACCGAATGGGATTTACAAAGACTGATGGTGGTTGGATCAAGGGCTCTGAAGAAAGAGCTGAGGAGAGAGCTGAGGAGAGAGCTGAAGACAGAACTGAAGACAGAGCTGAAGAAGAAGGTCCATCATCTCCTGTCCATGACTTCAGGGCAGCATCACCAAATATCCAGTTCATTCCTGATACAGAGGCTGGCCCTTCAGAGTTTACTAGGATGCCCACACCAGTGTATCAGCCAGAGAGCAGAGCACCTCAATCAGAGTTCAGACTGGCTGACGATCAGATCGAGCAAATATCACAGCGTGTGGCTTCTTTGCTATCTAGTCAATGGAGCAGTACTACTTTTGCACCAGGAGCCACTTCTTCTGATCAGACCATGACTCCCCACATATCCACTGTGTTTCAGATGATATCAGATCAGTCCATCCGGATTCAGCAGCTTGAGGACACCGTCTGGAGACTGACTGGCAGAGTTCTTGACTTGCAGGGGCAAGTCCTTGCTTTGGCCCATCCTCAGCCACAGGAGTCCACTATTGAGGTCACAGACCTCACTACAGAGGCTGGCAGGCTCAGAGGAGCACTGGAGGGTGGATATGAGTTACTGAGGAGAGAGATCCGAGGATCGAGTGAGCATGCATCCACTCAGTTCACTGCTTTACTTCAGTCTGTTTCCAGAGCACTGAACATACTTGATTCCATCAGACTCACCCTTTCTGTTCAGTCCTTAGCCTCTCAGCATTCTCAGCCTCCCAGTTCTTCTCACTCTCCTGCTCGTGCCAGAGGCAGACGGGGTAGAGGATGCACTTCTGATCGAGATCCATCAGCTTCTCATCCCATATCTGATGACTCCGATCCATGACTTCTCATGATCATTACTAGATCCTAGGTGTTAGTGTCTTGTTCTAGGATCTGTATTTTGGGGCCATGTATTGATAATTAGCTGGTTGACTTTTATATTATGAACTATGTATTGAAACAATTATGGTTTTATGGTATCATCTTTTACTTATATTTCTACCTTTTGTAATGATGTCGATCATATTTTGGTTATATATATTCTCCTTGTTGAAATATTGTCTTCTCTTTGTTGTTGTTTGCTGTTAATAATTGCTGTATTAAGGGGGAGCAAACATCTGTGATAAACTCTAAAGGGGGAGAAATTAAAAAATGTTCAGAAAAAGGAGGAGTTAACCATGTTTGATGATGTCAAAAAGGGGGAGAAATTAAACAAAAATTAAAGAAAAAAAAATCCATCAAAAGAAAAACCATAAATTATGAGCAATTAAAGAAAAAGCAACCCATCAAAAGCAAAACTACAAATTATGAGAAATTAATGAATGAATTGGAGAATTTAAAGAACAATATCAAAAGTACAATGCTAAGTACAATGCAAATAAGTAACTTTTAAATTACTTCTTTACATATGCTCTGATTTGCTTTAAAAATTTAAATATGCTCTGATATACTTCAAAATTCCAACTTGCTCTGATACATCTTTTGAAATTTTATTTACCTTGATACATCTTTTGAAATTTTATTTACCTTGATATTCAACTTGCCTTGATACATCTTAAGAAATTTAACTTACTCTGATACATCTTAAAATTTTTAACTTGCTCTGATACATTGTAAATTTTTTTTCTGATAACATTGTAAAATTATTTTTCTTGCTCCGATACATTGCAAAATTTATTTTTCTCTTGCTCTGATACATCTTAAACTCAAAATGATCTAATACACTTTCCAAATCAACTCTTAAACATGCTTTGGCACACATAATTATTTTTTGTATCAAAAGCAATTAAAGCACATAATTATTTTTTGCTCTGATGCTAAAACTAAAATCAAATGAGAATGAGCAAATTTTCAAAATACAGCTTGCTCTGATAACAAAAACAAGTTTTCTGCTCTAACACCAAAATCACATAATCCAATGAGCATATCTTCAAATCTTTAAGAAAATGGACAAACTATTTTTGTATATGACCATTTATATCACATGCCAAAAGAATCATACTCTTTTCAAGCATCTATAATGCATTCACATAAATGCTTTTGTTCAAGTGTTTTGTCATCATCAAAAAAGGGGAGATTGTTGCTCCTAGATTGATTTTGATGATTACAAAGCAGATTGAATGGATACAGATATTTTTATTTGAAAAAGTCTTTATGCTCTTCAGGGGCAAAATCATAATTTTACTAAAATTCTGATTTGATAATATCATTTGGTAGAACAAATGATTTGTAATCTATTGATGAAAATTTCATTGTTTTTGGACTTATATTTTTGAAGTTATGAATGTTTGAAGTGCATGAGTCGACTCATGAGTCAACTCATGGCACAATGAGCTGCTTGGCACGCTAAAATTTCCCTTGGCACGCTAGTTTTCTGGCTTGGCATGACCTGTGAGTCGACTCATGAGTCGACCCACAAGGCATGAGTCGACTCATGAGTTGACTTCTGCTGTTTTGGGCCAAAATATCCAGAAACCCAAATCTCTGATTTTTGTAACAGAGGTCGACTCATGAGTCGACCCCTGAAGCATGAGTCGACTCATGAGTCGACCCCTGCGACGGGAATTGTCCGCAATGGCTAGTTTTTTGCCCGTTTTAATTGCCTTTAATGCTCACGTTAAATGCTCTAACGGCTCTTTTTCTGCCTAAAATATTTTTCCTTGTTTCTTAAATCTATAAAAGGTTTCAAAAGGTGAAAAATAAAAAGGGGATCCACAATATACACGAGAGATACAAGAGATCTACAATATACACAAGAGACATACGAGAGATTTTGAAAGAGAAAAGCAAGAGCGTTCAAAAGGGCATTCAAGAGCATTCAAAGAGAGGGTTTTTCAAGCCAACTTTTCAACCTTGATCAAGAGCTCTTTCAAAGCCTTCAAGAAGCCTTCAATCAAAGCTCACCTATTCCTCAAGCGTTCATTCAACTCTTCATCCACCTTGAGGAAATCCAAAAGGGGCTTCTTCATTTGAGTAACGTGTATTTAATGTTATATTCGCTCATTTAAGGAGCTATTCTTGTACTTATTTGTGCTCTAAACTGTCTTACTCTTTGTGAGTAATTGTTCTTGTTTTTGGAGGGTTTCCAAAATAAGGGAAGGTTGATCCGAACCTTAAATCGGAGTGTTTTGGGTTGGCTTGTACCCGAAAAATAAGTGGAGTAGCTTGGGATAGCTAGTGTCGGAGTTTCCGACATTTGTATTCGGGTTGAATATAAGTATAGTGGATTGGAATTCCCAAGTAGGAGCTTAGGGAGTAGATGTAGGTGCAAGGTTGGCACCGAACCACTATAAATCCTTGTGTTTGTGGTGTGCTTTATTATTTCTCTTTATTTCTTTATTATATCCTTGCATTCTTGCTTTAGGTAATTAATCTTGAATTAAATTCTTTCTCCTCATTCATCAAGCTTTTAACAAATACTTTTCATAAGTAATTAGTTAAGCTTAAATTTTTTAAAAACCCAATTCACCCCCCTTCTTGGGTTGCATAGCTGGGCAACACTTCTACTACAAGCGATCTACTCCGAGCTACCACTACAAGCGATCTACTTCGAATTTCTACTACGAGCAGTCCACATTTGATTTCTACTGTAAGCCTCCATTTGAGCTTCTATTGTGAACGAATTCCTTCCGAACTTCTATTGCAGGCAGGCTTCGGCCGAGCTTCCTCAACAAATGATCTCCATCCGGACTTCCACGGGAACCAGACTCTGACCGAACTTCTGTAGCGGATAGATTTCGGACGAACTCCTACGACACACGGGCTCCAGCAGCCGGACCCCTCCAGCGGGTGGTGAACCTCTCCAGCGCCATCCGACATCCACTACCGGTTGACCTTCTGTCAGATTCGGCATGAAACCGAACTTCGTCCACAGAAAGCCCCTGATCGAGCTTCTACAGCAGATGACCTTCGACTGCAGTACTAGCGCCCAAGGCATCCAACGGTAGAAGGCTCGCCAACAACATCCGAGCTCCTCTTAGACGGAGAGCTCCTCCTCTCCACCAAACACCCCAACCGAGCTTCGGCCGATGGGCCTAGACTCCCTGGTAGGCCACAGTAATGGCCACGACTCTGCTCCACTTCCTGTAACAGATCCCACGTGGCTCCATCATGCTCTAGCAAGTCACGACAACGGGCATCACTCCACCCTCCACAACAGGCTCCATGTGGCAGGCTACGGCGATGGCCACGACTCTACTCCACTACTCTCCGTAACAAACTCCTCATGGCCCCGAACAGCCCACTACCAGGCGGTTACAGATGTCACTGTCGATCTGTTACACCCTCCACCTATAAAAGGGGACCCCCAGATGCGTTATTCTCTAAGCTCTAATCTCTATCTCAAAACTCTGCTAAAATTTTCGTTCGAGCACTCCATTCTTGTTGAGGCAGAGAACTGACTTGAGCGTCGGAGGGTCTTGCTGGAGCACCCCCAACTCCGATTTAAACTTTCTTTGCAGGTCCCGGCGGTGACCGCGACTCTCTCGACTCCAGCTTCTCCGACGCCGGCAGATTTTTGCACCAACAACTACTATCATGGAATAGTAGTAATATTACTCAATATTAATATATATATATATATATATATATATATATATATATATATCTTTTTTAAGCATATTGTATGACTTTTGTATTCATTCTCTATTGTTGTGGGCTTATAGCAATTAATAAAGATGTCTAGCTCCTATAAAAAAGTCAAAACATATTTATATTAGTAAAAAATATATGATGGTCACCTGTACATAATAACAACTTTGAATTTAATATCATGCATGTACTTGGCATACGCCCTGCTACTACAAAATTTTAGATAAAAATCACATCAATGCAATCCATAGCTTTCAAAGATATTATGGTCACTAGAAAAGATGATGAATTTAATGCATGCAAACGTAACGATGCAATCGGGGAGGCATGCGCTCAACAAAGTGAGTTGAGGATGGATTTAATTTACAAGGGATTGGTGTGCTCACCCATATGGCCGACATTCCTGGCTATGAAAGCTATTCGTTTTATAAATTAGAATAGAACAGCTTTATCCACTCTTATTATATATCTATATATTGCATAGAAAAGGAAATATATCAATCTTTTACTGTTTTGAAAAAAAGGAAGATTTGTTCACACCATATTTATCAAGTTCATGTTTTGGAGAATATATCACTCAAATAAACTCGATTCTGCTGTTTATAAAATGAAGAGGTCAACTCTGGAGAAGCCTAGTTCAATCCTTCACTTAATATATAGTGGGATGCAAGTATATCGATTCATACTAAACTTCAACAATTAGTAAATTACAAATTTAATATCATCAGATTTGCTCTAGTAATAAGATATCAATGGTGATTTACCAAAACTATGTGATCCATGAACTCTACCTCTAGATTTGGTGTTCCATGCATAAACAGTGCTCGTCATTATCTATCACATAAATGGTGCCAAATTCTTCAAATAAACTTCCAATTGAATATTAGAATTTTATTTCACAACCATATATTAAATGCTTTCTTATAAGTCGACTACCATAATTTAGGTTAGAATACAACTTGAATTGTCTTATGATTTCAAATTCATAGCCCCAAACTATCTCTAATGCTAAAGCAAACAATTATATCACATACCATATGGCCGCTACCCGTTTGAAAGAAAGATCTCTTTTTTCTTTGCAAATTTTTTGAAAAAAAGTTTGAAAAGAATAAAGAAAAAAAAGCCTGAAGCTCTTGGAAAGTGGGAACCATCCCAATAGCAAACGGCAAAGCCGAGAAAGTTCGATGGGGAGGCAAAGCGTGGGATATGCCGTTGCCTTCCAAGCTGGTGGATGGCTGGGTAAACACCGTTATTTTATCCATGCAACCTATCCCAGGTGACACGATTAGAATACCAACGTATCCATATTTATTTTATCTAATAAATATAAATATAAATATAAATATTATTTAAATATCAAAATTTATATTTTTATTTATTTTAAATGAATATAGATATAATTCGGATATTAGAAGTTTAGACATAATTATGAATATAAATTGGATAATTAAATTTTATAATTATAGAATTAGAGATATTACTAGATAGATGATAAATCAAATTAATAATATATTTATATAATTATATATTTTTTAAAAATTAATAAATACTATATATAATTATATGAAGTTATAGATAATTTTGAAAATTCAGCTACGGATTAGATAGTTATCTATCTATATCAATATCTTTTTTTTTTTGATGAATATAGATACAGATATGAATATCAATCAGATCCTCAAATTTCTATCTATATCTAAATTGATTAGAATATAAAAATGAATCGAGACAGATATTATCCATAGCATTTTCATCCCTACTTGTGTGACTCATAATACAAGCTTCAAAATATCCTCATTACATTATGGTATCTCTAATCAGTTTAATTTTTTTTGAAATAATGAACTTAAAATTTTTTCAGCATTTAAAATACATCAATTATTATCTAGTATTAAAATTGGGCTTCAGTTAGGTCCTCCCCTATTTAATTATGTTTATAAAAAGAGGCACCATAGGAATCTACATTAAGGAGAAAAACATACGGTAATCAATCTGAGTAACATTATTCCATTGAAAATCTTCTAACCTTACCTTGGTAGCTAAACTTGATAGATCTCTCAATAAATATGAGCAATTTTAAAATCTGAAACTAATATCTTCCGTTTCCACAGATCCTATAATATAGGAATATGCTTTAGCTTAAATAAATTATTAGATTCAATCCATCGGATAACCGTGAATGAATCTCCCTCCAATAGAATATAAGAAGCCTGAAATATCGTTATAACGGCAGAAACACCTGGCCAAACAGCTGTCAGCTCAGCATGTAGAACAAATATTATGCAATTTCTTACATCCTGCTAGCAGAAACTGAGTGTTGTGATCTCTTAAAATGTATGCAGCAGAGGCCTGATTGGAGACAAGATAGAGAGGGAGTAGCTAGAAAACAAGAAAAGATCTGCTAATTGTAGCAGAATGAGTGCAACTACCCTAGTGCCGAGACAGGTTGCAAGATATATAATTGGAAGCAACCAAGGCTCTCCGAAGAATTTATACCGGTGAAGCAAAAGCATGTTTAAAAACACGCTCATTCCTCTTCTGCCATATAGACCAAGTAATCGCAGACAATTACATCTGACCATCTTCCTTAATATTTGAACTTTGCATGTAATCAAACAAGTCACCCAATGATTCAAAAGTAAAAGGTTATTGAAACATATGGCTAGTATACCGCCGAGTATGAAGAGCAAAACGGCATGCAGCAAACAAGTCAGGTTCTCTAAATCCTGTCTTTTAAACATATATAAACTGGTTGAGACATCTGCTCCTATTTTGAAAATTTCAACATGATTTTTCATTAAATATATTTGATGGTGTATACTTATAATTGTGGTTATTCATTTTTTTATGAAGCATTCATCAATAAAATAGGTGGCTTCTGCCTGCTTTCAATCATTCAAAAACAAAAAAAAAATCTTCATTAAGCTTGATCAAAAATCATTTAAACTTGACATAATTATGCATGTAGTTCATGCTATTTGATATTTTGAAAGAACTAAAACAAGGGATCATGTTTTTCAAATGTAAATTAGTCACATCCATCAACGGCGCTGAAGATAAATTTTTAAATAACACAAAAATTTGATGACTGGAGAAATAATGCTGAGTGATATCATAACCATCCATTTAAAAAAAAAAAAAATCATTCCTTTTTAAGCAGTGAGATACTCATAAAAAATATTAAGAGACAGTTCTCCAAAGCCATTACATTATAGTCATACGCCTTCAGGTTATTATAACAAATACACACAAATTAACACTCCCACTCACACTCATACACACACCTACCTTCAAGTTTACCTCAAAGGGTCAAAGGTATTAAACGACCACTGAACGTTCCCACAAACTAGTTATTTTCTCTGTAGGCTCGCCGTTTGAACGGTCGTGAAATAGCGGACTGGTTAATATTGTTCCTGTTAAATTTGACGTCATTTTAGGTGGATGGTCATACTTACAATATTAGGGTATATTTGAAGAGGGTTGGATTCTAAAATAGAAATAGGAATAAATGGCTCTCATTCAAATAGATTGATTGGGGGAGTTCCATTTTGATTTTGATTTTGGAGGAACGGAGATGTCCCAATTTTCTGAATCCAATCTCCACTCTTCTCTAATATTTAAATCTAGGGGTGTTTGGTTGAGGAGAGTGAGAGTCTGGAATCGAAATCGGAATCGAAATGGATGACTTTCATTCCAATCGTTTGATTGAAAAGAGTCCCATTCCGATTCCAATTCTGAGATGGAATGGGAATGGCTCAATCTATATAGAACTCAATCCCTATTCTCCTTTATGGATTCAAATTTTCATTCTAATTCCGATTTCGATTTCCATTTTCATTCTAATTTTGGTTGCGAACCAAACACCCTCTATTGTTGTTCTGATTTCGATTCCACTTACGAACCAAATGTTAGAAAAATAGGTAGGCAGCATATGTAGATTTCAAAACTTTGAAAACAGACAGTGAAAAATAAATCGAGTTAAATCTTTTAACCCCACATGCAAGATGTTGCTCCTAGATTGATTTTGATGATTACAAAGCAGATTGAAGGGGTACCAATATTTTTTATTTGAAAAAGTCTTTGTGCTCTTCAGGGGTAAAATCGTAATTTTATCAAAACCCTTATTTAATAGTATCATTTGGTAGAACAAAAGATTTGTGATCTATTGGCGAAAATTTCATTATTTTTGGACTTGTATTTTTGAAGTTATGCATGTTTGAAATCCATGAGTCGACTCATGAGTCAGCTCATGGCACAATGAGCAGTTTGACACGCTGTATTTTTGGCTTGGCACGGCCTGTGAGTCGACTCATGAGTCGACTCTCAAGGCATGAGTCGACTCATGAGTCGACTCCTGCGGTTTTAGGCCAAAAATCACAGAAACCTGTTTTCTGGTTGTTGCAACAGAGGTCGACTCATGAGTCGACCCCTGAGGCATGAGTCGACTCATGAGTCGACCCCTGCGACGGGATTTTTCCGCAACGGCTAGTTTTTAACCCGTTTTAAGTGCTTTTAATGCTCATTTAATGTGCTCTAACGGCTCTTTTTCTGCCTAGAATGTTTTTCTCTATTTCTTAAAGCTATAAAAGGATTCAAAAGGTGGGAAACAAAGAAGAGATTAAGAAGAGAAAGAAAGAGATTGAAAAGAAAAGAAGAGCATTCAAGAGAGCATTCAAGAGCATTCAAAAGAGAAAGGATTTCTCAACCAACTTTTCAGCCCTAATCAAGAGCTCATTTAAAGCCTTCAAGAAGCCATCAATCCAAGCTCACCAACTCCTCAAGTGCTCAATCAATTCTCTATCCACTTTGAGAAAATCCAAAAAGGGATTTCTTCTCTTGAGTAAAGTGTATTTAAAGTTATATTCGCTCATTAAAGGAGCTTTTCTTGTACTTATTTGTGCTATAAACTGTTTTACTCTTTTTGAGTGATTGTTTTTGTTTTGGAGGGGTTCCAAAACAAGGAAAGGTTGATCCGAACCTGAAATCAGAGTGTATTAGGTTGGCTTGTACCCGAGAAATAAGTGGACTAGCTTGGGATAGCTAGTGTCGGAGTTTCCGACGTTTGTATTCGGATTGAATACAAGTATAGTGGATTGAAATTCCCAAGTAGGAGCTTGGAGAGTGGATGTAGGTGCAAGGTTGACACCGAACCACTATAAATCCTTGTGTTTGTGGTGTGCATAATTGCTTCTCTTTAACTCTTCATTATTTCCTTGCATTCTTGCTTTAGGCAATTAATCTTGAACTAAGTTCATTCTCCTCATTCATTTAGCTATTGACAAACATCTTTCATAAGTCATTAGTTAAGCCTAAAATTTTTTAGAAACCCAATTCACCCCCCCTCTTGGGTTGCATAGCTGGGCAACAAGTGGTATCAGAGCCCGGTGCTCTAGCCCTTCTTTGATCTAAACAATCAAAGAGCCAAAGATCTATGGCAACCCACGTCGGTACTTCTCTAGCCGAGGGGCAATCCACCAACCGACCTCCACTTTTCAATGGGTCTAATTACACCTATTGAAAAGCTCGGATGAAAATATTCATACAAGCACTCGACTATGATATGTGGAGTATCATAGTGAACGGTCCTCACACACCCACTAAAATTATAGATGGTGAGGAATCAACCAAACCCGAGAAAGAATGGGATGAGGTTGATAAAAAGATGGCCCAATTAAATGCTAAAGCAATGAATGTACTTTATTGTGCTCTTGATGCTAACGAATTTAATCGCATTTCTACTTGTTCATCTGCTAAAGAAATATGGGATAGGTTAGAAGTAACCCATGAGGGAACAAATCAAGTAAAAGAGTCTAAATAAACATGCTTGTGCATAAATATGAATTGTTTAAAATGGAGCATGATGAGTCCATAACTGTAATGTTTACTCATTTTACTGATATAATTAATGGTTTAAAGAGTCTTGGTAAGTCCTAACTAACAGTGAGCTTGTAAGAAAGATTCTCAGGTCCTTGCCAAGAACTTGGAAGCCAAAGTGACTGCCATCCAAGAAGCCAAGGACTTGAACACTCTACCTCTAGAAGAGCTTCTTGGATCTTTGATGACTCATGAGCTAAGCATGAAGCAACATCAAGAGGAAGAAGTCAAAAAGAAAAGAACCATCTCCTCAAATCCATAGCTCTCTGATGAAGAAACTGATGACACTGAAGATAAAGACAAGATGAAGAGATGGCTCTCATCACCCGAAGATTCAAAAAATTTTGAGAAAAAGGAAACAGGGGATGATAAAGAGGCCATTCACAAAAGGGAACAAAGCAAAGAAAAAGAGAAAGACAACCTCTTATCTGCTACGAGTGCAAGAAGCCGGGACACTTCAAATCCGAATGTCCACAACTGAAGAAAGGTCCCAAGAAGTTCAAGAAGAAGGCCATGATGGCAACATGGAGTGCGAGTGATGACTCAAGCTCCGATGAGGAAACCTCAACCGAACAAGCCAACCTGTGCCTTATGGCACACGAAAATAAGGTAATTTTCGAAACCCCTAGAGATTTTATATTTGAAGAATTGCATGAAGCATTCTATGATTTAGTTGATGAATTAAAGAAACTAGGGATGAAAAACAAAGAGCTAAAATGAAAAATCAATCCTTAGTGAAACAAGCTGAAAACTTTTCAATTGAAAAATCCACCTTGCTTCAAGAAAATCAAAGCTTAAAGAATGAAATTGCCAAGCTGAAACCAATAGTAGAAAGTTCACCTTAAGTTCAAACAAACTCAATATGATTCTTGATAATCAAAAAGCCGTATATGATAAGGCTGGACTTGGCTATAACCCCTTAAGAAACAAAAATATCTGAAAAATATTTATATAAACTCTTTAAGTAACAAGTCTACCAATATTACTTTTTCAAATGTGGTAGAGTAGGACATAAGTCATACACTTGCTTCTTTGACAAATCTGCAAACTCAACTATAAAGAAAATATGGGTTCCAAAAGGAACCATTTTGACTAACCAAAAAGGACCCAAGAAAGCTTGGGTACCTAAAACAAAAATTGACTATTGCTTGCAGGTGTGTCTAGCATCCCAAGGAGGAAACAGAAAATGGTATCTTGACAGTGGATGCTCGAGACACATGACTGGTGATGAATCACAATTCATCACGCTTGATGCTAAGGATGGAGGGATGGTCACCTTTGGAGAAATGGCAAAGGAAAGATCATCGGGATAGGTAACATTGGTATCACTCCCTCCAAATACATTGAAAATATTTTGTTAGTTAAAGGTTTAAAGCATAACTTACTTAGCATTAGTCAATTTTGTGATAAAGGTATAAAGTTGTTTTTGAATCATCTGTTTGCATTGTGACTAGTCCTATTAACGATGGCATTAAATTTATTGGACATAGACATGGCAATGTTTATATGGTAGATTTAAATGATTTAGCCAAAATAGACATGCAATGCCTAGTATCCTTGAATGCTAAAGTTAATGAGACTAGTTGGCTTTGGCATCGTAGACTTGCACACATTAGCATGCACTCTCTTTCAAAATTAATTAAGAAAGAATTAGTTCTTGACTTGCCTAAACTGAATTTTGAAAAAGATAAATTTGTGATGCATGCCAACTAGGTAAACAAACTCGAGTTTCATTTAAATCCAAAAATATTGTTTCAACTTCTAGACCTTTAGAGCTTTTGCATATGGACTTATTTGGACCAACTAGAACCACTAGTCTAGGAGGAAAACGATATGTTTTGTAATTATAGATGATTACTCTCGTTTTACTTGAGTTTTCTTTTTAGCACACAAAGATGAAACTTTTCATATTTTCACTAAATTTACCGAAAAGTCACAATGAAAAAAGATTTTCAATTCAAAATATTAGAAGTGATCATGGAACTAATTTGAAAATCAAGACTTTGAAAAATTTTGTGATGAAAATGGAATTGGCCATAACTTCTCTGCTCCTAGGACACCCCAACAAAATGGGATAGTTGAAAGAAAAAAAGAACCTTAGAAGAAATGGCCCGTACCATGCTTTGTGAAAGCAACCTTCCAAGATATTTTTGGCGGAAGCAATTAACACAGCATGTTACATTTTAAATCGTGCTTTGATTAGATAAATTTTAAAGAAAACCCCTATGAACTTTGGAAAGAAGAAAACCAAATATTGCATATTTTATGTTTTTGGTTGCCGATGTTTTGTATTAAATAATGGTAAAGAAAGACTTGGTAAATTTGATGCAAAATCAGATGAAGCAATCTTTCTAGGTTACTCCTCCACTAGTAAAGCTTTTAGAGTTTTTAACAAAAGAACTTTAGTAGTTGAGGAGTCCATACATGTTGTTTTTGATGAATCTAACGATCTTCCTTCAAGGAAGAATGAGGGTGTTGATGATGCAGATCCTCTAATAGAAGGTATAAGGAGATCACTCTGAAAGATTCAACAACACAAGAGGACGAGGAACAAGAAGACAAACATGATGAGAGAGGTGAAGAAATTCAAGAACAACCTCAAGGTACAAATGACCTACCCAAGGAATGGAGGTATGTTCACAATCACCCTAAGGAGTTAATTATTGGTGATCCTATGCATGGGGTAAAAACTCATTCTTCACTTAGAGATGTATTTAATCATTGTGCTTTTGTATCTCATCTTGAACCTAAAACTATTGAAGAAGCTGAAAATGATCATAATTGGATTAATACAATGCAAGAGGAACTTAATCAATTTGAAAGAAATAATGTTTGGACTTTAGTATCAAGACCTAAAAATTATTCAATAATTGGCACAAAATGGGTCTTTAGGAACAAATTAGATGAGCATGGTAATGTAATTAGAAATAAAGCAAGACTGGTTGCTAAAGGATATAATCAAGAAGAAGGAATTGATTTTGATGAGACCTTTGCACCTGTTGCTAGATTAGAAGCCATTAGACTTCTACTTGCATATGCTTGCTTTATGAAATTTAAATTATTTCAAATGGATGTCAAAAGTGCATTTTTAAATGGATATATTGCTGAAGAAGTCTATGTAGAACAACCCCCGGGATTTGAAAATCATGCTTTTCCTAATCATGTTTTTAAATTAAATAAAGCTTTATATGGATTAAAACAAGCACCTAGAGCTTGGTATGATAGGCTAAGCAAATTTTTACTAAATAATGATTTTTCAAGAGGTAATGTAGATACAACTCTCTTTATTAAAAGAAATCAAAATGATATGTTAGTAATACAAATTTATGTTGATGACATAATTTTTGGGTCTACTAATGAATCTCTTTGTCAAGACTTTGCTAAGCTCATGCAGGGGGAGTTCGAGATGAGCATGATGGGAGAACTTACTTTCTTCCTCGGACTCCAAATCAAACAAACAAAAGAGGGAATCTCCATCACCCAAAGCAAGTACACCAAGGAACTACTCAAAAGATTTGAATGGAGAACTCCAAACCTATTGGCACACCCATGAGCCCCTCATGTAAGCTTGACAAGGATGATGAAGGTAAATGTGTAGACTTAAAATACTATAGAGGTATGATTGGCTCATTATTATATTTAATTGCAAGTAGGCCTGATATCATGTTTAGTATTTGTTTATGTGCTAGATATCAGTCTAATCCTAAAGAATCTCATTTGAATGCTGTTAAAAGAATCCTTAGATACTTGAATGGTACTCAAACTCTAGGGTTATGGTACTCTAAGGATTCACTAATTGATTTATTAGGATATTCAGATGCTGATTTTGCTGGATGTAGATTAGATAGAAAAAGCATAAGTGGAACTTGCCAATTTCTTGGAGTTAACCTAATCTCCTGGTTTAGCAAGAAATAAAATTCGGTAGCACTGTCTACGGCTGAGGCCGAATACATTGCAGCCGGAAGTTGTTGTGCTCAAATCTTGTGGATTAAGCAACAACTTGAAGATTTTGGAATCAAACTTAATGAAACACCAATAAGATGTGACAACACAAGTGCCATAAATCTATCTAAGAATCCAATTCAACACTCAAGATCCAAACATATTGAAATAAGACATCATTTTATAAGAGAACATGTTCAAAATAAAAATATAATTCTTGAATATGTTTGCACTGAAAATCAATTAGCTGATATCTTTACAAAGGTCCTTAATGAGGACAGATTCTGTGAAATTAGAAGAAATCTAGGAATTCTTGATCCTTATGCCTAAATATTTCTCAAATTCCAAAGATTTGATGTCAAAAATTCTTTGAGCTCAATTTTCATCATCTATCTTGGTCCCAAATGCTCAAGTTTATCATTCTCAAAACTTGTCGTTGAGCAAAATTCTTTCTCCCAAAATTTTAAATTTTTTTGGAATTTATTCATATTTTTTCTGAATTTCTGAGTTTCATGAGTCGACCCCCTTGAGTCGACCCTATGGCAAACTTGTAATTACTGCCAACTTCCCACGGGCTCCTTCTTTTTAATTGGAATCCTGTTCGTGAGCCGACTCATCTCTTCGTCTTCCTCCCTCCAAAAACCGACATCCTCATCCTCATTCTCTCCAAAACCAAGGATCTAGCTCAAGGTTGTTCTCCTTTCTCCTCTCCACCATAAATCACCGCATGGGAAAGAAGATTTTCGCATCTTTTCCTTTTGATTGAAACGGTTGGAGCGTGCCCTAGCCTCCACCGTTCTTCTCAAATCCACCTCTTCTCTCCGTCAAAATCCCTCTCCATTCTTTTGTAATCCTTCCTCCACTCATCCTCTTGATCCTCCAAATCTCTCTGCCTGCTACTGTGTTGAGAATGGCTCCGAAGATGAAGCTCCCTCAGAGAAGAAAGTTGGTCCGTGAGCTAGAAGAAAATGTCCGGAGAAAAAGGCAAGCTGCTCAGTCCTCCACTGCTCCCACTCCGGCTTCTGTGTCAGCTCAAGGTCCTTCTCAATCATCCCTAAGCCCCAGTAAGAACCCTCTATCTGATAGGAAAGTTGAAACCGGAAAGAATGTGGATTTTCGGTTCTTTGAAAAAGAGGGTTTCACATTTGGAACAAAAATTAAAAACCAGGGTTGGGGTTTCTACTGCTCTCTTAAGGAAGTCACTTTTGTTGACCTAGTTAGAGAATTTTATCAGAATCTACATTATGGGAATGGGTCAGTGACTTCGACAGTTAAGGGTGTTGATATTTGTTTGGATCCTGTCATATTGGGAGAAATACTACATTTGCCCCATGTGAGGGTTACTCTTAAATGGAACTCCCAGTAAAGGAAGAGGGGATCAGTGTTATTCTAGGGGGAACCTACACAGGGAGCTTAAATAAATTGGAAGCAAAAATTTTATCTATTGAGATGAGGATCTTACATCAGTTAGTGACGAAGCTCTTCTTCCCTAGGAGTGGTAGGCATGATCTACTTTCCAGCAGAGATATTTGTATTATATTTCATGTTATCACTCAAACCCCCCTGAACCTTCCGGCATTAATGATAAAGGCCATGAGAGAGACATTGAACAGATCCAAGGCACATTTGCCTTTTGGTATGGCCCTTACTCGAGTTTTTAGGAGGTTTGGAGTTAGCTTTGAGGGAGAGGCATCTACTAAGCTTTCTCATGTAGACACCTTCAACCAACACACTCTACACCGAATGGGATTTACAAAAACTGATGGTGGTTGGATCAAGGGTTCTGAGGAGAGAGCTGAGGACAGAGTAGAAGACAGAGCTGAAGAAGAAGGTCCATCATCTCCTATCCATGACTTCAGGGCAGCATCACCAGATATCCAGTTCATTCCAGACCCAGAGGCTGGCCCTTCAGAGTTCACCAGGAGGCCCACACCAGTACATCAGTCAGAGAGCAGCGCACCTTCATCAGAGTTCAGATTGGCTGATGATCAGATCGAGCAGATATCACAGCGTGTGGCTTCCTTACTATCTAGACAGTGGAGCACTACTACATTTACACCAAGGGCCACTTCATCTGATCAGACTTTGACTCCCCACATCTCCATTGTGTTTCAGTTGATCTCAGATCAGTCTATCCGGATTCAGCAGCTTGAGGACACCGTTTGGAGACTGACTGGGAGAGTTCTTGACTTGCAGGGGCAAGTCCTAGCTTTGGCCCATCCTCAGCCATAGGAGTCCACTATTGAGGTCACAGACCTTACTGCAGAGGCTGGCAGGCTCAGAGGTGCACTGGAAGGTGGATATGAGTTACTGAGGAGAGAGATTCGAGGCTCGAGTGAGCATGCATCCACTCAGTTCACTGCTCTACTTCAGTCTGTTTCCAGAGCACTAAACGTTCTTGATTCCATCAGACTCACTCTTTCTGTCCAGTCTTTGGCCTCGCAGCGTTCTCAGCCTCCTAGTTCATCTCGCTCACCTGCTCGTGCCAGAGGCAGACGGGATAGAGGACGTTCTTCTGGTCGAGATCCATCATCTCCTCACCCTATATCTGATGACTCCGATCCTTCTAGTCATGATCCTTACTAGATCCTAGATGTTAGTCTCTTGTTCTTTCTAGGATCTGTATTTTGGGGCCATGTAATGACATTAGCTAGCTGACTTTTATGTTATGAAATTTGTATTGAAACAATTATGGTTTTAATCATCTTTTACTTATATATCTACTTTTTGTAATGATGTCAATCATCTTTTTGGTTATGTATCTTCTCCTTGTTGAAATATCTTCTCTTTGTTGATGATTGCTGTTAATGATTGCTGTATTAAGGGGGAGCAAACATCAATGATTAGCACTAGAAGCATTAAAGAGAAAATATATTCAGAAAAAGAGGGGGAGTTAACAATGTTTGATGATGTCAAAAAGGGAGAGAAAATTAAAAGCAAAAGAAAAAGTAAAACTACAAATTATGAGAAATTAAAGAAAAAGAAACCCATCAAAAGCAAAATTATGAATTATGAGCAACCTTTAAACTAAGTTCAATGCAAATGAGCAACCTTTAAAATTACTTCTTTAAATATGCTCTGATATTCTTTAAAATTCTTACTTGCTCTGATACATCTTAAATTTAAACATGCTCTGATATGCCTTAAAATTTAACTTACTCTGATACATCTTAAATTTAAAATGCTCTGATACACTTTACAAATTAATTCTTAGACATGCATTGGTACACTTAATTATTTTTGCTCTGATACTAAAACTAAAATCAAATGAGAATGAGCAATTTTTCAGCTCTGATACTAAAACTAAAATCAAATGAGAATGAGCAATTTTTCAAAATACAGCTTGCTCTGATAACAAAAACAAATTTTTTGCTCTAACACCAAAATCACATAATCCAATGAGCAAATTTTCAAATTTTTAAGCAAATGGGCAAATTATTTTTGTATATGACCATTTGGATAACATGCCAAAAGAATCATTTTTCTTTTCAAGCATATGCACTTATAATGCATTCTTTTGAAATTCATATTTCACATAAATGCTTTTGTTCAAGTGTTTTGTCATCATCAAAAAGGGAGAGATTGTTGCTCCTAGATTGATTTTGATGATTACAAAGCAGATTGAAGGGGTACCAATATTTTTTATTTGAAAAAGTCTTTGTGCTCTTCAGGGGCAAAATCATAATTTTACCGAAACCCTGATTTAATAGTATCATTTGGTAGAACAAAAGATTTGTGATCTATTGGTAAAAATTTCATTATTTTTGGACTTATATTTTTGAAGTTATGCATGTTTGAAATCCATGAGTCGACTCATGAGTCAGCTCATGGCACAATGAGCAGTTTGGCACGCTGTATTTTTGGCTTGGCACGGCCTGTGAGTCGACTCATGAGTCGACTCTCAAGGCATGAGTCGACTCATGAGTCGACTCCTGCGGTTTTAGGCCAAAAGTTCCAGAAACCCATTTTCTGGTCGTTGCAACAGAGGTCGACTCATGAGTCGACCCCTGAGGCATGAGTCGACTCATGAGTCGACCCCTGCGACGGGATTTTTCTGCAACGGTTAGTTTTTAACCCGTTTTAAGTGCTTTAAATGCTCATTTAATGTGCTCTAACGGCTCTTTTTCTGCCTAGAATGTTTTCCTCTATTTCTAAAAGGTATAAAAGGATTCAAATGTGGGAAACAAACAACAAGATTTGCAAGAGATTAGCAAGACATTAAGAAGAGAAAGAAAGAGATTTGAAGAGCATTCAAGAGCATTCAAAAGAGAAAGGGTTTCTCAAGCCAACTTTTCAGCCCTAATCAAGAGCTCATTTAAAGCCTTCAAGAAGCCAACAATCAAAGCTCACCAACTCCTCAAGCGCTCAATCAATTCTTCATCCACTTTGAGGAAATCCAAAAAGGGGCTTCTTCTCTTGAGTAAAGTGTATTTATAGTTATATTCGCTCATTAAAGGAGTTTTTCTTGTACTTATTTGTGCTATAAATTATTTTACTCATTTTGAGTAATTATTTTTGTTTTGGAGGGGTTTCAAAAAAAGGGAAGGTTGATC
>NC_026003.2:89578141-89622105 GCF_000442705.2 Elaeis guineensis | reverse complement strand
TTCCCTTAGCCCCAGTAAGATCCCTCTATCTGATAGGAAAGTTGAAACCGAAAAAATGTGGATTTTTGGTTCTTTGAAAAAGAGGGTTTCACCTTTGGATCAAAAATAAAAAACCTGGGTTGGGGTTTCTACTGCTCTCTTAAGGAAGTCACTTTTGTAGACCTAGTTAGAGAATTTTATCAGAATCTACATTATGGGAATGGAACAGTGACTTCTATAGTAAAGGGAGTTGATATTTGTCTGGATCCTGTCATTTTGGGAGAAATACTTTACTTGCCCTGTGAGGGTTATTCTTACATGGAACTCCCAGTAAAGGAAGAGGGAATCAGTGTCATTCTAGGAGAAACCTACTCAGGGAGTTTGAATAAATTGGAAGCCAAATTCTGTCTATTGAGATGAGGATCTTACATCAGTTAGTGACAAAGCTCTTCTTCCCTAGGAGTGGTAGGCATGATCTACTTTCTAGCAGAGATATTTGTATTATGTTTCATGTTATCACTCAAACCCCCCTGAACCTCCCGGCATTAATGATTGAGGCCATGAGAGAGACACTGAACAGATCCAAGGCACATTTGCCTTTTGGTATGGCCCTTACTCGAGTTTTTAGGAGGTTTGGAGTTAGCTTTGAGGGGGAGGCATCTACTAAGCTTTCTCATGTAGACACCTTCAACCAACACACTCTGCACCGCATGGGATTTACAAAAACTGATGGTGGTTGGATCAAGAGTTCTGAGGAGAGAGCTGAGGACAGAGTAGAAGACAGAGCTGAAGAAGAAGGTCCATCATCTCCTATCCATGACTTCAGGGCAGCATCACTAGATATCCAGTTCATTCCAGACTCAGAGGCTGGCCCTTCAGAGTTCACCAGGAGGCCCACACCAGTACATCAGCCAGAGAGCAGAGCACCTCCTTCAGAGTTCAGATTGGCTGATGATCAGATCGAGCAGATATCACAGCGTGTGGCTTCCTTGCTATCTAGACAGTGGAGCACTACTACATTTACACCAGGGGCCACTTCATCTGATCAGACCATGACTCTCCATATCTCCACTGTGTTTCAGTTGATATCAGATCAGTCTATTCGGATTCAGCAGCTAGAGGACACTGTTTGGAGACTGACTGGGAGAGTTCTTGACTTGCAGGGGCAAGTCCTAGCTTTGGCCCATCCTCAGCCACAGGAGTCCACTATTGAGGTCACAGACCTTACTGCAGAGGCTGGCAGGCTCAGAGGTGCACTGGAGGGTGGTTATGAGTTACTGAGGAGAGAGATCAGAGGCTCGAGTGAGCATGCATCTACTCAGTTTAGTGCTTTACTTCAGTCTGTTTCCAGAGCACTGAACTTTCTTGATTCCATCAGACTCACTCTATCAGTCCAGTCCTTGGCCTCGCAGCGTTCTCAGCCTCCTAGTTCATCTCGCTCACCTGCTCGTGCCAGAGGCAGACGGGGTAGAGGACGTTCTTCTGGTCGAGATCCATCATCTCCTCATCCTATCTCTGATGACTCTGATCCATCCAGTCATGATCTTTACTAGATCCTAGGTGTTAGTATCTTGTTCTTTCTAGGATCTGTATTTTGGGGCCATGTATTGACATTAGCTAGTTGACTTTTATGTTATGAAATTTGTATTGAAATAATTATGGTTTTAATCATCTTTTACTTATATATCTACTCTTTGTAATGATGTCAATCATCTTTTGGTTATATATTTTCTCTTTGTTGAAACAACTTCTCTTTGTTGATGATTGCTGTTAATGATTGCTGTATTAAGGGGGAGCAAACATCAATGATTAGCACTAAAAGTATTAAAGAGAAAACGTATTCAGAAAAAGAGGGGGAGTTAACAATGTTTGATGATGTCAAAAAGGGGGAGAAAATTAAAAAAAAAGAAGCCTATCAAAAGCAAAACCATAAATTATGAGACATTAAAGAAAAAAGAAACCCATCAAAAGCAAAATTATAAAGAAAAAGAACCATATCAAAAGCAAAATTATAAATTATTAAAAGACTTGAAAATAAAATGAATAAATTGGGGAGAACTTAAAGAACAATATCAAAAGTAAAATTTTATGAGACATTAAAGAAAAAGAAACCCATCAAAAGCAAAATTATAAAGAAAAAGAACCATATCAAAAGCAAAATTATAAATTATTAAAAGACTTGAAAATAAAATGAATGAATTGGGGAGAACTTAAAGAACAATATCAAAAGTAAATTATTAACTAACTTAAATATACAATAAGTAAATTGCTAAGTACAATGCAAATGAGCAACCTTTAAAATTACTTCTTTAAACATGCTCTGATATGCCTTAAAATTCTTACTTGCTCTGATACATCTTAAATTTAACATGCTCTAATATACTTTACAAATTAACTCTAAGACATGCATTGGCACACTTAATTATTTTTGCTCTGATACTAAAACTAAATAATCAAATGAGAATGAGCCAATTTTCAAGATACAGCTTGCTCTGATAACAAAAATAAAGTTTCTGCTCTAACACCAAAATCACATAATCCAATGAGCATATTTTCAAATCTTTAAGCAAATGGGCAAACTATTTATGCATATGACCATTTGTATCACATGCCAAAAGGATCAATATTCTTTTCAAGCAAATGCATCCTTTTAAAATTCATGATTCACATAAATGCTTTTGTTCAAGTGTTTTGTCATCATCAAAAAGGGGGAGATTGTTGCTCCTAGATTGATTTTGATGATTACAAAGCAGATTGAAGGGGTACCAATATTTTTTATTTGAAAAAGTCTTTGTGCTCTTCAGGGGCAAAATCATAATTTTACCAAAACCCTTATTTAATAGTATCATTTGGTAGAACAAAAGATTTGTGATCTATTGGCGAAAATTTCATTATTTTTGGACTTGTATTTTTGAAGTTATGCATGTTTGAAATCCATGAGTCGACTCATGAGTCAGCTCATGGCACAATGAGCAGTTTGGCACACTGTATTTTTGGCTTGGCACGGCCTGTGAGTCGACTCATGAGTCGACTCTCAAGGCATGAGTCGACTCATGAGTCGACTCCTGCGGTTTTAGGCCAAAAGTCACAGAAACCTGTTTTCTGGTTGTTGCAACAGAGGTCGACTCATGAGTCGACCCCTGAGGCATGAGTCGACTCATGAGTCGACCCCTGCGATGGGATTTTTTCGCAACGGCTAGTTTTTAACCCGTTTTAAGTGCTTTTAATGCTCATTTAATATGCTCTAACGGCTCTTTTTCTGTCTAGAATATTTTTCTCTATTTCTTAAAGCTATAAAAGATTCAAAAGGTGGGAAACAAAGAAGAGATTAAGAAGAGAAAGAAAGAGATTGAAAAGAAAAAGAAGAGCATTCAAGAGAGCATTCAAGAGCATTCAAAAGAGAAAGGGTTTCTCAAGCCAACTTTTCAGCCCTAATCAAGAGCTCATTTAAAGCCTTCAAGAAGCCATCAATCCAAGCTCACCAACTCCTCAAGCGCTCAATCAATTCTCCATCCACTTTGAGGAAATCCAAAAAGGGGCTTCTTCTCTTGAGTAAAGTGTATTTAAAGTTATATTTGCTCATTAAAGGAGCTTTTCTTGTACTTATTTGTGCTATAAACTGTTTTACTCTTTTTGAGTGATTGTTTTTGTTTTGGAGGGGTTCCAAAATAAGAGAAGGTTGATCCGAACCTGAAATCAGAGTGTATTGGATTGACTTGTACCCGGAAAATAAGTGGACTAGCTTGGGATAGCTAGTGTCGGAGTTTTCGACGTTTGTATTCGGGTTGAATACAAGTGTAGTGGATTGAAATTTCCAAGTAGGAGCTTGGGGAGTGGATGTAGGTGCAAGGTTGACACCGAACCACTATAAATCCTTGTGTTTGTGGTGTGCATAATTGCTTCTCTTTAACTCTTCATTATTTCCTTGCATTCTTGCTTTAGGCAATTAATCTTGAACTAAGGTCATTCTCCTCATTCATTTAGCTATTGACAAACATCTTTCATAAGTCATTAGTTAAGCCTAAAATTTTTTAGAAACCCAATTCACCCCCCCCTCTTGGGTTGCATAGCTGGGCAACACAAGATATCAGATTTAAATATATCCAAACCCAGGAAAAGCACATATTATCAATCTAAAATTTTTAAAAAAATTATGAGATCTGATCTCATTATCTTTGCGTGGTAGAAATTCACCGCTTTTGATGATATCGGATTCGTAGAAGGTTGAGCCGCACATGTGTCCGACCTCTATGGATATCCATCAGGATCGATCTCGAATTTTTCTTCTTGTATGTGATTGTTTTTTTCAAGAAAAATCTTGATCTTGAAGATTTTGATCAACTCCTTTGATCTTAACTGCAAGATCAACTCCTTTGATTTACAGTATTTTTCTTCTTCTTCTCTATCTTCAATCTCTAAATCACCAACTCTTGCTTCTTGGCATGTGGAAGAGAAACACCGAACTTTTTGAGCATGGAAAGGAAGAAAAGAAGGAGAGGAGGCATGGAGAGGGAGAGAGAAATTTTTCTTGATCAAAATCAATCATTAAGAAACCTTAGAAGCCTCCCTTTAAATAGACACAAATCCTGACACATATTAGGAATCCTATCATCTTAAAAAGGTAGATCCTTATCTCATAAGAATTCTTTACCTTTTAAATCTGATTTATGCCTAATAAAATCAGATATAAATGGTAATTAATCAATCATTTTAACTATGTACAACAGGCATCCATAGAATACATGTCAAGTGGTCGCCCTATAAAGGGATCTCTAGCCATAAAAGATGGGGCATGGACCCCACCCTCTCTCCCCCTCCATGACACATAAGAGAGAGTGGGCTCCTCTAGGATATGGCACCCAATAATTTTCAAAAAGAAAAAAATATGCCACCCATTCTTCCATCTATTCCACATGCATACTTAGAGATAATTAGGAGATAAAGAAGAGATAATATTAAGATAATTATGTCAACTAATTGACTTAATCAAATCTTCTTGAGCTCACAATTAAGAGCCCAATTAAATCCAAATGAATTTAGGTTAGGTTCAAGACTATGGACTTGATCAAATCAAAATCCCAAGAAGAATTAGGTTTAATCGTGTGCTAGCATAGTTCTCATATACCTAATAGGATTTTAATAAATCCTAATCTAATTAAAACTTCATAAGCTCAATTGGCAAATTCGAGATTAAATCTCTTAATATGTGACCCCATAGGTTCTATCTATCTGATAGTGAGATATATTATAATCTCTATCATAATATAATCGAAATTTCTTTTGATGGATTGGAACATTTTTAATTCTATCCTTCGAGGCCAATCGATCATCAAGATAATGCCCGATGAGTCTTACAATCCACCAGTGATATCTAGTAGTATATAGTGACAATCCAGTAGAATGAAAGTACGAACTTCTAGGTACAGTTATCGTATGATTCAATCTTTTTATCGTGAGTCTTGACTTGACGAAGGTTATGGAGAACTCGTCAAACTCCATCTTAATCATATGCTAGATTGGCTCGACTCAAGTTTATTTATGAATTTCGTGAAAATTCATTTCCAGTATTCACTCTTGCTTTGGCCAAAGATTTTTTGAACTCAATCTCGCAAATTGCATAGGACTTCTTCTTTTCTACCAAGGTCGATAGATTCTATCTAGATGTATCCTACTCCAAACAGCAAATCTGAACCTACTGAAATTAATATACACGGCAAGGACCCGAATAGCTAGAGATCAAGAGAACGTGCAGTCAAACCCAATAGCCTCACTGCGAATAGCCAATGGCACCGCAGGTCAAAAGACCACTCACACCAATACAGCATCAAGAAGACTACTGACGAGTGAGTAGACATCCATGTGGTTCTCGTGTTGGTCACGCTTAGTATAAATTGTTCTCTAACAATTATCTGCACCTTCACCCTAGTGTCTCTATACCGTGGATCCGAGACTCATCTACCCACAAGGGAGGTGAACCATATGTCAATCTCAAATAGATTGATCACTGTCCTCCATGATGATCCTTTGATCAGAAGTATTTAAAAATTAACTACTAATTAATGTATATCTCAAATTCTTAATTTTTTAAGAATATACAAAAATCATCTTTGTTAATCTTTTTGGACAAATCATGGACATATAAATATGATTGAAATGAAAAAAAAATTTATTGACAAGAAAAAGATTACAAGTACAAGTCATAGAATTACATAATGTGTCAGCCAATAATTGGCTTCTAGGGCACAAATCCAATAAACTCCCACTTGACCTAAAGCCAATTGGCCATATACCTAAGACCCATCTTCTCAAGGTAAGCTTCGATCTTCTGCTGGCTGAGAGGCTTGATCAGTGAGTCCGTCATGTTCAGCACGGAGTAGACTCTCTGCACCTCGATGAACTTCTTCTCGAGGTATTCATGTATGATATGAAATCGTCGCTCTATGTGTTTGATCTTCTGGTAAAACCTAGACTCCTTAGTGAGAGCTATGGCACCGTTGTTGTCGCAGTGCAGTGCAATGACATCTGATGGCATCACACCTAGCTTCGCAATGAACTTCTTGAATCAAAAGGCTTCCTTAGCAGCTTCAGAGACAGTGACATACTCGACTTCTATGGTCGAATCTGTAATGATCGGCTGCTTGAAACTCTTCCAACTAACCACACCACCATTACATAAGAAGATACACCATGATGTAGATTTTCTATCATCGACATTAGCCATAAAGTCTGAATCGGTGTATCTCTTAATTTTTAGCTCCGAACCTCTACTAAAGATCAACATTAAATCTTTAGTCCTTCTCAAGTACTTAAAGATATTTTTAATAGCAATCAGTGTTCTTCACCTAGATTCACCTCATATCTACTCATGACGCACACGGCAGGTGCTATATCAAGACGTATACATAACATGACATACATAAGGCTCCCTATTGCCAAAGCATAAGAGATCTTACTCATGTGCTGGATCTCCTCCGGTGTGTCAGGACACATCTTCTTGGAGAGATAAATGCCATGTCTAAGGGGCAAAAGATCCCTCTTGGAGTTTTTCATGCTGAACCTTTTCAGCACCTCCTTTATGTACATATGCTGTAAGAGTCCTATTATTCTTTTAGATCTATCTCTATAGATCTTTATACCAAGAATGTAGGAAGCTTCTCCTAGATCTTTCATGGCAAACTCTTTCGACAACCATACTTTGACCGACATCAGCATGAAAATTTTATTCTCAATCAGGAGGATATCATCCACGTACAATACGAGAATGTGACAACGCTCCCACTGACCTTTTTGTACACGCATGATTCCTCATTTTTTATAAAATCGAATATTTTGATCACATCATTGAAACAAGTGTTCCAACTCCGAGATGCTTGCTTGAGTCCATATATGGATCTTTACAGCTTGCAAAACTTGTGATCACTATCATTGGATGTGAAACTCAAAAGCTGTTCTATATAGATATCTTCCTCAATATATCCATTTAGAAATATAATTTTCACATCCATCTGTCAGATTTTATAATCATGAAATGCTGCTATCGTAAGCAGAGTATGGATAGATTTCAACATGATTACAGGCAAAAAAGTTTTATGATAGTCAATGCCTTCGCATTGACTATAACCTTTCACGACTAGTCTTGCCTTATAGGTCTCTACCTTACCATCCGACCCAATCTTTTTTTTGTAAGTCCATTTACATCCAATAGATACAATACCTTCAGATGGATCTACTAAGGACCAAATCTGGTTAGAATGTATGGAGTTAATTTTTGAATTTATCGCTTCCATCCATTTCTCGGAGTCTACACCTAACATTACCTCATCGTAGGTTTTGAGATCATTCTTAATATCCTTTTCTCCCACAAAGAATACTTCCTCTAAATCTTCTGTAAAAATTCCTAAGTATCTTTCAGGAGGACAGGAGACCCTACTTGATTTACAAAATAGAGGAGGTATCACATTTACTGGCTCATTACTGGGTTCAGGTCTTGGACTCGATGCTCTTCAGAGCTTTTTCTTCGAGCTCAATCTTCTTCCTACTGCCTCCATCTTAGATAAACTCTTTTTTCAAGAATATGGCATGATGGCTCACAATCACATTGTGATCCTCCAGAAGATAGAAGTAGTATCCCATAGTTTCCTTACGATATCCTATAAAATAAGTCTTAAAGGACCTAGCCTCTAAATTATCTGCCTGCTATCGCTTGACATGGGCCGGACATCTCCAAATCTTGAGGTATCCAAGAGTTGGCTTCTTACCATGCCATAACTCATATGGTGTGGTAGGAATGGATTTAGAGGAAACTCGATTCAAGAGATGAATTGCAGAAAGCAAAGCATGTCCCCAGAGAAAATCAGAAAAGCCTATGAAGCTCATCATAGATTGGACAATATCTAATAGGATCTGATTCTTCTTTTCAGAATTCCGTTGAGCTGAGGTATCCTTGGAGGTGTCCACTATGAGACTATGCTATTATCTTTAAGATAGATCCGAAGTTTTCTACTAAGATATTTTCCTCCTCGATATGATCAAAGAACCTTTATGAGTTTTTTGGTTTATTTTTCTACTTCATATATGAATTCTATGAACTTTTCAAAGGCTCTAGAGTTTCGGTGCATCAGATACACAAATTCATACCGTAAATAATCATCGGTAAAGGTTATGAAGTAGATATAGCCACCCTTGGCTTCTACATCAAATGGACCGTACACGTTAGTGTGTACCAAGGTTAATATCTCAGTGGCCCTTTCTCCTTGTCCTACAAAGGACAGTTTGGCTATTTTTTTTTTGAAATGTGATTCACAGACTGGATAAGACTCAGAAGTCAATGGTTCAAGAAGACCATCTTTCTCCAGTTTGTTGAGTCTGTCCTCTCCAATATGATCTAGCCTAAGGTACCACAGATACTTTTGGCTGATCCTATCTCTAGATCTCTTAGATCCTAGGCATTTACTATTTGCTCGTTAATATTTATACTTGTATTTGTATGCAAATGGTAAAGACCGTCAATCAAGAAAGCACGTGCCACAAGTTTATTTCCAAAATAAATAGAACACATGTCTTTATTAAAATGGAAATTATAATTATCTTGTGCCAGTACAGAGATAGAAATCAAATTTCTACTGGCTACAGGTACAAAATAACAGTCTTTTAAAAGCAAACTAAATCCTAACAGTAGTCGCAGAGGATAGGTTCTGACGGCCACAGTAGTAACCCTTGCTCCATTGCCAATCTGGAGAGTGATCTCGTCTTCTCTTAGCCTCCTAACTTCTTCAAGACCCTACATTGAAGTATACAAATGAGCATTTGAACTAAAATCAAGAATCCAACTAGAAGAAGAAAAAATCGTCAGATTAGTTTCAATAATGAATAACTCAGATGTACTTTCAGAAGGCCCATCCTTCTTCCTATTCTTGACAGTCGCTAGGTAGGCCGGACAATTTTTTTTCAATGGCCTTCGATATTATAATAAAAATATTTTTCTTTATCATCGGTCTTCTTCGGAACCAATTTTTTGGGCTTGGCTTTGTTCTTCTGCTTCTTTGCGGGCTTTTTTTTTCTTCTTGAAAGAAGACTTCCTTTTAGAGAAAATTTGCTCCACAGTCAGAACTATACCCCTTGAACTCTTCAAGGTGCCCTCTGCAGTCACTAGCATATTCAATAACTCTGATAAAGTGGCATCAATCTTATTCATATTACTGTTCAAAATGAACTGTCCATAGGAGTCAGAAAGAGACTGGAGAATCAGATCCACCTGCAGTTCTTTGTCTATGTTCATATCGAGCTTCTGAAGCTCCTCTATATCCTTAATCATTGTCAAATAATGATCATCGACGGACTGTCCATCATGCATCTTCACTCTGAAAAATCTTCGAGAGACCTTAAAGTAAGCTGTGTGATTATGTTCACCATACAACTCTTGTAGGTGAATCAGCATCTTCCTGGCAGTCCTCATATCTTCATGCTGTTGTTGAAGATCATTGGTCATGGATACTAAGATGTAGCACTTTGCCTTGTTATCTTCATCCATCCACTTCTCAAATGCAGCTCGTTGATCAATGGATGGATGAGGAGGTAACATAGACACTTCCTGGTTAAGGACATGAGTGAGTTTTTCGAAATTAAAAATAATTCTCAAATTTTGGAGCCAATCTTTGTAATTGATACCGGTCAACCTATTTGTATCGAGGATTCGGTCTAAAGAGTTTGAATTCGATATGGTTATCTATAAAGAGAATAATTTCTAGTTAGATTTTGTACTTATAATATTGTTTGTTCTAGAGACTTTAAAGCCAAACAAGGGCTCTCACTATTTTTTTGAATCTCCCATACTCTTCGGATGGAGAAACGAAAATCTATACATGATCGATTTCAAGTGGATACTGTGGTTCCATTAATCTATACACATCTCACCTAACAGTTATTGATGAATACAAACCAATGAGTGGACAACACTTTGTTCATTACTTCACTAAGCAAGATGCAGTGGGCTTGATCTCTAATTCCTGTGGCTTCACCTAACAGTTATTAGCACATTCCTTAGTTCAGTCAGACCCATCATTCACCAATGAATGCAAAGCCGTCATTGAAACTCTCATCTAACAGTTATTGGGCCCAACCCCATCTCTATCCCGAGACATCATATGTCAATAGAGTGATTGTACCTTCCTGATGTAACTGAACTACCGTAACCAGTCGAGAACGATCAACACCAAGAAGGCATCCGCATCTCTACAATGATGGAAGACCTCTAGACTTAATATTTAATGAGAAGACTTGGGTTTAGGTCTCTTCTAAATCAGCAGATCTAACATCTGACTGATTAAATTAGGTCAGCACATCAATATTTCTGACCAGCCTAGTTGGCATGGGTGAACTTGAGTCAATAAGTAGCCTAACATGAAACTAAATCTCCTAAGATGGCCAGATAAGTTAAGATGCGTGGGGATCCCCCCGTTGCTTTCCTTAGACACCAATCAAAATTGATCAGATCAGACAACAGAATCAATTAAATAACCACCATCTAAATACTTACCTTAGATATCAAATTGGTCGATTAAAATCGATTAGATTAACCTTTTGAAATGGATCTGAACCACTAAGCCAAATTCGATCTTGAGTCAATCAACTTATATCAAAATGTAAATTGATACAACGAACTACAACTAAAGTTGACTTTGAGCCCCTTTGATCTAATCCTAATCATCCATTGATTAGGTTCAATCAACTACTCAAAATAAAAAATAGGTTCTAGCCTGATCTAATCAATTAGATCCTAATTATAGTTTGTGCACTTAGATCTAATTTGTTCAATCCATACTCACATGCAACAACATAATTTTAGATCTAAAAATAATTTTTAGATTATGTTTCATTGTATGCAATTAATGGTTTATGATCGTGAAACTGTTTCAGATCTAAATCTAGTTTCATATATCGAATATATGTAGCTTCAGATCTAAATCAAATATGCATCATAAATACATTAATTTTAGATCTAAAACTAAATTTATATATATTAAATATATATAAAATCAGATCTAAAATAATGATTAAAATATTTCAAAAATATTTTTTTCAAAAATTGATTCACATCAAACTAGGATAATCTTTACAATATAGGGGATAAATTTTATATCAGGATAACCTTATATCAGTTTGATGTGAGCTTTTAATCATTCTAATTTCAGATCTAAACTTAAAAATAAATATATCGCATATGCTAATTTTTAGATCTAAAAAATTTGATTTAATTATTTTAAAAATAATTTTTAAAATTGATCAATCTTGTGCTAGGATAATCTTTATAGTATAGGAGGTGAACCCTATACCAGGACAACCTTATATCAGCACAAAATTGATTTTAAATTATTAAAACTTTCAGATCTAATCTAAAAACTAGATCATATGTATTTTCAAAATATGTGGCTTTGATACCACTATTAAAAAATAGGTAGACAGCATATGTAGATTTCAAAACTTTAAAAAAAGATAGTGAAAAATAAATTGGATTAAATCCTTTAACCCCACATGCAAGATACCAGATCTAAACTTATCCAAGCTCAAGGAAAGCACATATTATCAATTTAAAATTTAAAAAAATTTTATGAGATCTGATCTCATTACCTTGGCACGGATAGAAATTCATCATTTTTGATGATCTCAGATTCATAGAATGTTGAGCCACACACATATTCGATCTCTACGAATATCTATTGAGATCGATCTCTAATTTTTCTTATCGTATGAGATTCTTCTTCTCAAAAAGAATCTTGGCCTTGAAGATTTTGATCAACTCTTTTAATCTTAACTGCGAGATAAACTCCTTTGATCTGCAGTCTTTTTCTTTTTCTCCTTGATCTTTAATCTCTAAATCACCAACTCTTGCTTCTTGGCATGTGGAAGAGAAGCACCCAACTTTTTGGGTGTGGAAAGGAAGAAAAAAAAAAGAGAGGAGGCATGAAGAGGGAGAGAGGAATTTTCTTGATCAAAATCAATCATTAAGAAACCCTAGAAGCCTCTGTTTAAATAGACACAAATCCTGACACATATTAGGAACCTGATCATCTTAAAAAGGTAGATCCTTATCTCAAAAGAATCTTCTACCTTTTAAATCTAATTTATGTCAAATAAAATTAGATATAAATGATAATTAATCAGTCTTTTTAAGTATGTACAATAGGCATCTATGAAATACATGTCAGGTGGTTGGGGCGCCAACTCTTGGCACCCCACAAAGGGATCTCTAGCCATAAAAGATGGGGCATGGACCCCATCATCTCTCCCATGCCATGACATGTAAGAGGGGGTGGGCCCCTCTAAGATATGGCACCCAATAATTTCCAAAAAGAAAAAGATGCGCCACCCATTCTTCCATCTATTTTACATCATACTTAGAGATAATTAGGAGATAAAGAAGAGATCATGTTAGGATAATTATGTCAACTAATTGACTTAATCAAATCTTCTTGAGCTCACAATTAAGAGCCCAATTAAATTCAAATGAATTTAGATTAGGTTCAAAGCTATGGACTTGATCAAATCAAAGTCTCGAGAAGAATTAAGTTTAATCATGTGCTAGCATAGTTCTCTTAAACCTAATAGGATTTCAATAAATCCTAACCCAATTGGAACTTTATAAGTTCAATTGGCAAATTTGAGATTAAATCCCTTAATGTGTGACCACATAGGTTTCATTCTATCTGATAGTGAGATATATTATGATCTTTATCATAATATCATTAAAACTCTTTTCGATAGATTGAAATATTTTCAATTCTATGTTTCAAGGACCATCGATCATCAAGATGATGCCCAATGAGTCTCACAATCCACTAGTGATACCTAGCAGTATGTAGTGACAATCCAATAGAATGAAAGTACAAACTCTTAGGTATAGTTATCGTATGATTCAGTCATTCTATCATGAGTCTTGACTTGATGGAGGTTATGAAGAATTTGTCAGACTCCATCATCAGTCATATGGTAGATTGGCTTGACTCGAGTTTATTTGTAAATCTCGTAGAAACTCTTTTTTAGTATTCACTCTTGCTTTGGCCAAAAACTTTCTGAACTCAATCTCGTAAATCATATAGGACTTCTTCTTTTCTACCAAGGTTGATAGATTTCAGCTAGATACATCATACTCCAAACAACAAACCTGAATCTACTGAAGCTAACATACACAGCTAGGATCTGAATGACTAGAGATCAAGAAAACATACAATCAAACCCAGTAGCCTCGCTGCGATTAGCAAATGACACCGCAGGTCAAAGGACCACTAGCACCACTACAGTATCGAGAAGACCACTGATGAGTGAGTAGACATCCATGTGGTTCTCGTATTGGTCATGCTTAGTATAAATTATTCTATAACAACCATCTGCATCTTCATCCCAGTATCTCTACATCACAGACCTAAGACTCATCTGCCCACAAGGGAGGTAAACCATGCATCGATCTTAAATGAATTGATCACTATCCTCTGTGATGATCTTTTGATCGAAAGTATTTAGAAATTAACCACTAATTAATGTATTTCTCAAATTCTTAACTCTTTAAGAATATACAAAAATTATCTTTGTTAATTTTTAAGATAAATCATTGACACATAAACATGATTGGAATGAAAAAATTCTTTATTGACAATAAAAAGATTATAAGTACAAGTATAGGCTCTAAAATTACATAATGTGTCAACCAACAATTAGCTTCTAGGATACAAATCCAACACCAAATGCATCGAAGAGTATAGTCATTGATCTGTTTGATCTATTCCAAATCATTTCAATTCCTATTCCAACTAATTTCAATTTCGATTTCCATTCTGATTTCAGTTGTTTACAAAATGCACCCTAACCAAAAAGTTTTTTTCCCCTTTCTTTTTCATTTTCATTTTTTCCCTATGGTTAGGGGAAAGGAAGAGGGGATCACACGGGTTTCATCTTGCTAAATGCTAGAGTGGCATGGGATTGAACTGAGATTTCTTGCATCAATATAGGGAACATTTCTGACTTGGTTGTTTGAAACTAACACTAAAGATTGATGATCATAATGAGCAAGAAACTAAAGATAAGCATATTGATGAGTACTTTTTTGAGTTTTTCGTGTCATTCTCTCTGGTTCTTTTCCTTGGTGAATTAAACAAGTGACATGCATTCCATATAGAAGAAAATAATCATGGTCACCCAAAAAAAGGGCAAAAGCATAAAGCGAGACACCAATTATGATTGACTCATGGTTCAATGAAGAAAAGGTCTTGCAGTGCATTGACATCCTATGAAAAGCACACAAATAGTGCCTCCTAAAAGATCTCTATGATCAATTACCAATAATACTACAAAAACTAAGGATGGTAATGGCTTGGGTCAGGTTTGATTTGGGTTGAGTCAAGTTAGTACATTGATGTACAACACTTTGACCCATACTTGACCTGACCCAATACTAGGTTAAGATATCGTTCCATGTGTATCTCCATAGGATGACCTGCCTAACTTAATTTGATCCATTTGACATGTAAACTAATCTAGTGTGCAATAATTAATCCTTGGCTTTCTAAGTGGTTGGGTTTAGCATAATAACACAAAAAAACTTTGACCAATACTTGATTTGACTTGAGACCAGTCAACATCCCACGATGCATATCACATGACTCGATATAATTCATCTGACACATAAGTTAATGTAATATACAAAGTTTAATCCTTGAGCAATTTAACCTATTTACCTAACTCAATTTGTATAGTTCTTGCTTATTCATTTTCAAGATGAATTTAATAGCAAGTATCAAAAATAATTCAACCACTCATAAGATTCTAACATGAGGTTGTGATTTAGCCTAACCTAAATGGTCTCTACCTAAATAAAACTATATTCATGTGACTCAAGTTAGCTCAAAGCTACTTAAGCCATTTAAATTCTGAGTTAAAAAATTTGCTGATACATTTCATGTAAATTGGGAATAGGCTTGGGGATAGCTCAAGACTGTATTTTGGCTAAGACATAGCTTAGCATGGCCCAAGCCTAAGCTCAATCTTTTACTTAAAGCTTAAGTCCACAGCACTGCTTGATGCCTAGCCAAACCTATTTTTTATATGGTCTAACTAAAAATATATCCCCAACCCCAACTCGAGCTAATCATAGGTCGGGCTTGGGCATAAAAAATATCAAATTTGAAATAAACCAAGCTAAGCCCGATTAGAAATGAATAGGTTTAAATCTGAGGCTCAGCATATAATTAACGGTACCACCAACCCTCTTTCCCCATGTTGCCAAATCTCAGGCTCCCAAACCATACCCTTAGTTTTAGAACAGTGCTCGGGCTAGACCAAGAGGATCATCGGGCCGAGCAAGTATTGGTCCAAGCTATGGGCTAGGTTGAAGGCAAGTTTGGATTTGGTTTCAAGGCTAAAAATATGCTCGAAGCAATTTCAGGCTACACCCAAATTATTGCTTGGCACAGTTTAGGCTCCATACTCAATGCTAGAAGTCTAAAGTTCTATACCAAAATCAAGGCCGAACCAATCAATCCAAAACTAGGATCAAACCAGACTAGAGGCCCGATTTGACCCCATTAGGCCACCTTAAACTTTGCTTGAGCCCTAAGATGGTCTAAGCTTTGTGCCTTCAATGAATCTAGTTTGGTGAGCTAAGGTAGTGAGACTTGGTCGCTTGAGGGCTAAGACCTAAGGATGAAGGGCAATGGCTTAAACAAAAAAACCCTTCCTCTTCCACCTCCACCTATGATGGCGTTTCCTATGTTGCACATCCTCTAGATGGTGTTGCCTCATCTTTGCCAACGATAGCCACAATGTCTTGCATCCTACCAATCATGGGTTGGCTTTTGATATACTGAAATCCCTTCCTATTTTTGTCACTGCATCAAATGCAATAAAGATGGGGAGGAAGTGGTGGAGAGGGAGAAAGTGCATAGTGTGCCTGAATGAGTTCAAGAAAAGGAAGAAAGTGCACTCCCTCCCATTGGCAGTTAGTGATTTCATATCAAGTACATTGATATAATGTTCCATTCCAATGCCACTTACCTCCTTTGCTATGCCATCATGGATGTGGCATCACCACTAGCCAATACCACCATTTTGGTGTAGGCACTGAATTCTTCAATGGCATCAAAATGGGTTTGTTCACCTTTTGATCTATGCTCCAAATATTGAGAGAAGGAGAGGATCAGATCTTCATCGGCTAATTTGGGAAGCTTTAAGGACCAAGGTACTTGTAAGGAGGGACTAAAGGTTCGAAAGATTAGAGTAGGAGCTATAGTTGGGATTGTTGGAGGATAGGAGATGTTGTCAGAAAGTCGAATTCTCCTGCTAAGGATGTTTTTGTGTAAGGATTGGAGTCTTTATTACCATGGAAATTCATCTGCGAAACCTAATTATATTTAAGGGCAAGCCTAGGCTTAGGCCCAGACTCAACTAAGGCTTAGTTTAGGATTTTGAAAACATCCTTGAGCCTAAGCCCTACTCAAAGCTTGAAAAAAATTTAGAGGGGCTTGGGTAAGAGCGTGGCTTAGCTTGATTAGCTAAGCATGAATCACAACACTATGTACCTTAGCCCTAGCCTTTTCTTTTTGTCTCCTCTCCTTTTTGTACCTACATTTCACTTATAACTTTTTTTATATCCTGCTCTAGCCCTAAAGTCTCTCTCTCTCTCTCTCTCTCTCTCTCTCTCTCTCTCTCTCTCACTCCCTCCCTCCCTCCCACCCTTCCCCCTTTTTGTTTTTTCTTCTCTGTTTCCCTTTCATCCTCCCTTATCATGCGTCCTAGCTCCTCCCTGCCCTCCCTTCTCTCTCACCATCTACCTTGACCTCCTCCTTTATCAAGCCCCTCCTCTAACTGCACCCTTCTCTCCCACCAACTTCTTTGCGAGGCTACTATCTATTACACTTTTAGACTCCTATTTTCAATACCTGTCTACCCTTGCTATACTTCACCAACTCCATCTCCATACTGGGTTCAGGCTCGAGCTTAGTTTGTATTGGGCCTATTTGAGCTCTAGGCCAAGATTAAGTTCATGCCATCCATAACTTTGTATTAATTTTTCTAGCATAGACCCAGCTCAAATTCTAAAGATATTTTTTGGATTGGGCTTGATAGGGGGTGGATCCACCGAGCCAGTCCATTTCATGTCATATATGTACGAAAAAATTTCTGATCTAATTAGGGTTAGGCTTGATCCAATTTTTATGTCAAGTATTTTTTGTGGATCCCTTATGAACACAAAACAACATGTTGGGTAATAGCAGGAGGAAAGCATCTACATACTTAAATGCCAAATATAACAAAATCCAAATGTGGATTAACTAAATTAACAAAAATCATATAGGGTGGGTATCACAGTGGATCATGTGAGGTAGGGCTCCTTTTATGCCATGTTTCCTCTTTCTCCTATTTTAAAGAGAAATCCAAAAGTCAAATATAGATGAAACTCCTACTAATGGAGATCAATCTCATATAAGTTAAAAAATAAAAATGAAAAAACTTCATGCACCAATAAGGAACATCTATGAAGAGAGGCCATCTATATCTTTTCTTCTTCCTCAAGTCTTCCTTGTCCCTAAGTCCTTTTCTCCTCCTGCGAATGTGAAAGCTTGATCTATTTTCTAATAATAAATCAACTAACATATACTATTGATCCGAGGATTAATTTTGATGAATATAAAGTACTTGAGTATTTATTTTAATGCTAATGAATTATTGAAGTTCTTGTGAAGATAGTTTCAGGAAGCTAAAATTTTTTAGAAAGTATGTATGGAATAACAAGCTTTGGAGGTAAAAGAAGCTGATTGGATAAGCTACATCATGAAAACTCATGTGGAAAAGAATAAGAGTCATCTCCTAGTTTCAAAGAGTAGACTATAACATGCATATGTGAAGTAGCCCAAACCAGAAGTCGACCTCTGTTTAACTATGAGTCGACTCTCTTAGTCAAATAAAAAGCTAAAATTTTAGTGCCAGACCTCGAGTCGATCCTACTTGACCTCCAGTCGACTTTTTTAAGAAAGAAAGAGAAGTGGCTTCTATAGATCAAATTTTGAGCTGACTCCTAGTTTACTCGAGTCAATACCTATTTGATCATGAGTAGACTCGACTACAACTGATAGCTCTAATGGCTAATTCTATAAAAATTTTAAATTTTTTTCAAATAATTTTCAATGGCTATTTTTGATCTCTAATAGCTACAAATAGCTAGTTTGACTTTTTTAAAGGATTTAAAGGCTATTAAACAAAATTAAGAGCCAAGAGAAAGAAAAAAAAGAGAAAAATAAAGTGAGAATCCAAAAATATTTATTGAGCATTCAAGAGAAAATTTTAAGCATCCAATCACTCAAAAATCTTAAAGCATTCAAAGAGTTTTAAGAGTATTAATTGTAAAGCTTCTTCAACTCATTTTTCAAAGAGCTTTATCAACTTTTGTTTGCTCTTTTTAAGAGCTTTTATTATGTTTATAATTATATTTCTTATTCTCTATTATAAACAAATTTTAATTATGATTGAAACTTGAATAAAGGTCTATCCAGGTTTAGAATTGGATTGGATTTATCATAAAAGTTTAGGATTGACTTGAGGATATGGTTTCGATAGATTTTCACTGAGAAAATTAACTAGATTTTAACTACAATCTTGAAAAATATCTAGCTATAATCTAAAGAGAGATTATGGTAAAATTTCTAAGAGTGGATATAGGTGTTGGATTTGACATTGAACTATCATAAATTTTTAATATTTGTGAATGACATTTCATTTCTTTATATTGCTCCTTATTTGCTTATTTATTTTAGTATTCATCATATGATATTCTCTCACAATCTTTGCATAGTCTGAAATTTGTGCGCAGCAAGTTTAAATTTTTAAAAAATCTAATTCATCCCCCTCTTGGATTGTCTCTCTGGGTAACAAATGGTATCAGAGCTTGGTGCTCAGCCCAATTTGATCTAATGATTAAGAATTAAAGATCAAATAATAACACAAATTGATGCATCTCTTACCGAAGGATAATCTATCAATAGACTCCTTTGTTCAATAGTATAAATTATAGATATTGGAAAGCATGCATTTGCGTCTTCATTCAAGCACCAGATTATGATCTTTGGAGTATCATAATCAATGATTTACATACACCTACAATTATGGTAGACAGCGTTATCACATCCAAACTGAAAAAGAATTGAAATGACTTAGATAAAAAAATGATTTCAATAAATACTAAAGCTATGAATGTTCTTTATTGTGCTTTAGATGCTAATGAATTCAGTAACATTTATACTTGTATTTCCACTAAGAAAATTTAGAATAGATTAGAGGTTATTTGTGAGTATACTAATCTAATTAAAAGAATCTAAAATCAATATGCTGGTATATAAATATCAATTATTTAAGATGGAGCAAAATGAATATATTACCGATATGTTTACTAGATTTATTGATATTATTAATGGCCTTTAGAGTTTAGAAAAATCTTATTCTAATGGTAAATTATTCAAAAAATTCTTAGATCACTTTCTAGGGCTTGGAAGGTAAAAATAACAACTATTCAAGAAGTCAAAGACCTCAATGCTCTATCTTTGAAAGAACTTCTTGGTTCTCTCATGACTTATGAGTTGACCAGAAAGCAAAACAACAAAGAGAAAGCAAATAAAAGGAAAACTATAGCCCTCAAATCCATTGCTCAAAATGAGAAAGATGGTGAAGAATTGGAAGAGAGACAAAATGATGAAGATATGGATCTTATCACCTAGAAATTTAGAAGGTTTATGAAAAAAGAAATTCAAAAGAACATCTTTTTCAAAGGACGAGCTAAACAAAAAGAAGGAAAAAGAGCAGCCCATATGTTATAAATAAGAGAAGCCTAGGTATTTCAAATTTAACTATCCTCTCCTTAAGAAATCTATAAAGAAGACCAGGAAGAAAGCTATAATGGCCATTTGGAGTAATAATGATGATTGAAGCTTTGGTAAGGAAACTAGAGAGGTAGCTAAGCTATGTCTTATAGTATAAGAAGTTGAGATAACTTCTAAAACAAAATATAAATTTACTTTTGATAAATTACATGATATATTTTATGACCTTCTAGATAAATTCAAAATATTTGGATTAAAAAAAAGATCTTTAAAAATGCAATCATGCTTTGATAAAAAAAGAACTTTCTAAAAGAAAAGGAATCTTTATCCAAAGAAAATCAAGATTTGAAAAATAAAATTGAAAAACTAAAACCTATTGTTGATAAATTCACTTGTAATTCTGAAAACTTATAAATAATTTTGAGTAGTTAGAGAGCAATTTTAATAAAGCTAAACCTGATTTTAAGCCCCCACAAGAGATAAAAATTTTTGAAGAATTTTTTTGTTAGATGTTCATCAAATACATCCTCCAATGTTACTTATTATTGTTGTGGAAAGTGAGGATATAAAGCATATTCATATGACTTTAGAAAAGTAAATAGCTATAAAATTAAAAAGATTTAGGTCCACAAAGAACCATTGCAACTAATTTCAAAGGATCCAAGAAAGCTTGAATAGTCAAAATCACAATTGAGTCTTTTCTTGTAGGTGTGTCTTGTAACTAAAGAAAGTGAAACGAGATGCATCTTGATAGTGGCTGCTCAAGGCACATAACAAATGGTAAGGTATAATTTGCCATCCTTGAAGTAAAAGGAGGGATGGTAACCTTTGATGATAATGGCAAAGGTTTTTTTATTAGAATTAATAATATTTGTATCATTTCTTCTATCTATATTGAAACTATTTTATTTATAGATTGATTGAAATATAATTTACTAAGTATTAGTTAATTATGCAATAAAGATTTTAAAGTTGCATTTGAATTTTTGATATGTGTTGTTTCTAGTCCAATTGACAATGGCATTGTTCTTATTAGAAATAGATATTACAATATTTATATGGTTGTTCTAGATGATCCTTTCATGAAGAATGATTAATGTCTAGTTGTAATGGATGCTAAAGTTAATAAGACTAATTGGTTGTGGTATCGTAGATTAGGTCATGCAAGCATGAATTTGATTTCAAAACTTATTAAAAAAGATCTTGTCAAAAATTTATCCAAAATAAATTTTAAAAAGAACAAGATTTGTGATACATATCAACTTGAAAAATAAACTAGAAGCTCTTTCAAATCAAAAAAAATATTATTTCAACTTTTAAATCTTTAGAATTGATTCATATAGACTTATTTAGACCCATAAGGACCACAAGCCTAGAAGAAAAAAATATATGAATTTATGATTATTGATAATTTCTCTTAATATTTTTGGCACAAATAATGAAGCATTTTCTATGTTTTTAAATTTTTATTAAAAAATTTAAATGAAAAAGAACTCAACTATAGTTTGCATAAGAAGTGATCATGGAACTGATAAGTCATATATTTTTATATTTATTTTAAATATTTTTGATAATTAATAGTGCTAACATCTTCTAAAAAATTTAATTTCATAAATAAATTAAATTTTTTATAAAAATAAATAATTTAAAAAATATAAAATTAGAACATATTTATAAAAAATAGATGTCAAGCTAATTGAGTAATTTAAGCATCAAAATAATTAAAAAATTAATAAAAATTTAATTCATATATTTTTTTTTATTTTTAGGCATAAAATCAAAAAAAATCAAAAAAAATATCTAAAAAATTATTTTAAAAAGCCTTCGGTGCACGGTGGACCAGCTGCTTGGTCCACAAAGTTAGCCATATACGGTCCACAGCACAGTTTTGTGATCCATGATGCAGTCCATAGGCAGGCAACTTGTTTTTATCCGATCGAATGGCTGGGATTGATTTTTACACCTGATCGAATGGTTGAGGATGCGCTTTACCATATCAAGTAGTAGTGGCCCATAGTGGCTACGTGATCAGATAGTCCGAAGTGATCTTGAGTGAGATCCAATAGCTGTGGTTGGTTGCTGGCTGAGAACTAAAATAGAAGTGAATTCTTTGCACCATCTGACAGTCCAAAATAAATCCATCGCCCGATCCGACAGTCAACATTCTTCCCGACTATGAATAGGAGATCAAGGGTGTGATCCGATTGTCCAAAGCCAATCTGATGAAGGATTTAATGGCCAACATTGAATCTGACTTTGATAAAGTATTGGATAGTAATTTTTGGACTGATCTCATGCGTCCAACAAGATTCGATGCTCAGAAAAATTATACACGGGTTTGACATAATTTTGAGGGTTTTTGGGATTTTGTTTGCTACTAGAAAAGGATGAAAAATTTATCTATAAATAAGAGATCCAGAAATAAAAAAAATATAAAAAATAGTAAAAAAATAAAAAAAGTAATTAAAGAGATTTAGGGATCCAAAGAGAAGGAGAGAAGCAAGTCCGCTCCACGGAGTATGAAAGCAAGAGAGATCGTCAACCATCTTGCCAACGAGGCTACGTTGATCAATTTTAGATCTTTATTATAATTTTATTTTATAATTTTATTTTATTTTTTTATTTTTTATAATTAAATTTTAATTTTTAATTAATATAAAATTTATTTTATTGTACTTTTAAATTTTTGTCTTTATTTTTATTGTAAGTAGATGCTAAGAGCTATTTAGTAGATCTTAGTACTAATTTATTTTTATGCTATTTAAATTTTTATTATAAATAGAAGTTAGGATCTAAATAGTAGATCTTAGTGCCTGATTTATTGTTCATACTTTTAATTTCTATTTTTTACTTAAATTGCTTTTCTCAAAATTTTATTTTATAAAAATCAAAGTTATCAAATCAAAATACTATCTCCTCTATGGATTCGATCCAACTTGTTACTTTTTATGTATTTTTAATACTTTTAAAAATTAAAATTAATTTGATAACCATGATGTTCTAACGACAACATCACAAGTTTATCAAAATTTTGGCACCATTGTCGGAGAAGGCACCAAATTTAATATTTAATTTTTTTAATTTTCTTATGAATATAGCTTACTAAATTTTTATCTTTTTGCAGTAAAAAAGTAAAGAAAAGAAGGATGAAATACTTCAAGTTGGTGAGATCAATTCTAACCCTAACCCTAACCCTAAACTACTTTCATTTTTTAGTATTAATTACTATTTTTTTCTTAAATTAATATAAAATTTACCCACATAAATCTAACATAAATCTAATAAAAATCATATGATAAGAGTAAAAACTTAATTATTTAGAAGCATTCATCATCTTAAATTTTCTTTTGGTGATCGCTGGAGACAAGATAAGCTTTCAAAGTTGATTAATTTCATGCATATAATTTAGTTGCATAGAACCCCTTGATTGAAATTGATTATGCATATTCATCTCAAATCAACATTAGGACAACACCTATTAACAAGATAAGATAAAGATTTTATCACCCTTCTTTAGCCCAAAAACAACCAAACAGCATCCCATATTAATCCTCTTAGAAAATTGGATAAGCAGCATGTGTATATTTCAAAACTCTTTTTGAATGCAGCGAAAAACAAATAGATTAAACCCTTTAATCCCACATGCATAAAATCAAATCTAATCCTACCCAAGCTCAAGAGAAAAATAAATATATAATCTAAAATTTAAAAATAAGTATGAGATTAAATCTCAATATCTTAGCGTGGGTAGATATTCACCGCTACCGATGATCATGGATTCATAGATGCTCGAACTGCACACATATTCGATCTCTATGGATATCCATCGAGATCAATATCGAACTGATCTTCTCGTAGTAGATCCTTCTTCTCTAAATAGAATCTCAATCTTAGAACTTAGATCAACTCCTTGATCCAGACTGTGAGATCAACTTCTTGATCTGCAGTCTTCTTCTTCTTTTTGTTCTTCGCTATAAATGAACAGCTTCTCTATGCTTGGGATGTGAAAATTGGGACACCCAACCCTTGGGCATGGAAGAGAAGAGAGGGAGGAGGGGAGGCATGGAGAAGGGAGAGGGAGAGATTTGTTTCACAAAAGCTTCTATCTCTTTAAAAATCCTAGAGACATTCTTTTTAATATAGGCACTATCCTGACTCAAAAGAAGAATCCAGTTATCTTAAAAAGGTACATCTTTATCTCATAAGAATATACTATCTTTTTAATATAGTTTTTTTCAATAAAATCAGATATAATTGGCAAATAATCAGCCCCTTTAGGTAGGTACAAGGGGTGCCCTATCTCTATAGAGCAGGTAATTTGGGGTGCCAACACTTGGTGCCCCTTAGGGATTTCTTGCCATATGAGAGGTGTGTGGCCCCTCTCTCTCTCCTCCATGCTCATCCACAAGAAGGGAGTGGTCTCCTCTTGCCATATCCAGGGGTTTGGCTCCCCGTAGTCTTGTCAAAAAGAGAAGCAGACGCCTCCCATCTTTCCATCTATTCCATATGCACTCTTAGAGATAATTAGGAGATAATGAAGAGATAATGTTAGGATAATTTAGCCAACTAATTAACTTTATCCAATCCTCTTGGGCTCATAATTAAGAGTCCAATTAAATTTAAATAAATTTAGATTAGGTTTAAGGCTATGATCTTGATGAAATCGAAGTTTCGAGAAGAATTAAATTTAACCATGTGCTAGCATGGTTTAATTAAACCCAATAGGATTTCAATAAATCCTAACCCAATTAGAACTTCAAAAGTTAAATTGATAAATTCGAGATTAAATCCCTTAATGTATGACCCCATAGGTTCTATTCTATCTGGTAGTGAGATATATTATGATCTCCATCATAATATCATCAAAACTCTTTTCGATGGATTGGAACATTTTCAATTCTACTCTTTGAGAGTCATCGATCATCAAGATGATGTCTGATGAGTCTCACAATCTATCAGTGATGTCTAGTAGTATGTAATGGCAATCTAATAAAATAAAGATACGAACCTCTAGGTACAGTTATCGTATGATTCAGTCTTTCTATCGTAAGTCCCGACTTGACGAAGATCATAAAGAACTCGTCAGATCTCATCGTCAGTCATATGCTAGATTGGCTCGACTCGAGTTCATTTATGAATCCTTTGGAAACTCTTTTTCAGTATTCATACTTGCTTTGGCCAAAGACTTTTTGAACTTAGTCTCGTAAATTGCATAAGACTTCTCTTTTTCTACCAAGATAGATAGATTTTTTTTAGGTGTATCCTACTCTAAATAGCAAATCTGAACCTACTGAAGCCAACATACACAGTAAGGACCCGAATGGCTAGGGACCAAGAAAATATACAGTCGAACTCAGTAGCTTCGCTGTAAATAGCCAATGATATTGCAGATCAAAAGATCTCTCACACCACTATAGCATCGAGAAGATCAATGATGAGTGAGTAGACATCCATGTGATTTTCATGTTGGTCATGCTCAATATAAATTATTCTCTAACAACCACTCGTATCTTCACCATAGTGTCCTTACACTGTAGACCCAAAATTTATCTGCCCACAAAGGAGGTGAACTGTGCCCTAATCTTGAATGGATTGATCACTGTCCTCCATAACAATCCATTGATCGAGAGCATTTAAAAATTAACTACTAATTAATGTATATCTCAAATTATTAACACTTTAAAAATATATAAAAATTATCTTTATTAATTTCTAGAAAAAATCTTGGATACATAAACATGATTGGAAAGAATAAGCCCTTTAAGGATAATGAAAAGTTACAAGTATAAGTTTTAAGCCCTGAAATTATATAATGTGTCATCCAACAATTAGCTTTTAAGGTACAAATCTAACAAACTCTCACTTGACCTAAAGCCAATTGGCCATATACCTAGCCCATCTTCTCAAGGTGAGCTTTGGTCTTTTACTAGCTGAGAGACTTGATCAGCGGGTACGCTACATTCAGCGTGAAGTCGACTCTCTGCACCTCGATGAATTTTTTCTCGAGGTATTCATGCATGACGTAAAACCACCACTTTATGTTCTTAGACTTCTGGTGAGACTTGAGCTCCTTAGCGAGGGTTATGGTGCCATTATTGTCGCAGTGCAATGGCATCTGACAGCATCACATCCAGCTCTGTAACAAACTTCTTGAATCAAAAAACTTGCTTAGCAGCTTCAGAGGCGGCGATATATTCGACTTTTGTGGTCGAATCTACAATAATCGACAGCTTAAAATTCTCCCAGCTAACGCATCACTATTACACAAAATGATGCATCTCGATGTAGACTTTCTATCATCGACATCAGCCATAAAGTTTGAATCAGTGTATCTCTCAACTTTCAGCTCCAATCTTTTACCAAAGACCAACATAAAATCCTTAATTCTTTTCAAGTACTTAAGGATGTTTTTAATAGCAATCCTGTATTCTTCACCTAGATTCACCTGATATCTACTTGTGACACTCACGGCAAGTGCTTATCAGGACGTGTACATAATATGACATACATGAGGCTCCCTATTGTTGAAGTATAAGGGATCTTGCTCATGCACTAGATCTTCTCAGGTGTGTCGGAACACATCTTCTTGGAGAGATAATGCTATATCTAAGGGATAAAAGACCCCTCTTGGAGTTTTTCATACTGAACCTCTTTAGCACCTCCTCAATGTACATTTGCTATGAGAGTTCTATCATTTTCTTAGATCTATCTCTATAGACTTTTATGCCAAGAATGTAGAAAGCTTCTCCTAAATCTTTCATAGTGAATACTTTCGATAACCAAACTTTGATCGATGTCAGCATAAAAATATCATTCCCAATCAGAAAGATATCATCTATGTATAATACAAAGAATGTGATAGCACTCGCACTGATTTTTTTGTATACACACGGCTCTTCATTTTTTATGAAATCAAATATTTTGATCATATCATTGAAGCGTGTTCCAACTCTGAGATACTTGCTTGAGTCCATATATGGATCTTTGTAGCTTGCGGACCTTGTGATCACTATCACTGGATATGAAATCCAAAAGCTACTCCATATAGATATCTTCCTCAAAATATCCATTTACGAAGATAGTTTTCACATCCATCCACCAAATTTCATAATTATGAAAAGCTACTATCGCAAGCAAAATATGGATGGATTTCAGTATGGCCACAGGCGAAAAAGTTTCATGATAGTCAATGCCTTCTCATTGACTATAACCTTTTGTAATTAGCCTTGTCTTATAGATCTCTACCTTACCAACTGATCTAATATTTCTTTTGTAAATCTATTTACACCCAATAAGTATAATATCTTTAGGTGGATCTACTTAGGACCAAACTTGGTTGGAATGTATGGAGTCAATTTTTGACTTCATTGCTTCTATTCATTTCTCGAAGTCTATATCTAACATTGCCTCATTGTAGGTTTTGAGATCATTCCTAATATCCCTATCTCCTACAAGGAACGCTTCTTCTAAATTCTCTGTAAGAATACCTAAGTACCGTTCAGGAGGATGGGAGACCCTACTTGATCTACGAGATAGAAAAGGTATCACATCTACTGGCTCATTATTAGGATCTGGTTCTTGGACTCGATGCTTCTTAGAGATTTTTTCTTCAAGCTCAATCTGCCTCTCACTGCCTCCATCTTAGATAAACTCTTTTTCTAAGAAGATGGTATGACGGCTCACAATCACATTGTGATTCTTAAAAAAATAGAAATAGTATCCTATGGTTTTCTTAGGATACCCTATAAACTGAATTCTAAAGGATCTAGCCTCTAACTTGTCCACCTGCTATCGCTTGACATGGACCGAACATTCCAAATCTTGAGGTACCTAAGAGTTGGCTTTTTACCATACCATAATTCATATGGTGTGGTAAAAATGGATTTAGAGGGAACCCAATTCAAAAAATGAATCACAAAAAGTAAAGTGTGTCCTTAGAGAAAAATAGGAAGGTCTGTGAAGCTCATCATGGATCGAACCATATCTAATAGGGTTCGATTTCTTCTTTCAGATATCCCGTTGACCTGAGATGTCCCTGAAGGTGTCCACTATGAGACTATACTATTATCATTGAGATAGGTCCGAAATTCTTCACTAAGGTATTTTCTTCCTTGATTTGATCGAACAATCTTTATGAATTTTTTGATCTATTTTTTTACTTCATATCTGAATTTTATGAACTTTTCAAAGACTTCATACTTTTGATGCATCAGATACACAAACACATACCATGAATAATCATCGATAAAAGTTATGAAGTAGACATAGCCACCCCTGGCTTGTACATCAAATAGACCACACACGTTTGTGTATACCAGGGCTAATATCTCAGTGGTTCTTTTCTCTTATCCCATAAAGGATAACTTGGCTATTTTTTCTTGAAGATACGATTCACAAACTAGATAAGACTCGAAAGTCAATGATCTCAGAAGATCATCTTTCTTCAGTTTGTTGAGTCTGTCCTCTCTAATATGATCTACCTTAAGGTGCCATAGATACTTTTGGCTAATATTATCTTTAGGTCTCTTAGACCCTATGGCATTCACTATTTACTCATTAATATTTACATACATCTGTATGCAAATGATAAAAATCGTCAATCAAGAAAGTACGTGCAATAATTTTATTTTTGAAATAAATTGAACACATGTGTTTATTGAAATAAAAATTATAATTATTCTATACCAGCATAGAGATAGAAATTAAATTTCTACTGGCTACAGCTATATAATAATAGTCTTTTAAAAATAAACTAAGTCTTAACAGTAGTCGCAGAGAGTAGGTTCCGACGGCCATAGTAATAACTCTTACTCTATTACCGACTCAGAGAGTGATCTCATCTTTTCTCAGCCCCCTCACTTCTTCAAGATCCTGCATAGAAGTACACAAATGAGCATTTGAAGTAGAATCAAGAATCTAACTAGAAAAATAGAAAATCGTTAGATTAGTTTTAATAATGAGCATATCAGACATACCTTCAGAAGGTCCATCCTTCTTCCTGCTCTTGATAGTCATCAGATAGGCCAGACAGTTTCTCCTCTAGTGGTCTTCGATGTTGCAATGAAAATACTTTCTCTTGTCATCGGCCTTCTTCGAAACTTACTTCTTGGGCTTGGCCTCGTTCTTCTATTTCTCTGCAGACTTTTTTTCTTCTTGAAAGAAGATTTTCTTTTGAAGGAAGCCCGCTCCACAGTCAGAACTGTACCTCTTGAACTCTTCATGGTGCTCTCTACTATTACCAGCATATTCAATAACTCGAACAGAGTGCTATTTATTTTATTCATATGGTAGTTCATGATGAACTGCCCATATAGTTCAAAAAGAGATTGGATGATTAGATCTACCTATAATTCCTTGTCCATGTTCATCTCGAGCTTCTGAAGCTCCTTTATGTATTTGATCATTGTCAAACAATGATCATTGACAGACTGTCCATCATGCATTTTCACTCTGAAAAATCTTCAGGAGACCTCAAAGCGAGCTGTGCGACTTTACTCACCATACAACTCTTGTAGGTGAGTCAGCATCTCTCTGGCAGTCCTCATGTCTTCATGCTGTTGCTGAAAATTATTAGACATGGATGCTAAGATGTAACACTTTGCCTTGTTATCTTTGTCCATCCACTTCTCAAGTATGGCTCGTTGATCAGGAGATAGACAAGTAGGTAACACAAGCACTTCCTGATCAAGGATATTGGTGAGTTTCTCGGAGCTAAGAATAATTCTCAGATTTTGGAGATAGTCTTTGTAATTAGTGCCGGTCAACCTATTGGTATCAAGGATTCAAGCTAATGGTTTGGTACTCGATATGATTATTTGCAAAGAGAATAGTTTCTAGTTAGATATTTATACTTATAAAATTATTTATTCTAGAGACTTTAAAAAATAAACAAAGGCTCTCACTATTTTTTTAAATCTCCCATACTCCTCGGGTGGAGAAATGAAAACCTATACATGATTGATTTCAAGTGGATACTGCGGTCCTATTAATCTGTACATACCTCACCCAATAATTATTGATGAGTATAGACCAATGAGTGGATAATATTTTATCCGTTGCTTCACTAAGTAAGATGCAGTGGGCTTGATTTCTAAATCTTATGACCTCACCTAATAGTTATTGGCATATTTCTTAGTTAAGTTAGACTCATCGTTCACCAATGGGTGCAAAGCCATCATTGAGACCCTCACCTAACAGTTATTGGGTCCAACTCCATCTCTACCCTGGGACATCAAATGTCAATAGAGTGATTGTACCTTTTCGATGCAATCGAACCACTATAATCAACCGAGAATGATCAATGTCAGAAAAGCACCCACATCTCTACAATGATGGAAGATCTCTAGACTTAATATTTAATGAGAAGATTTAGGTTTAAGTCTCTTCTAAATTAGCAGATCTGACATCTGATTGATTATGTTAGGTTATCACATCAATATGTCTCACTAACCCAGTCCGTATAGGTGAACTCGAGTCAATAAGTAACCTAACACGAAATTGAATCTCCCAAGATGGTCAGGTAAGTTAAGATGTGTTAGGGTCTCCCTATTGATTTTCTCAGACACCAATCAAAATTAGCCAAATCAGATAATGAAACCAATTAAATAAGCACTATCTAAATACTTTCTTTAGACACCAAATTAGTCGATTAGAATCGATCAGGTTAACCTATTGAAACAGATCGGAATCACTGAGCCAAATTTAGTCTTGAGTCAATCAACTCACATCAAAATATGAATTGATGTGATCAATTATAATTAAACTCAACTTTGAGCTCCTTTGATCTAATCCTAATCAGTCATTGATTAAGTTCAATCAACTACTCAAAATCGAAAGTGGATTCTAGCCTGATCTAATCAATTAGACCTTAATTATAGTTTAATCATTAGACCTAATTTATTCAATCCATACCCACATACAATAACATAATTTTAGATTTAAAAATAATTTTTTGGATTATTTTTTATTACATGCATTAGTGGCTTATGATCTTAAAACTGTTTCAGATCTGGACCTAATGTCATATATCATATATATATAGTTTTAGATCTAAATTAAATATGCATCACATATACATCAAATTTTAGATCTAAAATTAAATTTATATATATCAAATATATATAAAATTAGATCTAAAATAATGATTAAAATATTTTGAAAATATCTTTTCAAAAATTGATTCACATCAAACTAAGACAACCTTTTCAATATGGGGGGTAAACTCTATATCAGGACTACCTTATATCAGTTTGATATAAACTTTTAATCATTTTAATTTTAGATCTAAACTTAAAATTAAATATATCATATATGCTAATTTTTAGATCTAAAAGATTGATTTAATTACTTTGAAAATAATTTTCAAAATCGATCAATCTTATGTTAGAACAATCTTTGTAATATAGGGGATAAACACTATATCAGGATAACCTTATATCAGTACAAAATTAATTTTAAATTATTAAAATTTTTATATCTAAAAGAAAAATTAGATTATATATATTTTTAAAAATCAATAATTTTAATACAACTGTTAAAAAATCGGATAGGAAACATATGTATATTTTAAAACTCTTTTTGAATGCAGCAAAAAATAAATGGGTTAAACCCTTTAACCCCATATGCATAAGATCAAATCTAATCCTACCTAGGTTTAGGAGAAAAACAAACATGTAATCTAAAATTTAAAAATAAGTATGAGATTGAATCTCAATACTTTAGCATGGATAGATATTCATCGCTATCGATGATCACAGATTTGTAGATGCTCGAGTCGCATATGTATCTGACCTCTATAAATATTCATCGGGATCAATCTAGAACTGATCTTCTCATAGTTAATTCTTTTTCTTTAAGTAGAATCTCAGTCTTAGAAATTAGATCAACTCCTTGATCTAGACTATGAGATCAACTCCTTAATCTGCAGCCTTCTTCTTCTTCTCCTTGTTCTTAGCTATAGATGGACAGCACCTTTATTCTTGGCATGTAAAAAATGGAATGCCCAATCCTTAGGCATGGAAGAGAAGAGAGGGAGGAGGGGAGGCATGGTGAAGGGAGAGGGAGAGGTTTGTTTCATAAAAACTTCAATCTCTTTAAAAACCCTAGAGACATTCTCTTTATATAGGTATTACCCTGACTCAAAAGAGAAATCTAATTATCTTAAAAAAATACATCCTTATCTCATAAGAATACACTACCTTTTTAATCTGATTTTTTTTTCAACAAAATCAGATATAACTGATAAATAATCAGCTCCTTTAGGTGGGTACAAGGGGTGCCCCATCTCTATAGGGCAGGTAGTTTGGGGTGCCAACACTTGGCACCCCTTAGGGGTTTTTTGCCATATGAGAGGGGTCGTGGCCCCTCTCTCTCCTCTCTCTCCCCTCCACACTAATCCACAAGAAGAGAGCAGGCCCCTCTTGTCATATCCAGGGGGTTGGTGCCCCTGGTCTTGCCAAAAAGAGAAGCAAGCACCTCCCATCTTTTCATCTATTCTACATGCACTCTTAGAGATAATTAGGAGATATGAAGAGATAATATTAGGATAATTTAGCCAACTAATGACTTTATCTAATTTTTTTGGACTCACAATTAAGAACCCAATTAAATCCAAATAAATTTAAATTAGGTTCAAGGCTATGGACTTAATCAAATCGAAGTTCCTAGAAGAATTAGGTTTAACCATGTGCTAGCATGGTTTAATTAAATCCAATAGGATTTCAATAAATTCTAGCCCAATTGGAACTTCATAAGTTCAATTGATAAATTCGAGATTAAATCCCTTAATGTATGATCTCATAGATTCTATTCTATTTAGTAGTAAGATATATTGTGATCTCCATCACAACATCACCGAAACTCTTTTCGACAGATTGAAATATTTTCAATCCCTTGAAAAGTTATCGATCATCAAGATGATGCCCGATGAGTCCCATAATTTATCAGTGACATCTAGCAGTATGTAGTGGCAATCCAGTAGAATGAAAGTATGAATCTTTAGGTGCAGTTATCAAATGATTCAGTCCTTCTATCGTGAGTCCCAACTTGACGGAGGTCATAAAGAACTCGTCAGACTCCATCGTCAGTTATATACTAGATTGGCTTGACTCAAGTTCATTTGTGAATCCCATGAAAACTCTTTTTCAGTATTCACATTTATTTTTATCAAAAATTTTTTGAACTCAGTCTCGCAAATCACATAGCACTTTTCTTTTTCATCAAGATCGATATATTCTTTCTAAGTGTATCCTACTCCAAATAGTGAATCTGAATCTACTGAAGCCAATATACACAGCAAGAATCCGAATGACTAGGGATCAAGAAAACATGCAGTCAAATTTAGTAGTCTCGCTATGAATAGCCAATGACACCATAGGTCAAAAGATTATTTACACTACTGCAGTATCGAAAAGATCACTGACGAGTGAGTAGACATCTATATGGTTCTCATACTGGTTACGCTCAATGTAAGTTATTCTCTAACAACTACCCATATCTTCACTCCAGTATCTCTACATTATAGATCCAAGGCTCATCTACCCACAAGGGAGGTGAACCGTATACCGATCTCAAATAGATTGATCACTGTCCTCTGTGACGATCCATTGATCGGGAGCATTTAGAAATTAACTACTAATTAATGTATGTCTAAAATTTTTAACACTTTAAGAATATACAAAAATCATCTTTGTTAATTTCTAAGATAAATCATGGATACATAAATATAATTAGAAAGAATAAGCTCTTCATTGATAATGAAAAGTTACAAGTATAAGTTTTAAGCCCTAGAATTATAAAATGTATCAGCCAACAATTGACTTCTAGGGCACAAATCCAACAAACCCAGGTTTAATTAAAATTCAGTGGACGTTGACCCTTAGGATCAATTGATTTCAGTTGGAGTATTATGGTGAAGTCAAGCGCAAAGTAAGTTTGGACTTACCTTTGAAACTGATGTCTAAGGTAAGAGATTACAAAGGCTAAATCTAAGTAGACTCATAGTTATTTAATTGATTCTATTGGCTTACCTGACTAATCCAATTAGTGTCTAAGACAAGCAATGGTGGGGACTTCCACGACCCTACCTCTTATCTGGTTAGTTGAAGAAAGTGAGAATAGGCCCAACTTGCATCTAGGTTAAGCCACTCTACATCAAATTATTAAATCTAAGAAATCCATAGGTATCCTAGGTTTAATTGCTTGCTAACTTGATTGTAATTAACACTTAACCATAACTAATTCTTCTCATCTATCATTTTCAGGTCTAGGGCTTTCTTAAGGTTCTCATCTTTAGAACTTCTCTTTTTCTTCCTCTTCACTTATTCTTCCTCTTTCTCTCTTTCTTAAAAAAAAAAATCTGAACCACACATATTAGGCTTTGTACTAGTACATCATGGTAGAAATTTTTTTCTGATCTAGTTGAATCCAATTCTGAAATTGAACGGCCGATCCATATTAAACCTGATAATCAAATGGCTGAAAATTCTGGAGAACTACCTAGACAGATGAAGGAATATTTTATTTCTTTCACCCATAATCCATTGATGTTCCCATCATTCTATGAGATCAAACATTCAAACTCTAATCCTAAGATCGATTTGAACCTGATAGCCCAAAAATTAGATAAAGTCGATCTTCTTATAGATAAAATTCTAGCCCTAGATTAACAATCTCCTGTGCAATATACACTACCTCTTAATTATCAGGAGATCTATCTATCTGTGCTAGCCTAGCCCATCATGTGAGTGAATGTTCCATGACTACACAATTTTTATCTTTCATCCAAGAACAAGTTCAAGCTGCTCAAGGTTACTCCAAACCTATCAATGATCCCTTCTTAAATACATATAATCAAGATTGGAGGAATCACCCTAATTTTTTTTGAAGACCTCAATAGACTCAGGTTCAAACCCAAATTCCTCCCATGCATAACTTTCAAAATAGGCCACAATACCAAAACTATGCCTATAATAGAGGTAAGCCTAGTCAGCCTATCCAGTTATTCTATTACAATCAATCTTCATACCCACCTCCTCAATAGACCCCTCTGGCCGACGATAGGCTTAGCCAATTTCAATAACTAATTATGATCTAACAGTAATCCATCACTAGGTTAGAAGTATAAATAGATCAATTAGCTGAGTCTTCCATGAGAAGAGAACTAGATCAATTATCGAGCCAACTAATATCGAATTTCAAAATAACCCACCATCCACCAATATCTGGATCTAGTCATCGATCTAATGTCCCATCTAAGAATTCTCAATTTGAAAATGACAAAGTAATCTTTGAACTTAAAAATGGTAGCATTCTTAAGGATCCATACCAAAACTAGGTGAGTGAGGCTAGTTCTAATGCTAGTTAAAATATAAATTTAAAAGAAGAGATTAGCACTAAGACTAACCATATAGAAGAATTTGAGCTCGAAATTGGTACTGATATTGATTCCAATTTGAGTGAGAAAAATAAAGGGAAGAAGAGAGTGGATGAGTTATCTGAAATATATAAATCAAAGTTTTATTTTCTTCAGTCCTAAAAATTGGTTCTTCCTCTTTAGAATTACCATCTCCTTCAGAACTGAAATCATTTTTGGTCACACCTAAGTATGTATATTTCGAATCAAGTGACACCCTTCCAGTATGCATTGCATCGAACTCAACTCCTAACTTAAAAAATCAATTCATGAGCATTTTAGAAGAATAAATAGAAAAAATTCTCAACAAACAAGAATCTATGAATGGATTTGTAAATTCTCTTTTTAATACTAAAAAGATAAACTAACTAAGAATAGGATTGTAAAATACTTTCTAAAGATTGGTAATAAAATATTAAAATTTATTGTGGCCATCTTTCTGAGATTGGCAATATAAAATTATTAGAATTTATCAATCCAGTATTGAACATGAGGTAGATGAGAGAATCAGCATGGTCTAGCTGAAAACAATAAACTTAATACTTTCTGAGAGGCAACCCAGCTTCTACTTTTCAATATCTTTTATATTGTTAGATTAATGGAGTCTTGTTTAGTATCTTTTGTAGAGATTTAAGATAATATTGGCTTATTGAGGAGAGAACTAATTTTGAAAAGACTTTTGGATCAGGTGATATCTCTTTTTTTTTTCTCTCTTTGTATGCACCTTTTATTTTTCTTACTCCATGAGGACAATGTCGATTAAGTTGGAGGAAGAATAATAATTTTTTTTAAAATATTCAAAAAAGTTAGTATTTAGCATTTAAGTATCTGATTACACTTAAAAATTTAGTTTAATCAAGTATTTTTTTTAAAAAAATGATGTATATATTAGAGAGTTGGTAAGATATCGAGGGATCAAGTATTAAGAAAACTCAATAAAGAGTTAAGTTTAGAGCATAAATATTTTTTTCTTGAGTATTTCTAAATTTTTCTACCAGCATCAAAGAAGAATTTACTTCCTATGGGCTTATGTAGGGTAACTATATAACTCTTTATATATACAAAAAAAAAAAAAATTTCAAGTACTTCATGCTGAGTAATCGGACCTCTTTATCTAAGCAAGCATTAAGTATTGCATCAAAAAGTATGAAGGGTAAAGAAGCTTTGTTGTAAAGCTAGTTTTAACTCGTAACCTATTTAATTCGAACAAATAAGTTTGAAGAGTATTCTATACCTAGTGCTTTAAAGCCATCATGTTTGAGAGTCACTGGCTGAAAACTCGCTACATAGGTCAAACAGAAAGTTTAAGAGGTTAAGACACTCAATAGCGGTATAATATTTAAAAAAAATTAATAAATGAAGGATAGAAGTAATATTATACTTATCCATATGAAGGTTAATGATTTAGAGATAAAGATAGGGATAATTTAGAAAAAATTCAAAAAAAATTTAGTATTCTTAGTTCAACTTTCACATTGATTAATATTAATATCCTAATGATATATCTTACTCATGCTTTACTAAACATCAGTGGCCTTTTTGAAAATTACCTGATGAAGTTCAAAACTCTAAGTTAAACAGTACTTAACTCTAGACGAACAAGTTCAAGTTGGAGGGTGTGATAAGTCATATATTTTTATATTTATTTTAGATATTTTTGATAATTAATAGTGCTAATATTTTCTAAAAAATTTAATTTTATAAATAAATTAGATTTTTTATAAAAGTAAATAATTTTAAAAATATAAAATTAGAATATATTTATGAAAAATAGATATCAAGCTAATTAAGTAATTTAAGTACCAAAATAATTAAAAAATTAATAAAAATTTAATTCATATTTTTTTTATTTTTCTAGCTTAAAATCTAAGAAAAATCAAGCAAAAATACTCAAAAAATTATTTTAAAAAATTTTTGATGCACGGTGGACCGACCACTCGATCCATAGAGTCAGCCATGCAATCTATAGTATAGTTTTGTAGTCCACGATGTGGTCCATAAGCGGGTGGCTGGCTTTTACATGATCAAATGGTTGGAATTGATTTTTACATCTGATTAGACGGTTAAGAATGCGCTTGACTATATCTAGCGGTGGTGGCCCATAGCCATTATGCAATTGGACGGTCTGAAGCGATCCTGAGCGAGATCCAATGGCTGTGTTTGGTTGCCGACTGAGAACTAAAATAGAAGTGAATTCTTTGCGCCATCTGATGGTCCAAAATAAATCCATCATCTGATCTGACGATCAGCATCCTTTCCGACTGTAAATAGGAGATCAAGGGTGCAATCTGATGATCTAGAGCTGATCTGATGAAGGATCTAACGGCCAGCATTGAATCCAACTTTGATAAGGCATTGGATGGTGATTTTTGGGATGATCTCATGTGTCCAAACAAGATCCGATGGCCAAAAAAATTGTACGTAGGTTTGACATGATTTTGAGAATTTTTGGGACTCCATTTGCTATCAAAAAAAAATAAAAAATTCACCTATAAATAAGGAAGTCTAAAAATAAGGGAAAATATAAAGAAAAATAAAAAAATAAAAAAGTTTAGAGATCCAAGGAGAAGGAGAGAAGCCAATGCGCTCTACAGAGTATAAAAAAGAAAGAGAAATCATCATTCATCTTTTTGACTAAACTACATCTATCCACTTCAGATCTTTGTTATAGTTATATTTTATTTTATTATTATTATTTTTTTTATAATTAAATTTCAACTTTCAATTAATATAAATTTATTTTATTATATTTTTAAATTTTTATCTTTATTTTTATTATAAGTAGATGCTAAGATCTAGTTAGTAGATCTTAGTATTAATTTATTTTTATACTCTTTAAATTTTTATTATTTATTTTTATTATAAATAAAAGATAAGATCTAAATAGTAGATCTTAGTATCTGATTTATTTTTTATACTTTTAATTTTTATTTTCTGACTTAAATTACTTTCTTTAAAATTTTATTTTTTTATAAAAATCAAAGTTATCAAATTAAAATACCATCTTCTTTATGGGTTCGACCTAACTTGCTATTTTTTATTAATTTTTAATATTTTTAAAAAATAAAAATTAATTTGATAGTCATAGTATCCTAACGATAATATCGTGAGCTTATCAAGAATCAAATTTGAAAAATAATAATTTGAAAGCTTTTGTAATAAAAAAAATTAATCATAATTTTTCTATATCTAGGCACATCAACAAAATAGGATAGTAGAAAGAAAGAATAAAACTTTAGAAGAAAAAATCCATACCATATTATGTGAAAGCAATCTTCTAAAATATTTTTGGATTGAAGTAATTAATATTACATCTTATATCTTGAATCATGCTTTAATCCATCTGATTTTAAAAAAAATTCCATATGAACTTTGGATAGCAAGAAAATTAAATTATATTAACTATTTTCATATTTTTGATTGCCAATACTTTATTTTAAATAATAAAAAAGATAAATTTGATAAATTTAATGCTAGATCGGATGAAGAAATCTTTTTGGGATACTTTATCTGGCAAGATATATAGAGTCTTCAATTTAAAAATTTTAGTTGTTGAAGAATCTATTTATATTGTATTTGATAAAACTAATGACTTATTTTTAAGAAAGAAAGATATTGCTGATAATGATGCAAAACTCTAAGCAAAGGAATGGTAGATCTAACTTTGAAAGCAATTCTAGCACAAGGATGAAGAAGGTGATAAGGAAGCTGATGAAGAGAACTATGAGAAAGCTTAAGAACATCATGAGAATCTATCCAAGAAATGGAAGTATACTTATGGACATCCAAAAGATCTTATTATTGGTGAGAAGGGATGAGACACTACAAGAAAAGAATGATTTACCAATACTCTTTTACTGGTAGACATAAAAAATAGCTGGTAAAATAAATTTTAGGCAGTATTTTTTCAAATCCACTGGGGAAATCTTATTCTTCTCGATGGTTAGATCCAATGCTTAGAAAAAATCCTATTTTTTCTAGTGGTTTGGTTAAACCATTAAAAAAATCTTGTTTTTATTAGCAGTCACATTACATGATTGGGAAAAACCTTATCTTTATTAGCGATCATCTCAAATTGCTGAAAAAAATTTTATTTTTATCAGCGATCGAGTCAAACTACTAGGAAAGATCCTATTTCATCTGGCAATTTTCTTAAACCACTGGGAATGGGAAAGATGTATCTTGACTGACCCAAATATCCATGCAAGTCCCTTAGATTCCTCTTCCACACACAGGCTTTTTTTTCTCACCCTTCCACTTTCAATCGTGGGATGTTTTTACACCCTTCCTCTTCTATTTTGCCTCTCCAAATACTAATGAGCATCACCGGCACACCGTCACCATGATCCATCGGTGCCTAGTCACCCCCAACATCATCCTCATTGGCTAAGTCACTATTTATGACATTGCCTCCATCTAGAATGGATCCATCCTCCATGGTGATCTCAACAAGGTCATCAGGTTTTGCTCCAACATCCTCCATGCTACCTGGTGCTCCCCTCAATTTCCCCCAATCCTTGATCAATTCCTTTTTCTTTTGTTGTTTGAATTAATGACCTAAGATCAGGTATTTTCTATTTCTCTGAACTTGATCTGAAAATTTAAATAGAAATGTAAACAAAAAAAAATGATTCATTAAGACTACAAAATCCCACCATAGATTTTTTTGATAGAGAAACAATCCTTAGCAATAGACCAAGAGATAGAACAAAACCCATCTATCCCCCACTTCAACCTCAAGAACATTCTCCTCGATGACACTTTGGCCTCTGACAAGCCCCTATCAGAGTCAGAAAGCAAGGCAGTATTTGCCTCTTTGGTTCAATTGGGAGCTGGGTTGGGCTTGGTCGAGGACCTTTGGGGGTGAGAGGTGGTGGCTTCTCGACATGGCGGCTGCGCAGCACGAGAATAAGAGGAGTCTGATAGTCGGAGGGCTTTAGAGGCACTAGAGTTTCTTAGGGAAGGTTGTATGTCCCGCTTAGTATCCCCTATGAGAAAACTATGTGAAGTGAAAGAAGAGTGCCCTTATAAGCCAATCGCAAGTATGTTGCGATGGGACTTTCTTTGTAATTTTTCAACTCATGTAATGACATTTATTATTTGATAATAAAATGAGACATTGATTCATCATATTAGCTGCATCTTATTATGACTAAGATTATGAAGAACCCTAAAGATTAGGATAATAGTTTTAGGAGACGTGAATGGGTCATGCTAGTGAGATCTAAAATTCTAAAATCTTAATCTTAAATATTCTGATCGTAGGAGTATTGAGTCGAGATCAATATTCTGGATAGACTGGCACATCTTATGTATGCTCGATGAAGAGGTGGTAGATCTTACTAGCCACTTGTGTGGGACACTAATATAAGAATGTGGATGCTCATTTGAGAAATGAGTCCACTGAATTGACTCGATGAAAGAAAATATCTCATGGAAGCCTTACTTATGTCAAAGATGGTTCTCTAGTGGGAGTTGTGTAAGTGATCCTTAGACCTGAGTCATCATGGAATCTTGTGCATATGAATCTATTTTGTTCATACTCAAGCATGACTTTAAGACATATACAGGGTATTCTGATATGGTAGAGTATGTACGAAGGTTGTGAGTAGGTTAACATGGAATCGATCGTTCCTAGTAAGAGAGATCGCATCCTTGTGTATTCTCATTTATAGATGACTCAGAAAAATTTTTTGGCAAAAATAAAAGAAGATTAAAAAAGTTTCTAATACTTCTTATTGAGTCTCATTGGTTAATTGAGAATCATATGAATATGTTGAGTTTGACATGATTCCATACTTATGAACATATTCAGGGTGCAGAGGATCGAAGGATTGTATTGCACGGTAACTTACCACTAAGGATATATTTGATATTTTTATTAATTTTTATATCTTTTGAATAGTCATATACTTGCTAGATGTCAATCTTAACTTATAGATTTTTTATCAAATTAAAGAGTTTAATTCGAACGCCAATTAAAAAGTTTTAATTGTCAAATTGGATTAGCTCAATTGACCTAAATCAATTAGATTAAATTCTAATCAAATTAGGCCAACTTACACTTGGATATACTACTGACTAGATGTGGAACCTAATGGATCACACACATATAAAAATTGCCAAGGACCCTTTTGAAAAAGGTTGATTGAAATTTTGGATTCAATCAGGGTTCTGGTAAGCATGCTAGCACCTGTGGAATCCCTAACTCTTTGGAGATCAATTTGATCTTGTTCCTTACTGATTTGTTAGCCTAATTTGGTAAGATTTGGGTCAGATTAAGCCACCTAGAAGTAGCTAAAAAGAGGCACCATATCTATTGATTAACACCAAAAACCAGAGTCCAAGATGAGACTCTTGGCGCAAATATGCTGGGCGCAAGCGCAATTTATTTTTAGCATGGAGAAGGACTAAGATCTTCTGTTTTGGGTCTCTATTTTTTACAACAACTAGATCAGATGATGAACACCTAGCACACCATTTAAAGAATGAAAAATCCTTTATAATTTGCATGAAAATTGCTGGAAGATTGCTGCATGCGCGTGATAGTTTTTTTTGGATGCACGAAGGGATGCGAAGACTCCTTCTATTTTTAAGTGACTTTTTGTCTAATAATTTCTATGATAAGGATTAGTTTTAAGTGCTGATTATGTGATAAAAATATAAAAAATTATCAGATTAAGGAAGGTTGCTTTTCATGCCCTTTTTGGCTATGCATGCGAGATAGGGAAAGGTGCTTGCGCGTCTCTCTGGTGAAGACTCCTTCTCACATATAAACTCTTATCAAATAAGATGTTATTTGGTGATGGCCTTTCTATTTGAGCAAAGATTTATGTGGCAAAATGTCACGCTAATATGATGTGAGAAGAGACATGTGAAAAGCATCTCATTCTGGGTGTGCGTGCATGAGAGGGCTGAAATCGACGTATCACAACCTAAAGAGTCCTTTTGTTTAAAGACTCTCAGATAAGTGATATGAGGACTTGATATATTGTTCTAGATGAGGCATGCCTTCTTATTGGTGCCTCATCTGTGCTATAAATAGGGGATGGCAGATGGGTGATCATTCAATTCTTACATCCCCTATCCACTCCCTCTCTCCCTGTAACAACTCTAGGTTTTAGGACAAGGCTTGTTCTTTAAGACAACCTAATCCTAATAGCTCTAAGAGTTTAAAAGGTCTAGAAAAAGATGGTCAAGTCTAGTAGGTGGTTCAGAGAGATTCAGACTCAAGTTTGAAGAAGATCTGATCGATTGGTGGCTGGTCGTATTTTTGGGGTTAGAACTCTTGAAGCAAGGTGAAGAAGGAGCACTGTCCTTGATCAATTTTGTGGTCACCGTTGGAGGGTGAACACTTAGACACCTCATGAAAATTGAATTAGCACTATAGGTATTCTTTTGTTCCAAATTTATATTTATTGTACTTTGATTTATATAGTCAAGGATTTCTGGCATTAGGGTTTTCAGTGCATCAGGTGTTTTTAATGAAAATTTTAAATACTTAAGCCTTCTGCTGCACTACGGGATCCAATAGTGGTATCAGAGCCTATCTTGATCTATATAATCAAAGATTGAATTATTATCTTGATTGTGTCATGCATGGGTTTTGATTGGTTCAAGATGGGTCAAGGGTTGAACCCGATTGAACATCCAAATCCCTAGCATGTCTAAGAGATATGTTTTAAATATAAAATGTATGATATATGTGTAAATTTTTTTAGTAGCTTAGTACTCTAATTGGGGTTCATCACCAAGCCATCTCATAAGAGCAAGTAAGGGTTTAGAGACCCTCTCTTCCTATTCAATAGGGTACTCTTATGGCGTATGGGGGTGTCACTGTGATGTCCGAAGAAGAAGAATATGAAAAAGTATTTTGTATTCATGCATGTTATTAAAACTTCATACATATGATACGCTGAAAATGCTAGTTATAGTCATATTGTATGATATGTTTTTCATATCTTAGAGATATGATGGATGCTAGTTTAGTTATTATGATTTTTAAGATACAACTATATTTGTGCATCATTGTGATTGATTGATTTAGAATGTGCTTGAGACCTTTAAAGCCTCATAAAAATTATATTAAGTCGTAGGTTGTGAACCAATAGCTGACCTATTTCTTGAATCAATTAATCAATAGGTGTCTAAGGAATATTTCAAGTGCGGTGGTTATTTAATTGGTTCTATTGCTGGTCTGACCAATTTATTGGTGT